>NW_028225181.1:19201950-19271610 GCF_052327205.1 Somniosus microcephalus
GGCAGTACTGAGGGAGCGCGGCACTGTCGGAGGGGCAGTAGAAGGGGCGCGGCACTGTCGGCGGGGCAATACTGAGGAAGCGTTGCACTGTCGGAGCGGCAGTACTGTGGGAGCACTGCACTGTCGGAGCGGCCAGTACTTGGGGGAGCGCTGCACTGTCGGAGAGGCAGTACTCGAGGGAGCACTGCACTGTCGGAGGGGCAGTGCAGAGGGAGCGCGGCATTGTCAGAGGGGCAGTACTGAGGGAGCGCGCCGCTGTCGGAGGGGCAGTACTGAGGGAGCGCTGCACTGGCGGACGGCTATACTGAGGGGGCGCTGCACTGTCAGAGGGGGCGGTACTGAGGGAGCGCTGCACTGTCAGAGGGGCGGTACTGAGGGAGCGCTGCACTGTCAGAGGGGCGGTACTGAGGGAGCGCCTGCACTGTCGGAGGGGCAGTACTGAGGGAGGCGCTGCACTGTCGGAGGGCAGTACTGAGGGAGCGCTGCAACCGTCGGAGGGGCGGTACTGAGGGAGCGCCGCACTGTCGGAGGGGCAGTACTGAGGGAGCGCTGCACTGTCGGGGGGGCAGTACTGAGGGAGCGTTGCACTGTCGGAGGGGCAGTGCTGAGGGTGCGCTGCACTGTCAGAGGGCAGTACTGAGGGAGTGTTGCACTGTCGGAGGGGGCGGTACTGAGGGAGCGCTGCACTGTCGGAGGGGCGGGTACTGAGGGAGCGGCTGCACTGTCAGAGGGGCGGTACTGAGGGAGCGCTGCACTGTCGGTTGGGGGGCGGTGCTGAGGGAGCGCTGCACCGGTCGGAGGGGGCGGGGACTGAGGGAGCGCTGCACTGTCGAAGCTGCAGTACAGAGGGAGCGCTGCACTGTCGGAGGGGCAGTAACTGAGGGAGCGACCTGCACTGTCGGAGGGGCAGTACGAGATGGAGTGCTGCACTGTCAGAGGGGGGGCGGTACTGAGTGGAGCGCTGCACCGGAGGGGCAAGTCCTGAGGGAGCGCTGCACTGTCGGAGGGGCAGTACTGAGGGAGCGCTGCACTGTCTGAGGGGCAGCACTGAGGGAGCGCTGCCACTGTCGGAGGGCAGTACTGAGGGAGCGCTGCACTGTCGGAGGGCAGTACTGAGGGAGCGCTGCACTATCCGAGGGGGCAGTACTGAGGGAGCGCCTGCCACTGTCGGAGGGGCAGTACTGAGGGAGCGCGCCGCTGTCGGAGGGGCAGTACTGAGGGAGCGCTGCACTGTCTGAGGGGCAGCACTGAGGGAGCGCTGCACTGTCGGAGGGGCAGTACTGAGGGAGCGCTGCACTGTCGGAGGTCAGTACTGAGGGAGCGCTGCACTATCCGAGGGGGCAGTACTTGACGGGAGCGCTGCACTGTCGGAGGGGCAGTACTGAGGAGCGCGCCGCTGTCGGAGGGGCAGGTACTGAGGGGATGCGCGCCGCTGTCGGGAGGGGCAGGTACTGAGGGAGCGCTAGCACTGGCGGGGACGGGCTGAACTGAGGGAGCGCTGCACTGTCGGAGGGGCAGTACTGAGGGAGTGCTGCACTGTCGGAGGGGCAGTACTGAGGGAGCGCTGCACTGTCGGAGGGGCAAGTACTGAGGGAGCGCTGCACTGTCGGAGGGGCAGTACTGAGGGAGCGCTGCACTGTCAGAGGTGCAGTACTGAGGGAGCGCTGCACTGTCGGAGGGACAGTACTGAGGGAGCGCTGCAGTGTCGGAGGGTCAGTGCTGAGGGAGCGCTGCACTGTCAGAGGGGCAGTACTGAGGGAGCGTTGCACTGTCAGAGGGGCAGTACTGAGGGAACGTTGCACTGTCAGAGGGGCAGTACTCAGGGAGCGCTGCACTGTCAGAGGGGCGGTACTGAGGGAGCGCTGCCACCGTCGGCTGAGGCGGGTACTGAGGGAGCGCTGCACCGTCGGAGGGGCGGTACTGAGGGAGCGCTGCACCGTCGGAGGGGCGGTACTGAGGGAGCGCTGCACCGTCGGAGGGGGGCGGTACTGAGGGAGCGCTGCACCGTCGGAGGGGCGGTACTGAGGGAGCGCTGCACCGTCGGAGGGGCGATACTGAGGGAGTGCTGCACCGTCGGAGGGGCGGGTACTGAGGGAGCGTTGCACTGTCAGAGCTGCAGTACTGAAGGAGCGCTTGCACTGTCGGAGGGGCAGTACTGAGGGAGCGCTGCACCGTCGGAGGGGCGGTACTGAGGGGCGCCGCACCGTCGGAGGGGCGGGGTACTGAGGGAGCGCTGGCACTGTCAGAGGGGCAGTACTGAGGGAGCGTTGCACTGTCGGAGGTGCAGTACTGAGGGAGCGCTGCACTGTCGGAGGGGCAGTACTGAGCGAGCGCAGCACTGTCGGAGGGGCAGTACTGAGGGAGCGCTGCACTGTCGGAGGGGCAGTACTGAGGGGAGCGCTGCACTGTCAGAGGGGCAGTACTGAGGGAGCGCTGCACCATCCGAGGGGGCAGTACTGAGGGAGCACTGCACTGTCGGAGGGGCAGTACTGAGGGAGCACTGCACTGTCGGAGGGGCAGTACTGAGGGAGCGCTGCACTGTCGGAGGGGCGGTACTGAGGAAACGCTGCACTGTCGGAGGGGGCAGTACTGAGGGAGCGCTAGGCACCGTCGGAGGGGGCAATACTGAGGGAGCACTGCACTGTCGGAGGGGCAGTACTGAGGGAGCGCTGCACTGTTTGGAGGGGCAGGGGGGGTACTGAGGAAACGCTGCACTGTCGGAGGGGCAGTACTGAGGGAGCGCTGCACTGTCGCAGGGGCAGTACTGAGGGAGCGCTGCAGCATCGGAGGGGCGGTACTGAGGGAGCGCTGCACTGTCGCAGGGGCAGTACTGAGGGAGCGCTGCACTGTCAGAGGGGCAGTACTGAGGGAGCGCTGCACCGTCGGAGGGTCGGTACTGAGGGAGCGCTGCACTGTCGTAGGGGCGGTGCTGAGGGAGCGCTGCACCGTCGGAGGGGCGGGGGACTGAGGGAGCGCTGCACTGTCAGAGCTGCAGTACTGAGGGAGCACTGCCACTGTCGGAGGGGCAGTACTGAGGGAGCGCTGCACTGTCGGAGGGGCAGTACTGATGGAGTGCTGCACTTTCGGAGGGGCAGTACTGAGGGAGCCGCTGCACCGGAGGGGCAGTACTGAGGGAGCGCTGCACTGTCGGGGGGGCAGTACTGACGGAGTGTTGCACTGTCAGAAGGGGCGGTACTGAGGGAGCGTTGCACTGTCAGAGCTGCAGTACTGAAGGAGCGCTGCACTGTCGGAGGGGCAGTACTGAGGGAGCGCTGCACCGTCGGAGGGGCGGTACTGAGGGAGCGCCGCACTGTCGGAGGGGCAGTACTGAGGGAGCGCCGCACCGTCGGAGGGGCGGGGTACTGAGGGAGCGCTGCACTGTCGGAGGGGCAGTACTGAGGGAGCGCTGCACTGACGGAGGGGCAGTACTGAGGGAGCGCTGCACCGTCGGAGGGGCGATACTGAGGGAGCGCCGCACTGTCGGAGGGGCAGTACTGAGGGAGCGCTGCACTGTCGGGGGGGCAGTACTCGAGGGAGCGTTGCACTGTCGGAGGGGCAGTGCTGAGGGTGCGCTGCACTGTCAGAGGGGCAGTACTGAGGGAGTGTTGCACTGTCAGAGGGGCAGTACGCAGGGAGCGCTGCACTGTCAGAGGGGGCAGTACTGAGGGAGCGCTGCACCGTCGGAGGGTCGGTACTGAGGGAGCGCTGCACTGTCGGAGGGGGCAGCACTGGGAGCGCTGCAATGTCGGAGGGGAAGTACTGAGGTGAGCGCTGCACTGTCGGAGGGGCAGTACTGAGGGAGCGCTGCACTGTCGGAGGGGCAGTACTGAGGGAGCGCGGCACTGTCGGAGGGGCAGTAGAGGGGGGCGCGGCACTGTCGGCGGGGGCAATACTGAGGAAGCGTTGCACTGTCGGAGGGGGAGCGCTGCACTGTCGGAGGGGCAGTACTGAGGGAGCACTGCACTGTCGGAGGGGGCAGTACTGAGGGAGCGCTGCACTGTCGGAGGGGCAGTACTGGGAGCGCTGCACTGTCGGAGGGGCAGTACTGAGGGAGCGCTGCACCGTCCGTGGGGCGGTAACTGAGGGAGCGCCGCACTGTCGGAGGGGCAGTACTGAGGGAGCGCTGCACTGTCGGGGGGGCAGTACTGAGGGAGCGTTGCACTGTCGGAGGGGCAGTGCTGAGGGTGCGCTGCACTGTCAGAGGGGCAGTACTGAGGGAGTGTTGCACTGTCAGAGGGGCAGTACTGAGGGAGCGTTGCACTGTCAGAGGGGCGGGGGTACTGAGGGAGCGTTGCACTGTCAGAGCTGCAGTACTGAAGGAGCGCTGCACTGTCGGAGGGGCAGTACTGAGGGAGCGCTGCACCGTCGGAGGGGCGGTACTGAGGGAGCGCGCCGCACTGTCGGAGGGGCAGTACTGAGGGAGCGCCGCACCGTCGGAGGGGCGGGTACTTGAGGGAGCGCTGCACTGTCAGAGGGGCAGTACTGAGGGAGCGTTGCAGTGTCGGAGGGGCAGTACTGAGGGAGCGCTGCACTGTCGGAGGGGCAGTACTGAGGGAGCGCTGCACTGTCAGAGGGGCAGTACTGAGGGAGCGCTGCACCATCCGAGGGGCAGTACTCAGGGAGCGCTGCACCGTCGGAGGGGCAGTACTGAGGGAGCACTGCACTGTTGGAGGGGCAGTACTGATGGAGCGCTGCACTGTCGGAGGGCGGGTACTGAGGAAACGCTGCACTGTCGGAGGGGCAGTACTGAGGGAGCGCTGCACTGTCGCAGGGGCAGTACTGAGGGAGCGCTGCAGCATCGGAGGGGCGGTACTGAGGGAGCGCTGCACTGTCGCAGGGGCCGTACTGAGGGAGCGTTGCACTGTCGGAGGGGCAGTATTGAGGGAGCGCTGCACTGTCAGAGGGGCAGCACTGAGGGAGCGGTGAACCGTCGGAGGGGCAGTACTGAGGGAGCGCTGGCAATGTCGGAGGGGCAGTACTGGGAGCGCTGCACTGTCGGAGGGGCAGTACTGAGGGAGCGCTGCACTGTCGGAGGGGCAGTACTGAGGGAGCGCTGCACTGTCGGAGGGGCAGTACTGAGGGAGCGCGGCACTGTCGGAGGGGCAGTAGAAGGGGCGCGGCACTGTCGGCGGGGCAATACTGAGGAAGCGTTGCACTGTCGGAGGCGGCAGTACTGTGGAGCGCTGCTCTGTCGGAGCGGCAGTACTGGGGGAGCGCTGCACTGTCGGAGAGGCAGTACTGAGGGAGCACTGCACTGTCGGAGGGGCAGTGCAGAGGGAGCGCGGCATTGTCAGAGGGGCAGTACTGAGGAGCGCGCCGCTGTCGGAGGGGCAGTACTGAGGGAGCGCTGCACTGGCGGACGGGCTATACTGAGGGGGCGCTGCACTGTCGGAGGGGCAGTACTGAGGGAGCGCTGCACTGTCTGAGGGGCAGTACTGAGGGAGCGCTGCACCGTCGGAGGGGCGGTACTGAGGGAGCGCCGCACTGTCGGAGGGGCAGTACTGAGGGAGCGCTGCACTGTCGGGGGGGCAGTACTGAGGGAGCGCTGCCACCGTCGAGGGGCGGGACTGAGGGAGCGCTGCACTGTCAGAGCTGCAGTACTGAGGGAGCGCTGCACTGTCGGAGGGGCAGTACTGAGGGAGCGCTGCACTGTCGGAGGGGCAGTACTGATGGAGTGCTGCACTGTCAGAGGGGCGGTACTGAGGGAGCGCTGCACCGGAGGGGCAGTCCTGAGGGAGCGCTGCACTGTCGGAGGGGCAGTACTGAGGGAGCGCTGCACTGTCTGAGGGGCAGCACTGAGGGAGCGCTGCACTGTCGGAGGGGGCAGGTACTGAGGGAGCGCTGCACTGTCGGAGGGCAGTACTGAGGGAGCGCTGCACTATCCGAGGGGCAGTACTGAGGGAGGCGCTGCACTGTCGGAGGGGCAGTACTGAAGGGAGCGAGCCGCTGTCGGAGGGGGCAGTACTGAGGGAGCGCTGCACTGTCTGAGGGGCAGCACTGAGGGAGCGCTGCACTGTCGGAGGGGCAGTACTGAGGGAGCGCTGCACTGTCGGAGGGCAGTACTGAGGGAAGCGCTGCACTATCCGAGGGGCAGTACTGAGGGAGCGCTGCACTGTCGGAGGGGCAGTACTGAGGGAGCGCGCCGCTGTCGGAGGGGCAGTACTGAGGGAGCGCTGCACTGGCGGACGGGCTGAACTGAGGGAGCGCTGCACTGTCGGAGGGGCAGTACTGAGGGAGTGCTGCACTGTCGGAGGTGCAGTACTGAGGGAGCGCTGCACTGTCGGAGGGACAGTACTGAGGGGAGCGCTGCAGTGTCGGAGGGTCAGTGCTGAGGGAGCGCTGCACTGTCAGAGGGGCAGTACTGAGGGAGCGTTGCACTGTCAGAGGGGCAGTACTGAGGGAACGTTGCACTGTCAGAGGGGCGGTACTGAGGGAGCGCTGCACCGTCGGAGGGGCGGTACTGAGGGAGCGCTGCACCGTCGGAGGGGCGGTACTGAGGGAGCGCTGCACCGTCGGAGGGGCGATACTGAGGGAGTGCTGCACCGTCGGAGGGGCGGGGTACTGAGGGAGCGTTGCACTGTCAGAGCTGCAGTACTGAAGGAGCGCTGCACTGTCGGAGGGGCAGTACTGAGGGACGCGCTGCACCGTCGGAGGGGCGGTACTGAGGGGCGCCCGCACCGTCGGAGGGGCGGGGTACTGAGGGAGCGCTGCACTGTCAGAGGGGCAGTACTGAGGGAGCGTTGCACTGTCGGAGGTGCAGTACTGAGGGAGCGCTGCACTGTCGGAGGGGCAGTACTGAGCGAGCGCAGCACTGTCGGAGGGGCAGTACTGAGGGAGCGCTGCACTGTCGGAGGGGCAGTACTGAGGGAGCGCTGCACTGTCAGAGGGGCCAGTAACTGAGGGAGCGCTGCACCATCCGAGGGGCAGTACTGAGGGAGCACTGCACTGTCGGAGGGGCAGTACTGAGGGAGCACTGCACTGTCGGAGGGGCAGTACTGAGGGAGCGCTGCACTGTCGGAGGGGCGGTACTGAGGAAACGCTGCACTGTCGGAGGGGCAGTACTGAGGGAGCGCTGCACGTCGGAGGGGCAATACTGAGGGAGCACTGCACTGTCGGAGGGGCAGTACTGAGGGAGCGCTGCACTGTTGGAGGGGGCGGTACTGAGGAAACGCTGCACTGTCGGAGGGGCAGTACTGAGGGAGCGCTGCACTGTCGCAGGGGCAGTACTGAGGGAGCGCTGCAGCATCGGAGGGGCGGTACTGAGGGAGCGCTGCACTGTCGCAGGGGCAGTACTGAGGGAGCGCTGCACTGTCAGAGGGGCAGTACTGAGGGAGCGCTGCACCGTCGGAGGGTCGGTACTGAGGGAGCGCTGCACTGTCGTAGGGCGGTGCTGAGGGAGCGCCTGCACCGTCGGAGGGGCGGGACTGAGGGAGCGCTGCACTGTCAGAGCTGCAGTACTGAGGGAGCACTGCACTGTCGGAGGGGCAGTACTGAGGGAGCGCTGCACTGTCGGGAGGGGCAGTACTGATGGAGTGCTGCACTTTCGGAGGGGCAGTACTGAGGGAGCGCTGCACCGGAGGGGCAGTACTGAGGGAGCGCTGCACTGTCGGGGGGGCAGTACTGACGGAGTGTTGCACTGTCAGAGGGGGCGGGTACTGAGGGAGCGTTGCACTGTCAGAGCTGCAGTACTGAAGGAGCGCTGCACTGTCGGAGGGGCAGTACTGAGGGAGCGCTGCACCGTCGGAGGGGCGGTACTGAGAGGAGCGCCGCACTGTCGGAGGGGCAGTACTGAGGGAGCGCCGCACCGTCGGAGGGAGGGCGGGTACTGAGGGAGCGCTGCACTGTCGGAGGGGCAGTACTGAGGGAGCGCTGCACTGTCGGAGGGGCAGTACTGAGGGAGCGCTGCACCGTCGGAGGGGCGATACTGAGGGAGCGCCGCACTGTCGGAGGGGCAGTACTGAGGGAGCGCTGCACTGTCGGGGGGGGCAGTACTGAGGGAGCGTTGCACTGTCGGAGGGGCAGTGCTGAGGGTGCGCTGCACTGTCAGAGGGGCAGTACTGAGGGAGTGTTGCACTGTCAGAGGGGCAGTACGCAGGGAGCGCTGCACTGTCAGAGGGGCAGTACTGAGGGAGCGCTGCACCGTCGGAGGGTCGGTACTGAGGGAGCGCTGCACTGTCGGAGGGGCGGTACTGAGGGAGCGCTGCACTGTCAGAGGGGCGGAACTGAGGGAGCGGTACTGAGGGAGCGCTGCACTGTCGTAGGGGCGGTGCTGAGGGAGCGCTGCACCGTCGGAGGGGCGGGACTGAGGGAGCGCTGCACTGTCAGAGCTGCAGTACTGAGGGAGCGCTGCACTGTCGGAGGGGCAGTACTGAGGGAGCGCTGCACTGTCGGAGGGGCAGTACTGATGGAGTGCTGCACTGTCAGAGGGGCGGTACTTAGGGAGCGCTGCACCGGAGGGGCAGTATTGAGGGAGCGCTGCACTGTCGGAGGGGCAGTACTGAGGGAGCGCTGCACTGTCTGAGGGGCAGCACTGAGGGAGCGCTGCACTGTCGGAGGGGCAGTACTGAGGGAGCGCTGCACTGTCGGAGGGCAGTACTGAGGGAGCGCTGCACTATCCGAGGGGCAGTACTGAGGGAGCGCTGCACTGTCGGAGGGGCAGTACTGAGGGAGCGCGCCGCTGTCGGAGGGGCAGTACTGAGGGAGCGCTGCACTGTCTGAGGGGCAGCACTGAGGGAGCGCTGCACTGTCGGAGGGGCAGTACTGAGGGAGCGCTGCACTGTCGGAGGGCAGTACTGAGGGAGCGCTGCACTATCCGAGGGGCAGTACTGAGGGAGCGCTGCACTGTCGGAGGGGCAGTACTGAGGGAGCGCGCCGCTGTCGGAGGGGCAGTACTGAGGGAGCGCTGCACTGGCGGACGGGCTGAACTGAGGGAGCGCTGCACTGTCGGAGGGGCTGTACTGGGGGAGCGCTGCACTGTCAGGGGGGCGGTACTGAGGGAGCGCTGCACTGTCGGAGGGGCAGTACTGAGGGAGCGCTGCACTGTCGGAGGGGCAGTACTGAGGGAGTGCTGCACTGTCGGAGGGGCAGTGCTGAGGAAGCGCTGCACTGTCGGAGGGGCAGTACTGAGGGAGCGCTGCACTGTCGGAGGGGCAGTACTGAGGGAGCGCTGCACTGTCGGAGGGGCAGTAGAGGGGGCGCGGCACTGTCGGCGGGGCAATACTGAGGAAGCGTTGCAATGTCGGAGGGGCAGTGCTGTGGGAGCGCTGCACTGTCGGAGGGGCTGTACTGGGAGAGCGATGCACTGTCAGAGGGGCGGTACTGAGGGAGCACTGCACCGTCGGAGGGGCAGTACTGAGGGAGCGGTGCACCGTCGGAGGGTCAGTACTGAGGGAGCGATGCACTGTCGGAGGGGCAGTACTGAGGGAGCTCTGCACTGTCGGAGGGGCAGTACTGAGGGAGCGTTGCACTGTCAGAGGGGCAGTACTGAGGGAGCGTTGCACTGTCGGAGGTGCAGTACTGAGGGAGCGCTGCACTGTCGGAGGGGCAGTACTGAGGGAGCGCTGCACTGTCAGAGGTGCAGTACTGAGGGAGCGCTGCACTGTCGGACGGACAGTACTGAGGGAGCGCTGCAGTGTCGGAGGGGCAGTGCTGAGGGAGCGCTGCACTGTCAGAGGGGCAGTACTGAGGGAGCGTTGCACTGTCAGAGGGGCAGTACTCAGGGAGCGCTGCACTGTCAGAGGGGCGGTACTGAGGGAGCGCTGCACCGTCGGAGGGGCGGTACTGAGGGAGCGCTGCACCGTCGGAGGGGCGGTACTGAGGGAGCGCTGCACCGTCGGAGGGGCGATACTGAGGGAGTGCTGCACCGTCGGAGGGGCGGTACTGAGGGAGCGTTGCACTGTCAGAGCTGCAGTACTGAAGGAGCGCTGCACTGTCGGAGGGGCAGTACTGAGGGAGCGCTGCACCGTCGGAGGGGCGGTACTGAGGGAGCGCCGCACTGTCGGAGGGGCAGTACTGAGGGAGCGCCGCACCGTCGGAGGGGCGGTACTGAGGGAGCGCTGCACTGTCAGAGGGGCAGTACTGAGGGAGCGTTGCACTGTCGGAGGTGCAGTACTGAGGGAGCGCTGCACTGTCGGAGGGGCAGTACTGAGCGAGCGCTGCACTGTCGGAGGGGCAGTACTGAGGGAGCGCTGCACTGGCGGACGGGCTGAACTGAGGGAGCGCTGCACTGTCGGAGGGGCAGTACTGAGGGAGTGCTGCACTGTCGGAGGGGCAGTACTGAGGGAGCGCTGCACTGTCGGAGGGGCAGTACTGAGGGAGCGCTGCACTGTCGGAGGGGCAGTACTGAGGGAGCGCTGCACTGTCAGAGGTGCAGTACTGAGGGAGCGCTGCACTGTCGGAGGGACAGTACTGAGGGAGCGCTGCAGTGTCGGAGGGTCAGTGCTGAGGGAGCGCTGCACTGTCAGAGGGGCAGTACTGAGGGAGCGTTGCACTGTCAGAGGGGCAGTACTGAGGGAACGTTGCACTGTCAGAGGGGCAGTACTCAGGGAGCGCTGCACTGTCAGAGGGGCGGTACTGAGGGAGCGCTGCACCGTCGGCGAGGCGGTACTGAGGGAGCGCTGCACCGTCGGAGGGGCGGTACTGAGGGAGCGCTGCACCGTCGGAGGGGCGGTACTGAGGGAGCGCTGCACCGTCGGAGGGGCGGTACTGAGGGAGCGCTGCACCGTCGGAGGGGCGGTACTGAGGGAGCGCTGCACCGTCGGAGGGGCGATACTGAGGGAGTGCTGCACCGTCGGAGGGGCGGTACTGAGGGAGCGTTGCACTGTCAGAGCTGCAGTACTGAAGGAGCGCTGCACTGTCGGAGGGGCAGTACTGAGGGAGCGCTGCACCGTCGGAGGGGCGGTACTGAGGGGCGCCGCACCGTCGGAGGGGCGGTACTGAGGGAGCGCTGCACTGTCAGAGGGGCAGTACTGAGGGAGCGTTGCACTGTCGGAGGTGCAGTACTGAGGGAGCGCTGCACTGTCGGAGGGGCAGTACTGAGCGAGCGCAGCACTGTCGGAGGGGCAGTACTGAGGGAGCGCTGCACTGTCGGAGGGGCAGTACTGAGGGAGCGCTGCACTGTCAGAGGGGCAGTACTGAGGGAGCGCTGCACCATCCGAGGGGCAGTACTGAGGGAGCACTGCACTGTCGGAGGGGCAGTACTGAGGGAGCACTGCACTGTCGGAGGGGCAGTACTGAGGGAGCGCTGCACTGTCGGAGGGGCGGTACTGAGGAAACGCTGCACTGTCGGAGGGGCAGTACTGAGGGAGCGCTGCACCGTCGGAGGGGCAATACTGAGGGAGCACTGCACTGTCGGAGGGGCAGTACTGAGGGAGCGCTGCACTGTTAGAGGGGCGGTACTGAGGAAACGCTGCACTGTCGGAGGGGCAGTACTGAGGGAGCGCTGCACTGTCGCAGGGGCAGTACTGAGGGAGCGCTGCAGCATCGGAGGGGCGGTACTGAGGGAGCGCTGCACTGTCAGAGGGGCAGTACTGAGGGAGCGCAGCACCGTCGGAGGGTCGGTACTGAGGGAGCGCTGCACTGTCGTAGGGGCGGTGCTGAGGGAGCGCTGCACCGTCGGAGGGGCGGGACTGAGGGAGCGCTGCACTGTCAGAGCTGCAGTACTGAGGGAGCACTGCACTGTCGGAGGGGCAGTACTGAGGGAGCGCTGCAGTGTCGGAGGGGCAGTACTGATGGAGTGCTGCACTTTCGGAGGGGCAGTACTGAGGGAGCGCTGCACCGGAGGGGCAGTACTGAGGGAGCGCTGCACTGTCGGGGGGGCAGTACTGACGGAGTGTTGCACTGTCAGAGGGGCGGTACTGAGGGAGCGTTGCACTGTCAGAGCTGCAGTACTGAAGGAGCGCTGCACTGTCGGAGGGGCAGTACTGAGGGAGCGCTGCACCGTCGGAGGGGCGGTACTGAGGGAGCGCCGCACTGTCGGAGGGGCAGTACTGAGGGAGCGCCGCACCGTCGGAGGGGCGGTACTGAGGGAGCGCTGCACTGTCGGAGGGGCAGTACTGAGGGAGCGCTGCACTGTCGGAGGGGCAGGACTGAGGGAGCGCTGCACCGTCGGAGGGGCGATACTGAGGGAGCGCCGCACTGTCGGAGGGGCAGTACTGAGGGAGCGCTGCACTGTCGGGGGGGCAGTACTGAGGGAGCGTTGCACTGTCGGAGGGGCAGTGCTGAGGGTGCGCTGCACTGTCAGAGGGGCAGTACTGAGGGAGTGTTGCACTGTCAGAGGGGCAGTACGCAGGGAGCGCTGCACTGTCAGAGGGGCAGTACTGAGGGAGCGCTGCACCGTCGGAGGGTCGGTACTGAGGGAGCGCTGCACTGTCGGAGGGGCGGTACTGAGGGAGCGCTGCACTGTCAGAGGGGCGGAACTGAGGGAGCGGTACTGAGGGAGCGCTGCACTGTCGTAGGGGCGGTGCTGAGGGAGCGCTGCACCGTCGGAGGGGCGGGACTGAGGGAGCGCTGCACTGTCAGAGCTGCAGTACTGAGGGAGCGCTGCACTGTTGGAGGGGCAGTACTGAGGGAGCGCTGCACTGTCGGAGGGGCAGTACTGATGGAGTGCTGCACTGTCAGAGGGGCGGTACTTAGGGAGCGCTGCACCGGAGGGGCAGTATTGAGGGAGCGCTGCACTGTCGGAGGGGCAGTACTGAGGGAGCGCTGCACTGTCTGAGGGGCAGCACTGAGGGAGCGCTGCACTGTCGGAGGGGCAGTACTGAGGGAGCGCTGCACTGTCGGAGGGCAGTACTGAGGGAGCGCTGCACTATCCGAGGGGCAGTACTGAGGGAGCGCTGCACTGTCGGAGGGGCAGTACTGAGGGAGCGCGCCGCTGTCGGAGGGGCAGTACTGAGGGAGCGCTGCACTGTCTGAGGGGCAGCACTGAGGGAGCGCTGCACTGTCGGAGGGGCAGTACTGAGGGAGCGCTGCACTGTCGGAGGGCAGTAATGAGGGAGCGCTGCACTATCCGAGGGGCAGTACTGAGGGAGCGCTGCACTGTCGGAGGGGCAGTACTGAGGGAGCGCGCCGCTGTCGGAGGGGCAGTACTGAGGGAGCGCTGCACTGGCGGACGGGCTGAACTGAGGGAGCGCTGCACTGTCGGAGGGGCAGTACTGAGGGAGCGCTGCACTGTCGGAGGGGCAGTACTGAGGGAGTGCTGCACTGTCGGAGGGGCAGTACTGAGGAAGCGCTGCACTGTCGGAGGGGCAGTACTGAGGGAGCGCTGCACTGTCGGAGGGGCAGTACTGAGGGAGCGCTGCACTGTCGGAGGGGCAGTAGAGGGGGCGCGGCACTGTCGGCGGGGCAATACTGAGGAAGCGTTGCAATGTCGGAGGGGCAGTGCTGTGGGAGCGCTGCACTGTCGGAGGGGCTGTACTGGGAGAGCGATGCACTGTCAGAGGGGCGGTACTGAGGGAGCACTGCACCGTCGGAGGGGCAGTACTGAGGGAGCGGTGCACCGTCGGAGGGTCAGTACTGAGGGAGCGATGCACTGTCGGAGGGGCAGTACTGAGGGAGCTCTGCACTGTCGGAGGGGCAGTACTGAGGGAGCGTTGCACTGTCAGAGGGGCAGTACTGAGGGAGCGTTGCACTGTCGGAGGTGCAGTACTGAGGGAGCGCTGCACTGTCGGAGGGGCAGTACTGAGGGAGCGCTGCACTGTCAGAGGTGCAGTACTGAGGGAGCGCTGCACTGTCGGACGGACAGTACTGAGGGAGCGCTGCAGTGTCGGAGGGGCAGTGCTGAGGGAGCGCTGCACTGTCAGAGGGGCAGTACTGAGGGAGCGTTGCACTGTCAGAGGGGCAGTACTGAGGGAACGTTGCACTGTCAGAGGGGCAGTACTCAGGGAGCGCTGCACTGTCAGAGGGGCGGTACTGAGGGAGCGCTGCACCGTCGGAGGGGCGGTACTGAGGGAGCGCTGCACCGTCGGAGGGGCGGTACTGAGGGAGCGCTGCACCGTCGGAGGGGCGATACTGAGGGAGTGCTGCACCGTCGGAGGGGCGGTACTGAGGGAGCGTTGCACTGTCAGAGCTGCAGTACTGAAGGAGCGCTGCACTGTCGGAGGGGCAGTACTGAGGGAGCGCTGCACCGTCGGAGGGGCGGTACTGAGGGAGCGCCGCACTGTCGGAGGGGCAGTACTGAGGGAGCGCCGCACCGTCGGAGGGGCGGTACTGAGGGAGCGCTGCACTGTCAGAGGGGCAGTACTGAGGGAGCGTTGCACTGTCGGAGGTGCAGTACTGAGGGAGCGCTGCACTGTCGGAGGGGCAGTACTGAGCGAGCGCTGCACTGTCGGAGGGGCAGTACTGAGGGAGCGCTGCACTGGCGGACGGGCTGAACTGAGGGAGCGCTGCACTGTCGGAGGGGCAGTACTGAGGGAGTGCTGCACTGTCGGAGGGGCAGTACTGAGGGAGCGCTGCACTGTCGGAGGGGCAGTACTGAGGGAGCGCTGCACTGTCGGAGGGGCAGTACTGAGGGAGCGCTGCACTGTCAGAGGTGCAGTACTGAGGGAGCGCTGCACTGTCGGAGGGACAGTACTGAGGGAGCGCTGCAGTGTCGGAGGGTCAGTGCTGAGGGAGCGCTGCACTGTCAGAGGGGCAGTACTGAGGGAGCGTTGCACTGTCAGAGGGGCAGTACTGAGGGAACGTTGCACTGTCAGAGGGGCAGTACTCAGGGAGCGCTGCACTGTCAGAGGGGCGGTACTGAGGGAGCGCTGCACCGTCGGCGAGGCGGTACTGAGGGAGCGCTGCACCGTCGGAGGGGCGGTACTGAGGGAGCGCTGCACCGTCGGAGGGGCGGTACTGAGGGAGCGCTGCACCGTCGGAGGGGCGGTACTGAGGGAGCGCTGCACCGTCGGAGGGGCGGTACTGAGGGAGCGCTGCACCGTCGGAGGGGCGATACTGAGGGAGTGCTGCACCGTCGGAGGGGCGGTACTGAGGGAGCGTTGCACTGTCAGAGCTGCAGTACTGAAGGAGCGCTGCACTGTCGGAGGGGCAGTACTGAGGGAGCGCTGCACCGTCGGAGGGGCGGTACTGAGGGGCGCCGCACCGTCGGAGGGGCGGTACTGAGGGAGCGCTGCACTGTCAGAGGGGCAGTACTGAGGGAGCGTTGCACTGTCGGAGGTGCAGTACTGAGGGAGCGCTGCACTGTCGGAGGGGCAGTACTGAGCGAGCGCAGCACTGTCGGAGGGGCAGTACTGAGGGAGCGCTGCACTGTCGGAGGGGCAGTACTGAGGGAGCGCTGCACTGTCAGAGGGGCAGTACTGAGGGAGCGCTGCACCATCCGAGGGGCAGTACTGAGGGAGCACCGCACTGTCGGAGGGGCAGTACTGAGGGAGCACTGCACTGTCGGAGGGGCAGTACTGAGGGAGCGCTGCACTGTCGGAGGGGCGGTACTGAGGAAACGCTGCACTGTCGGAGGGGCAGTACTGAGGGAGCGCTGCACCGTCGGAGGGGCAATACTGAGGGAGCACTGCACTGTCGGAGGGGCAGTACTGAGGGAGCGCTGCACTGTTGGAGGGGCGGTACTGAGGAAACGCTGCACTGTCGGAGGGGCAGTACTGAGGGAGCGCTGCACTGTCGCAGGGGCAGTACTGAGGGAGCGCTGCAGCATCGGAGGGGCGGTACTGAGGGAGCGCTGCACTGTCGCAGGGGCAGTACTGAGGGAGCGCTGCACTGTCAGAGGGGCAGTACTGAGGGAGCGCAGCACCGTCGGAGGGTCGGTACTGAGGGAGCGCTGCACTGTCGTAGGGGCGGTGCTGAGGGAGCGCTGCACCGTCGGAGGGGCGGGACTGAGGGAGCGCTGCACTGTCAGAGCTGCAGTACTGAGGGAGCGCTGCACTGTCGGAGGGGCAGTACTGATGGAGTGCTGCACTTTCGGAGGGGCAGTACTGAGGGAGCGCTGCACCGGAGGGGCAGTACTGAGGGAGCGCTGCACTGTCGGGGGGGCAGTACTGACGGAGTGTTGCACTGTCAGAGGGGCGGTACTGAGGGAGCGTTGCACTGTCAGAGCTGCAGTACTGAAGGAGCGCTGCACTGTCGGAGGGGCAGTACTGAGGGAGCGCTGCACCGTCGGAGGGGCGGTACTGAGGGAGCGCCGCACTGTCGGAGGGGCAGTACTGAGGGAGCGCTGCACTGTCGGAGGGGCAGTACTGAGGGAGCGCTGCACTGTCGGAGGGGCAGTACTGAGGGAGCGCTGCACCGTCGGAGGGGCGATACTGAGGGAGCGCCGCACTGTCGGAGGGGCAGTACTGAGGGAGCGCTGCACTGTCGGGAGGGCAGTACTGAGGGAGCGTTGCACTGTCGGAGGGGCAGTGCTGAGGGTGCGCTGCACTGTCAGAGGGGCAGTACTGAGGGAGTGTTGCACTGTCAGAGGGGCAGTACGCAGGGAGCGCTGCACTGTCAGAGGGGCAGTACTGAGGGAGCGCTGCACCGTCGGAGGGTCGGTACTGAGGGAGCGCTGCACTGTCGGAGGGGCGGTACTGAGGGAGCGCTGCACTGTCAGAGGGGCGGAACTGAGGGAGCGGTACTGAGGGAGCGCTGCACTGTCGTAGGGGCGGTGCTGAGGGAGCGCTGCACCGTCGGAGGGGCGGGACTGAGGGAGCGCTGCACTGTCAGAGCTGCAGTACTGAGGGAGCGCTGCACTGTCGGAGGGGCAGTACTGAGGGAGCGCTGCACTGTCGGAGGGGCAGTACTGATGGAGTGCTGCACTGTCAGAGGGGCGGTACTTAGGGAGCGCTGCACCGGAGGGGCAGTATTGAGGGAGCGCTGCACTGTCGGAGGGGCAGTACTGAGGGAGCGCTGCACTGTCTGAGGGGCAGCACTGAGGGAGCGCTGCACTGTCGGAGGGGCAGTACTGAGGGAGCGCTGCACTGTCGGAGGGCAGTACTGAGGGAGCGCTGCACTATCCGAGGGGCAGTACTGAGGGAGCGCTGCACTGTCGGAGGGGCAGTACTGAGGGAGCGCGCCGCTGTCGGAGGGGCAGTACTGAGGGAGCGCTGCACTGTCTGAGGGGCAGCACTGAGGGAGCGCTGCACTGTCGGAGGGGCAGTACTGAGGGAGCGCTGCACTGTCGGAGGGCAGTACTGAGGGAGCGCTGCACTATCCGAGGGGCAGTACTGAGGGAGCGCTGCACTGTCGGAGGGGCAGTACTGAGGGAGCGCGCCGCTGTCGGAGGGGCAGTACTGAGGGAGCGCTGCACTGGCGGACGGGCTGAACTGAGGGAGCGCTGCACTGTCGGAGGGGCTGTACTGAGGGAGCGCTGCACCGTCGGAGGGGCGGTACTGAGGGAGCGCCGCACTGTCGGAGGGGCAGTACTGAGGGAGCGCTGCACTGTCGGAGGGGCAGTACTGAGGGAGCGCTGCACTGTCGGAGGGGCAGTACTGAGGGAGCGCTGCACCGTCGGAGGGGCGATACTGAGGGAGCGCTGCACCGTCGGAGGGGCGGTACTGAGGGAGCGCTGCACCGTCGGAGGGGCGGTACTGAGGGAGCGCTGCACCGTCGGAGGGGCGATACTGAGGGAGTGCTGCACCGTCGGAGGGGCGGTACTGAGGGAGCGTTGCACTGTCAGAGCTGCAGTACTGAAGGAGCGCTGCACTGTCGGAGGGGCAGTACTGAGGGAGCGCTGCACCGTCGGAGGGGCGGTACTGAGGGAGCGCCGCACTGTCGGAGGGGCAGTACTGAGGGAGCGCCGCACCGTCGGAGGGGCGGTACTGAGGGAGCGCTGCACTGTCAGAGGGGCAGTACTGAGGGAGCGTTGCACTGTCGGAGGTGCAGTACTGAGGGAGCGCTGCACTGTCGGAGGGGCAGTACTGAGCGAGCGCTGCACTGTCGGAGGGGCAGTACTGAGGGAGCGCTGCACTGGCGGACGGGCTGAACTGAGGGAGCGCTGCACTGTCGGAGGGGCAGTACTGAGGGAGTGCTGCACCGTCGGAGGGGCGATACTGAGGGAGCGCCGCACTGTCGGAGGGGCAGTACTGAGGGAGCGCTGCACTGTCGGGAGGGCAGTACTGAGGGAGCGTTGCACTGTCGGAGGGGCAGTGCTGAGGGTGCGCTGCACTGTCAGAGGGGCAGTACTGAGGGAGTGTTGCACTGTCAGAGGGGCAGTACGCAGGGAGCGCTGCACTGTCAGAGGGGCAGTACTGAGGGAGCGCTGCACCGTCGGAGGGTCGGTACTGAGGGAGCGCTGCACTGTCGGAGGGGCGGTACTGAGGGAGCGCTGCACTGTCAGAGGGGCGGAACTGAGGGAGCGGTACTGAGGGAGCGCTGCACTGTCGTAGGGGCGGTGCTGAGGGAGCGCTGCACCGTCGGAGGGGCGGGACTGAGGGAGCGCTGCACTGTCAGAGCTGCAGTACTGAGGGAGCGCTGCACTGTCGGAGGGGCAGTACTGAGGGAGCGCTGCACTGTCGGAGGGGCAGTACTGATGGAGTGCTGCACTGTCAGAGGGGCGGTACTTAGGGAGCGCTGCACCGGAGGGGCAGTATTGAGGGAGCGCTGCACTGTCGGAGGGGCAGTACTGAGGGAGCGCTGCACTGTCTGAGGGGCAGCACTGAGGGAGCGCTGCACTGTCGGAGGGGCAGTACTGAGGGAGCGCTGCACTGTCGGAGGGCAGTACTGAGGGAGCGCTGCACTGTCTGAGGGGCAGCACTGAGGGAGCGCTGCACTGTCGGAGGGGCAGTACTGAGGGAGCGCTGCACTGTCGGAGGGCAGTACTGAGGGAGCGCTGCACTATCCGAGGGGCAGTACTGAGGGAGCGCTGCACTGTCGGAGGGGCAGTACTGAGGGAGCGCTGCACTGTCTGAGGGGCAGCACTGAGGGAGCGCTGCACTGTCGGAGGGGCAGTACTGAGGGAGCGCTGCACTGTCGGAGGGCAGTACTGAGGGAGCGCTGCACTATCCGAGGGGCAGTACTGAGGGAGCGCTGCACTGTCGGAGGGGCAGTACTGAGGGAGCGCGCCGCTGTCGGAGGGGCAGTACTGAGGGAGCGCTGCACTGGCGGACGGGCTGAACTGAGGGAGCGCTGCACTGTCGGAGGGGCTGCACTGGGGGAGCGCTGCACTGTCAGGGGGGCGGTACTGAGGGAGCGCTGCACTGTCGGAGGGGCAGTACTGAGGGAGCGCTGCACTGTCGGAGGGGCAGTACTGAGGGAGTGCTGCACTGTCGGAGGGGCAGTACTGAGGAAGCGCTGCACTGTCGGAGGGGCAGTACTGAGGGAGCGCTGCACTGTCGGAGGGGCAGTACTGAGGGAGCGCTGCACTGTCGGAGGGGCAGTAGAGGGGGCGCGGCACTGTCGGCGGGGCAATACTGAGGAAGCGTTGCAATGTCGGAGGGGCAGTGCTGTGGGAGCGCTGCACTGTCGGAGGGGCTGTACTGGGAGAGCGATGCACTGTCAGAGGGGCGGTACTGAGGGAGCACTGCACCGTCGGAGGGGCAGTACTGAGGGAGCGGTGCACCGTCGGAGGGTCAGTACTGAGGGAGCGATGCACTGTCGGAGGGGCAGTACTGAGGGAGCTCTGCACTGTCGGAGGGGCAGTACTGAGGGAGCGTTGCACTGTCAGAGGGGCAGTACTGAGGGAGCGTTGCACTGTCGGAGGTGCAGTACTGAGGGAGCGCTGCACTGTCGGAGGGGCAGTACTGAGGGAGCGCTGCACTGTCAGAGGTGCAGTACTGAGGGAGCGCTGCACTGTCGGACGGACAGTACTGAGGGAGCGCTGCAGTGTCGGAGGGGCAGTGCTGAGGGAGCGCTGCACTGTCAGAGGGGCAGTACTGAGGGAGCGTTGCACTGTCAGAGGGGCAGTACTGAGGGAACGTTGCACTGTCAGAGGGGCAGTACTCAGGGAGCGCTGCACTGTCAGAGGGGCGGTACTGAGGGAGCGTTGCACCGTCGGAGGGGCGGTACTGAGGGAGCGCTGCACCGTCGGAGGGGCGGTACTGAGGGAGCGCTGCACCGTCGGAGGGGCGATACTGAGGGAGTGCTGCACCGTCGGAGGGGCGGTACTGAGGGAGCGTTGCACTGTCAGAGCTGCAGTACTGAAGGAGCGCTGCACTGTCGGAGGGGCAGTACTGAGGGAGCGCTGCACCGTCGGAGGGGCGGTACTGAGGGAGCGCCGCACTGTCGGAGGGGCAGTACTGAGGGAGCGCCGCACCGTCGGAGGGGCGGTACTGAGGGAGCGCTGCACTGTCAGAGGGGCAGTACTGAGGGAGCGTTGCACTGTCGGAGGTGCAGTACTGAGGGAGCGCTGCACTGTCGGAGGGGCAGTACTGAGCGAGCGCTGCACTGTCGGAGGGGCAGTACTGAGGGAGCGCTGCACTGTCGGAGGGGCAGTACTGAGGGAGCGCTGCACTGTCAGAGGGGCAGTACTGAGGGAGCGCTGCACCATCCGAGGGGCAGTACTGAGGGAGCACTGCACTGTCGGAGGGGCAGTACTGAGGGAGCACTGCACTGTCGGAGGGGCAGTACTGAGGGAGCGCTGCACTGTCGGAGGGGCGGTACTGAGGAAACGCTGCACTGTCGGAGGGGCAGTACTGAGGGAGCGCTGCACCGTCGGAGGGGCAGTACTGAGGGAGCACTGCACTGTCGGAGGGGCAGTACTGAGGGAGCGCTGCACTGTTGGAGGGGCGGTACTGAGGAAACGCTGCACTGTCGGAGGGGCAGTACTGAGGGAGCGCTGCATTGTCGCAGGGGCAGTACTGAGGGAGCGCTGCAGCATCGGAGGGGCGGGTACTGAGGGAGCGCTGCACTGTCGCAGGGGCAGTACTGAGGGAGCGCTGCACTGTCAGAGGGGCAGTACTGAGGGAGCGCTGCACCGTCGGAGGGTCGGTACTGAGGGAGCGCTGCACTGTCGGAGGGGCGGTACTGAGGGAGCGCTGCACTGTCAGAGGGGCGGTACTGAGGGAGCGCTGTACTGTCGTAGGGGCGGTGCTGAGGGAGCGCTGCACCGTCGGAGGGGCGGGACTGAAGGAGCGCGCTGCACTGTCAGAGCTGCAGTACTGAGGGAGCGCTGCACTGTCGGAGGGGCAGTACTGAGGGAGCGCTGCACTGTCGGAGGGGCAGTACTGATGGAGTGCTGCACTGTCGGAGGGGCAGTACTGAGGGAGCGCTGCACCGGAAGGGCAGTACTGAGGGAGCGCTGCACTGTCAGAGTGGCAGTACTGAGGGAGCGCTGCACTGTCGGAGGGGCAGTACTGAGGGAGCGCTGCACTGTCTGAGGGGCAGTACAGAGAGAGCGCTGCACTGTCTGAGGGGCAGTACTGAGGGAGCGCTGCACTGTCGGAGGGCAGTACTGAGGGAGCGCTGCACTGTCGGAGGGGCAGTACTGAGGGAGCGCTGCACTGTCGGAGGGGCAGTACTGAGGGAGCGCGCCGCTGTCGGAGGGGCAGTACTGAGGGAGCGCTGCACTGGCGGACGCGCTGAACTGAGGGAGCGCTGCACTATCCGAGGGGCAGTACTGATGGAGCGCTGCACTGTCGGAGGGGCGGTACTGAGGAAACGCTGCACTGTCGGAGGGGCAGTACTGAGGGAGCGCTGCACTGTCGCAGGGGCAGTACTGAGGGAGCGCTGCACTGTCGGAGGGGCAGTATTGAGGGAGCGCTGCACTGTCAGAGGGGCAGCACTGAGGGAGCGGTGCACCGTCGGAGGGGCAGTACTGAGGGAGCGCTGCACTGTCGGAGGGGCAGTACTGAGGGAGCGCTGCACTGTCGGAGGGGCAGTGCAGAGGGAGCGCGGCATTGTCAGAGGGGCAGTACTGAGGGAGCGCGCCGCTGTCGGAGGGGCAGTACTGAGGGAGCGCTGCACTGGCGGACGGGCTGTACTGAGGGGGCGCTGCACTGTCAGAGGGGCGGGTACTGAGGGAGCGCTGCACTGTCGGAGGGGCTGTACTGGGAGAGCGCTGCACTGTCAGAGTGGCGGTACTGAGGGAGCGCTGCACTGTCGGAGGGGCGGTACTGAGGGAGCGCTGCACTGTCGGAGGGGCAGTACTGAGGGAGCGCTGCACCGTCGGAGGGGCGGTACTGAGGGAGCGCCGCACTGTCGGAGGGGCAGTACTGAGGGAGCGCTGCACTGTCGGGGGGGCAGTACTGAGGGAGCGTTGCACTGTCGGAGGGGCAGTGCTGAGGGTGCGCTGCACTGTCAGAGGGGCAGTACTGAGGGAGTGTTGCACTGTCAGAGGGGCAGTACGCAGGGAGCGCTGCACTGTCAGAGGGGCAGTACTGAGGGAGCGCTGCACCGTCGGAGGGTCGGTACTGAGGGAGCGCTGCACTGTCGGAGGGGCGGTACTGAGGGAGCGCTGCACTGTCAGAGGGGCAGTACTGAGGGAGCGCTGCACTGTCGCAGGGGCAGTACTGATGGAGTGCTGCACTGTCAGAGGGGCAGTACTGAGGGAGCGCTGCACCGGAGGGGCAGTACTGAGGGAGCGCTGCACTGTCGGAGGGGCAGTACTGAGGGAGCGCTGCACTGTCTGAGGGGCAGCACTGAGGGAGCGCTGCACTGTCTGAGGGGCAGTACTGAGGGAGCGCTGCACTGTCGGAGGGCAGTACTGAGGGAGCGCTGCACTATCCGAGGGGCAGTACTGAGGGAGCGCTGCACTGTCGGAGGGGCTGAACTGAGGGAGCGCTGCACTGTCGGAGGGGCTGTACTGGGGGAGCGCTGCACTGTCAGGGGGGCGGTACTGAGGGAGCGCTGCACTGTCGGAGGGGCAGTGCTGAGGGAGCGCTGCACTGTCGGAGGGGCTGCACTGAGGGAGCGCTGCACTGTCGGAGGGGCAGTACTGAGGGAGCGCTGCACTGTCAGAGGGGCGGTACTGAGGGAGCGCTGCACTGTCGGAGGGGCAGTACTGAGGGAGCGCTGCACTGTCGGAGGGGCAGTACTGAGGGAGCGTTGCACTGTCAGAGGGGCGGTACTGAGGGAGCGCTGCACTGTCGGAGGGGCGGTACTGAGGGAGCGCAGCACTGTCAGAGGGGCGGTACTGAGGGAGCGCTGCACTGTCAGAGGTGCGGTACTGAGGGAGCGCGGCACTGTAGGAGGGGCAGTACTGAGGGAGCGCTGCACTGTCAGAGGGGCAGTGCTAAGAGTGCGCTGCACTGTCAGAGGGGCAGTACTGAGGGAGCGCTGCACTGTCAGAGCTGCAGTACTGAGGGAGCGCTGCACTGTCGGAGGGGCAGTACTGAGGGAGCGCTGCACTGTCGGAGGGGCAGTACTGGGAGAGCGCTGCACTGTCAGAGGGGCGCTACTGAGGGAGCGCTGCACTGTCGGAGGGGCGGTGCTGAGGGAGCGCTGCACCGTCGGAGGGGCGGTACTGAGGGAGCGCTGCACTGTCGGAGGGGCAGTACTGAGGGAGCGTTGCACTGTCGGAGGGGCAGTACTGAGGGAGCGCGGCACTGTCGGAGGGGCAGTACTGAGGGAGCGCTGCACTGTCAGAGGGGCGGTACTGAGGGAGCGCCGCACCGTCGGAGGGGCAGTACTGAGGGAGCGCCGCACCGTCGGAGGGGCGGTACTGAGGGAGCGCTGCACTGTCGGAGGGGCAGTCCTGCGGGAGTGCTTCACTGTCGGAGAGGCAGTACTGAGGGAACGCAGCACTGGCGGAGGGTCAGTACTGAGGGAGCGCGGTACTGAGGGAGCGCGGCCCTGTCGGGTGGGGCAGTACTGAGGAAACGCTGCACTGTCGGAGGGGCGGTACTGAGGAAGCGC
The DNA here is from genome assembly GCF_052327205.1 of Somniosus microcephalus. Lineage (NCBI taxonomy): Eukaryota > Metazoa > Chordata > Chondrichthyes > Squaliformes > Somniosidae > Somniosus > Somniosus microcephalus. The sequence continues at coordinate 19,225,663 of NW_028225181.1, forward strand.
TGCACTGCCGGAGGGGCAGTAGAGGGGGCGCGCGGCACTGTCGGCGGGGCAGTACTGATGGAGCGCGGCACTGTCGGAGGGGCAGTAGAGGGGGCGCGGCACTGTCGGCTGGGCAATACTGAGGAAGCGTTGCACTGTCGGAGGGGCAGTGCTGTGGGAGTGCTGCACTGTCGGAGGGGCTGTACTGAGGGAGCGGTGCACCGTCGGAGGGTCAGTACTGAGGGAGCGCTGCACTGTCGGAGGGGCAGTACTGAGGGAGCACTGCACTGTCGGAGGGGCAGTACTGAGGGAGCACTGCGCTGTCGGAGGGGCAGTACTGAGGGAGCGCTGCACTGTCGGAGGGACAGTGCTGAGGGAGCGTTGCACTGTCAGAGGGGCAGTACTGAGGGAGCGTTGCACTGTCGGAGGGGCAGTACTGAGCGAGCGCTGCACTGTCGGAGGGGCAGTACTGAGGGAGCGCTGCACTGTCAGAGGTGCAGTACTGAGGGAGCGCTGCACTGTCAGAGGGGCAGTACTGAGGGAGCGTTGCACTGTCAGAGGGGCAGTACTGAGGGAACGTTGCACTGTCAGAGGGGCGGTACTGAGGGAGCGCTGCACTGTCGGAGAGGCGGTACTGAGGGAGCGCTGCACCGTCGGAGGGGCGGTACTGAGGGAGCCCTGCACCGTCGGAGGGGCGGTACTGAGGGAGCGCTGCACCGTCGGAGGGACGGTACTGAGGGAGCGCTGCACCGTCGGAGGGGCGGTACTGAGGGAGCGTTGCACTGTCAGAGCTGCAGTACTGAAGGAGCGCTGCACTGTCGGAGGGGCAGTACTGAGGGAGCGCTGCACCGTCGGAGGGGCGGTACTGAGGGAGCGCCGCACTGTCGGAGGGGCAGTACTGAGGGAGCGCCGCACCGTCGGAGGGGCGGTACTGAGGGAGCGCTGCACTGTCAGAGGGGCAGTACTGAGGGAGCGTTGCACTGTCGGAGGTGCAGTACTGAGCGAGCGCTGCACTGTCGGACGGGCAGTACTGAGGGAGCGCTGCACTGTCGGAGGGGCAGTACTGAGGGAGCGCTGCACTGTCAGAGGGGCAGTACTGAGGGAGCGCTGCACCATCCGAGGGGCAGTACTGAGGGAGCACTGCACTGTCGGAGGGGCAGTACTGAGGGAGCACTGCACTGTCGGAGGGGCAGTACTGAGGGAGCGCTGCACTGTCGGAGGGGCGGTACTGAGGAAACGCTGCACTGTCGGAGGGGCAGTCCTGAGGGAGCGCTGCACCGTCGGAGGGGCAGTACTGAGGGAGCACTGCACTGTCGGAGGGGCGGTACTGAGGGAGCGCTGCACTGTCGGAGGGGCGGTACTGAGGGAGCGCTGCACTGTCGCAGGGGCAGTACTGAGGGAGCGCTGCAGCATCGGAGGGGCGGTACTGAGGGAGCGCTGCACTGTCGCAGGGGCAGTACTGAGGGAGCGCTGCACTGTCGGAGGGGCAGTATTGAGGGAGCGCTGCACTGTCAGAGGGGCAGCACTGAGGGAGCGGTGCACCGTCGGAGGGGCAGTACTGAGGGAGCACTGCACTGTCGGAGGGGCAGTACTGAGGGAGCGCTGCACTGTCAGAGGGGCAGCACTGAGGGAGCGGTGCACCGTCGGAGGGGCAGTACTGAGGGAGCACTGCACTGTCGGAGGGGCAGTATTGAGGGAGCGCTGCACTGTCAGAGGGGCAGTACTGAGGGAGCACTGCACTGTCGGAGGGGCAGTACTGAGGGAGCACTGCACTGTCGGAGGGGCAGTACTGAGGGAGCGCTGCACTGTCGGAGGGGCGGTACTGAGGAAACGCTGCACTGTCGGAGGGGCAGTACTGAGGGAGCGCTGCACCGTCGGAGGGGCAGTACTGAGGGAGCACTGCACTGTCGGAGGGGCAGTACTGAGGGAGCGCTGCACTGTTGGAGGGGCGGTACTGAGGAAACGCTGCACTGTCGGAGGGGCAGTACTGAGGGAGCGCTGCATTGTCGCAGGGGCAGTACTGAGGGAGCGCTGCAGCATCGGAGGGGCGGTACTGAGGGAGCGCTGCACTGTCGCAGGGGCAGTACTGAGGGAGCGCTGCACTGTCAGAGGGGCAGTACTGAGGGAGCGCTGCACCGTCGGAGGGTCGGTACTGAGGGAGCGCTGCACTGTCGGAGGGGCGGTACTGAGGGAGCGCTGCACTGTCAGAGGGGCGGTACTGAGGGAGCGCTGTACTGTCGTAGGGGCGGTGCTGAGGGAGCGCTGCACCGTCGGAGGGGCGGGACTGAAGGAGCGCGCTGCACTGTCAGAGCTGCAGTACTGAGGGAGCGCTGCACTGTCGGAGGGGCAGTACTGAGGGAGCGCTGCACTGTCGGAGGGGCAGTACTGATGGAGTGCTGCACTGTCGGAGGGGCAGTGCTGAGGGAGCGCTGCACCGGAAGGGCAGTACTGAGGGAGCGCTGCACTGTCAGAGTGGCAGTACTGAGGGAGCGCTGCACTGTCGGAGGGGCAGTACTGAGGGAGCGCTGCACTGTCTGAGGGGCAGTACAGAGGGAGCGCTGCACTGTCTGAGGGGCAGTACTGAGGGAGCGCTGCACTGTCGGAGGGCAGTACTGAGGGAGCGCTGCACTGTCGGAGGGGCAGTACTGAGGGAGCGCTGCACTGTCGGAGGGGCAGTACTGAGGGAGCGCGCCGCTGTCGGAGGGGCAGTACTGAGGGAGCGCTGCACTGGCGGACGCGCTGAACTGAGGGAGCGCTGCACTATCCGAGGGGCAGTACTGATGGAGCGCTGCACTGTCGGAGGGGCGGTACTGAGGAAACGCTGCACTGTCGGAGGGGCAGTACTGAGGGAGCGCTGCACTGTCGCAGGGGCAGTACTGAGGGAGCGCTGCACTGTCGGAGGGGCAGTATTGAGGGAGCGCTGCACTGTCAGAGGGGCAGCACTGAGGGAGCGGTGCACCGTCGGAGGGGCAGTACTGAGGGAGCGCTGCACTGTCGGAGGGGCAGTACTGAGGGAGCGCTGCACTGTCGGAGGGGCAGTGCAGAGGGAGCGCGGCATTGTCAGAGGGGCAGTACTGAGGGAGCGCGCCGCTGTCGGAGGGGCAGTACTGAGGGAGCGCTGCACTGGCGGACGGGCTGTACTGAGGGGGCGCTGCACTGTCAGAGGGGCGGTACTGAGGGAGCGCTGCACTGTCGGAGGGGCTGTACTGGGAGAGCGCTGCACTGTCAGAGTGGCGGTACTGAGGGAGCGCTGCACTGTCGGAGGGGCGGTACTGAGGGAGCGCTGCACTGTCGGAGGGGCAGTACTGAGGGAGCGCTGCACCGTCGGAGGGGCGGTACTGAGGGAGCGCCGCACTGTCGGAGGGGCAGTACTGAGGGAGCGCTGCACTGTCGGGGGGGCAGTACTGAGGGAGCGTTGCACTGTCGGAGGGGCAGTGCTGAGGGTGCGCTGCACTGTCAGAGGGGCAGTACTGAGGGAGTGTTGCACTGTCAGAGGGGCAGTACGCAGGGAGCGCTGCACTGTCAGAGGGGCAGTACTGAGGGAGCGCTGCACCGTCGGAGGGTCGGTACTGAGGGAGCGCTGCACTGTCGGAGGGGCGGGTACTGAGGGAGCGCTGCACTGTCAGAGGGGCAGTACTGAGGGAGCGCTGCACTGTCGCAGGGGCAGTACTGATGGAGTGCTGCACTGTCAGAGGGGCAGTACTGAGGGAGCGCTGCACCGGAGGGGCAGTACTGAGGGAGCGCTGCACTGTCGGAGGGGCAGTACTGAGGGAGCGCTGCACTGTCTGAGGGGCAGCACTGAGGGAGCGCTGCACTGTCTGAGGGGCAGTACTGAGGGAGCGCTGCACTGTCGGAGGGCAGTACTGAGGGAGCGCTGCACTATCCGAGGGGCAGTACTGAGGGAGCGCTGCACTGTCGGAGGGGCTGAACTGAGGGAGCGCTGCACTGTCGGAGGGGCTGTACTGGGGGAGCGCTGCACTGTCAGGGGGGCGGTACTGAGGGAGCGCTGCACTGTCGGAGGGGCAGTGCTGAGGGAGCGCTGCACTGTCGGAGGGGCTGCACTGAGGGAGCGCTGCACTGTCGGAGGGGCAGTACTGAGGGAGCGCTGCACTGTCAGAGGGGCGGTACTGAGGGAGCGCTGCACTGTCAGAGGGGCAGTACTGAGGGAGCGCTGCACTGTCGGAGGGGCAGTACTGAGGGAGCGTTGCACTGTCAGAGGGGCGGTACTGAGGGAGCGCTGCACTGTCGGAGGGGCGGTACTGAGGGAGCGCAGCACTGTCAGAGGGGCGGTACTGAGGGAGCGCTGCACTGTCAGAGGTGCGGTACTGAGGGAGCGCGGCACTGTAGGAGGGGCAGTACTGAGGGAGCGCTGCACTGTCAGAGGGGCAGTGCTAAGAGTGCGCTGCACTGTCAGAGGGGCAGTACTGAGGGAGCGCTGCACTGTCAGAGCTGCAGTACTGAGGGAGCGCTGCACTGTCGGAGGGGCAGTACTGAGGGAGCGCTGCACTGTCGGAGGGGCAGTACTGGGAGAGCGCTGCACTGTCAGAGGGGCGCTACTGAGGGAGCGCTGCACTGTCGGAGGGGCGGTGCTGAGGGAGCGCTGCACCGTCGGAGGGGCAGTACTGAGGGAGCGTTGCACTGTCGGAGGGGCAGTACTGAGGGAGCGCGGCACTGTCGGGTGGGGCAGTACTGAGGAAACGCTGCACTGTCGGAGGGGCGGTACTGAGGAAGCGCTGCACTGCCGGAGGGGCAGTAGAGGGGGCGCGCGGCACTGTCGGCGGGGCAGTACTGATGGAGCGCGGCACTGTCGGAGGGGCAGTAGAGGGGGCGCGGCACTGTCGGCTGGGCAATACTGAGGAAGCGTTGCACTGTCGGAGGGGCAGTGCTGTGGGAGTGCTGCACTGTCGGAGGGGCTGTACTGAGGGAGCGGTGCACCGTCGGAGGGTCAGTACTGAGGGAGCGCTGCACTGTCGGAGGGGCAGTACTGAGGGAGCACTGCACTGTCGGAGGGGCAGTACTGAGGGAGCACTGCGCTGTCGGAGGGGCAGTACTGAGGGAGCGCTGCACTGTCGGAGGGACAGTGCTGAGGGAGCGCTGCACTGTCGGAGGGACAGTACTGAGGGAGCGTTGCACTGTCAGAGGGGCAGTACTGAGGGAGCGTTGCACTGTCGGAGGGGCAGTACTGAGCGAGCGCTGCACTGTCGGAGGGGCAGTACTGAGGGAGCGCTGCACTGTCAGAGGTGCAGTACTGAGGGAGCGCTGCACTGTCAGAGGGGCAGTACTGAGGGAGCGTTGCACTGTCAGAGGGGCAGTACTGAGGGAACGTTGCACTGTCAGAGGGGCGGTACTGAGGGAGCGCTGCACTGTCGGAGAGGCGGTACTGAGGGAGCGCTGCACCGTCGGAGGGGCGGTACTGAGGGAGCCCTGCACCGTCGGAGGGGCGGTACTGAGGGAGCGCTGCACCGTCGGAGGGACGGTACTGAGGGAGCGCTGCACCGTCGGAGGGGCGGTACTGAGGGAGCGTTGCACTGTCAGAGCTGCAGTACTGAAGGAGCGCTGCACTGTCGGAGGGGCAGTACTGAGGGAGCGCTGCACCGTCGGAGGGGCGGTACTGAGGGAGCGCCGCACTGTCGGAGGGGCAGTACTGAGGGAGCGCCGCACCGTCGGAGGGGCGGTACTGAGGGAGCGCTGCACTGTCAGAGGGGCAGTACTGAGGGAGTGTTGCACTGTCGGAGGTGCAGTACTGAGGGAGCGCTGCACTGTCGGAGGGGCAGTACTGAGCGAGCGCTGCACTGTCGGACGGGCAGTACTGAGGGAGCGCTGCACTGTCGGAGGGGCAGTACTGAGGGAGCGCTGCACTGTCAGAGGGGCAGTACTGAGGGAGCGCTGCACCATCCGAGGGGCAGTACTGAGGGAGCACTGCACTGTCGGAGGGGCAGTACTGAGGGAGCACTGCACTGTCGGAGGGGCAGTACTGAGGGAGCGCTGCACTGTCGGAGGGGCGGTACTGAGGAAACGCTGCACTGTCGGAGGGGCAGTACTGAGGGAGCGCTGCACCGTCGGAGGGGCAGTACTGAGGGAGCACTGCACTGTCGGAGGGGCGGTACTGAGGGAGCGCTGCACTGTCGGAGGGGCGGTACTGAGGGAGCGCTGCACTGTCGCAGGGGCAGTACTGAGGGAGCGCTGCAGCATCGGAGGGGCGGTACTGAGGGAGCGCTGCACTGTCGCAGGGGCAGTACTGAGGGAGCGCTGCACTGTCGGAGGGGCAGTATTGAGGGAGCGCTGCACTGTCAGAGGGGCAGCACTGAGGGAGCGGTGCACCGTCGGAGGGGCAGTACTGAGGGAGCGCTGCACTGTCGGAGGGGCAGTACTGGGAGCGCTGCACTGTCGGAGGGGCAGTACTGAGGGAGCGCTGCACTGTCGGAGGGGCATTACTGAGGGAGCGCTGCACTGTCGGAGGGGCAGTACTGAGGGAGCGCGGCACTGTCGGAGGGGCAGAAGAGGGGGCGCGGCACTGTCGGCGGGGCAATACTGAGGAAGCGTTGCACTGTCGGAGGGGCAGTGCTGTGGGAGCGCTGCACTGTCGGAGCGGCAGTACTGGGGGAGCGCTGCACTGTCGGAGAGGCAGTACTGAGGGAGCACTGCACTGTCGGAGGGGCAGTGCAGAGGGAGCGCGGCATTGTCAGAGGGGCAGTACTGAGGGAGCGCGCCGCTGTCGGAGGGGCAGTACTGAGGGAGCGCTGCACTGGCGGACGGGCTGTACTGAGGGAGCGCTGCACTGTCGGAGGGGCTGAACTGGGAGAGCGCTGCACTGTCGGAGGGGCAGTACTGAGGGAGCGCTGCACTGTCAGAGGGGCGGTACTGAGGGAGCGCTGCACTGTCGGAGGGGCTGTACTGGGAGAGCGCTGCACTGTCAGAGGGGCGGTACTGAGAGAGCGGTGCACCGTCGGAGGGTCAGTACTGAGGGAGCGCTGCACTGTCGGAGGGGCAGTACTGAGGGAGCGCTGCACTGTCGGAGGGGCAGTACTGAGGGAGCGCTGCACTGTCGGAGGGGCAGTACTGAGGGAGCGCTGCACTGTCGGAGGGGCAGTACTGAGGGAGCGCGGCACTGTCGGAGGGGCAGTAGAGGGGGCGGGGCAATACTGAGGAAGCGTTGCACTGTCGGAGGGGCAGTACTGAGGGAGCGCTGCACTGTCGGAGGGGCAGTACTGGGGGAGCGCTGCACTGTCGGAGAGGCAGTACTGAGGGAGCGCTGCACTGTCGGAGGGGCAGTACTGGGGGAGCGCTGCACTGTCGGAGAGGCAGTACTGAGGGAGCGCTGCACTGTCGGAGTGGCAGTACTGAGGGAGCGCGGCACTGTCGGAGGGGCAGTAGAGGGGGCGCGGCACTGTCGGCGGGGCAATACTGAGGAAGCGTTGCACTGTCGGAGCGGCAGTACTGGGGGAGCGCTGCACTGTCAGAGGGGCGGTACTGAGGGAGCGCCGCACCGTCGGAGTGGCAGTCCAGCGGGAATGCTTCACTGTCGGAGAGGCAGGACTGAGGGAACGCAGCACTGGCGGAGGGTCAGTACTGAGGGAGCGCGGTACTGAGGGAGCGTGGCCCTGTCGGGTGGGCAGTACTGAGGAAACGCTGCACTGTCCGAGGGGCAGTACTGAGGGAGCGCTGCACTGCCGGAGGGGCAGTACTGAGGGAGCGCTGCACTGTCGGCGGGGCGCTACTGAGGGAGCGCGGCACTGTCGGAGGGGCAGTAGAGGGGGCGCGGCACTGTCGGCTGGGCAATACTGAGGAAGCGTTGCACTGTCGGAGGGGCAGTGCTGTGGGAGCGCTGCACTGTCGGAGGGGCAGTACTGGGAGAGCGATGCACTGTCAGAGGGGCGGTACTGAGGGAGCACTGCACCATCGGAGGGGCAGTACTGAGAGCGCGCTGCACTGTCAGAGGGGCGGTACTGAGGGAGCGGTGTACCGTCGGAGGGGCAGTACTGAGGGAGCAGTGTACCGTCGGAGGGGCAGTACTGAGGGAGCGGTGCACCGTCGGAGGGGCAGTACTGAGGGAGCGGTGCACCGTCGGAGGGTCAGTACTGAGAGAGCGCTGCACTGTCGGAGGGGCAGTACTGAGGGAGCGCTGCACTGTCGGAGGGGCAGTGCTGAGGGAGCGCTGCACTGTCGGAGGGGCAGTACTGAGGGAGCGCTGCACTGTCGGAGGGATAGTACTGAGGGAGCGCTGCACTGTCGGAGGGGCAGTACTGAGGGAGCGCTGCACTGTCAGAGGTGCAGTACTGAGGGAGCGCTGCACTGTCGGAGGGACAGTACTGAGGGAGCGCTGCAGTGCTGAGGGAGCGCTGCACTGTCAGAGGGGCAGTACTGAGGGAGCGTTGCACTGTCAGAGGGGCAGTACTGAGGGAGCGTTGCACTGTCAGAGGGGCGGTACTCAGGGAGCGCTGCACTGTCAGAGGGGCGGTGAGTGAGCGCTGCACTGTCGGAGAGGCGGTACTGAGGGAGCGCTGCACTGTCAGAGGGGCGGTACTGAGGGAGCGCTGCACCGTCGGAGGGGCGGTACTGAGGGAGCGCTGCACCGTCGGAGGGGCGGTACTGAGGGAGCGCTGCACCGTCGGAGGGGCGGTACGGAGGGAGCGCTGCACCGTCGGAGGGGCAGTACTGAGGGAGCGCTGCACTGTCAGAGGTGCAGTACTGAGGGAGCGCTGCACTGTCAGAGGGGCAGTACTGAGGGAGCGTTGCACTGTCAGAGGGGCAGTACTGAGGGAACGTTGCACTGTCAGAGGGGCGGTACTGAGGGAGCGCTGCACTGTCGGAGAGGCGGTACTGAGGGAGCGCTGCACCGTCGGAGGGGCGGTACTGAGGGAGCCCTGCACCGTCGGAGGGGCGGTACTGAGGGAGCGCTGCACCGTCGGAGGGACGGTACTGAGGGAGCGCTGCACCGTCGGAGGGGCGGTACTGAGGGAGCGTTGCACTGTCAGAGCTGCAGTACTGAAGGAGCGCTGCACTGTCGGAGGGGCAGTACTGAGGGAGCGCTGCACCGTCGGAGGGGCGGTACTGAGGGAGCACCGCACTGTCGGAGGGGCAGTACTGAGGGAGCGCCGCACCGTCGGAGGGGCGGTACTGAGGGAGCGCTGCACTGTCAGAGGGGCAGTACTGAGGGAGCGTTGCACTGTCGGAGGTGCAGTACTGAGGGAGCGCTGCACTGTCGGAGGGGCAGTACTGAGCGAGCGCTGCACTGTCGGACGGGCAGTACTGAGGGAGCGCTGCACTGTCGGAGGGGCAGTACTGAGGGAGCGCTGCACTGTCAGAGGGGCAGTACTGAGGGAGCGCTGCACCATCCGAGGGGCAGTACTGAGGGAGCACTGCACTGTCGGAGGGGCAGTACTGAGGGAGCACTGCACTGTCGGAGGGGCAGTACTGAGGGAGCGCTGCACTGTCGGAGGGGCGGTACTGAGGAAACGCTGCACTGTCGGAGGGGCAGTACTGAGGGAGCGCTGCACCGTCGGAGGGGCAGTACTGAGGGAGCACTGCACTGTCGGAGGGGCGGTACTGAGGGAGCGCTGCACTGTCGGAGGGGCGGTACTGAGGGAGCGCTGCACTGTCGCAGGGGCAGTACTGAGGGAGCGCTGCAGCATCGGAGGGGCGGTACTGAGGGAGCGCTGCACTGTCGCAGGGGCAGTACTGAGGGAGCGCTGCACTGTCGGAGGGGCAGTATTGAGGGAGCGCTGCACTGTCAGAGGGGCAGCACTGAGGGAGCGGTGCACCGTCGGAGGGGCAGTACTGAGGGAGCGCTGCACTGTCGGAGGGGCAGTACTGGGAGCGCTGCACTGTCGGAGGGGCAGTACTGAGGGAGCGCTGCACTGTCGGAGGGGCATTACTGAGGGAGCGCTGCACTGTCGGAGGGGCAGTACTGAGGGAGCGCGGCACTGTCGGAGGGGCAGAAGAGGGGGCGCGGCACTGTCGGCGGGGCAGTACTGAGGGAGCGCTGCACTGTCGGAGGGGCAGTATTGAGGGAGCGCTGCACTGTCAGAGGGGCAGCACTGAGGGAGCGGTGCACCGTCGGAGGGGCAGTACTGAGGGAGCGCTGCACTGTCGGAGGGGCAGTACTGGGAGCGCTGCACTGTCGGAGGGGCAGTACTGAGGGAGCGCTGCACTGTCGGAGGGGCAGTATTGAGGGAGCGCTGCACTGTCAGAGGGGCAGCACTGAGGGAGCGGTGCACCGTCGGAGGGGCAGTACTGAGGGAGCGCTGCACTGTCGGAGGGGCAGTACTGGGAGCGCTGCACTGTCGGAGGGGCAGTACTGAGGGAGCGCTGCACTGTCGGAGGGGCATTACTGAGGAAGCGTTGCACTGTCGGAGGGGCAGTGCTGTGGGAGCGCTGCACTGTCGGAGCGGCAGTACTGGGGGAGCGCTGCACTGTCGGAGAGGCAGTACTGAGGGAGCACTGCACTGTCGGAGGGGCAGTGCAGAGGGAGCGCGGCATTGTCAGAGGGGCAGTACTGAGGGAGCGCGCCGCTGTCGGAGGGGCAGTACTGAGGGAGCGCTGCACTGGCGGACGGGCTGTACTGAGGGAGCGCTGCACTGTCGGAGGGGCTGAACTGGGAGAGCGCTGCACTGTCGGAGGGGCAGTACTGAGGGAGCGCTGCACTGTCAGAGGGGCGGTACTGAGGGAGCGCTGCACTGTCGGAGGGGCTGTACTGGGAGAGCGCTGCACTGTCAGAGGGGCGGTACTGAGAGAGCGGTGCACCGTCGGAGGGTCAGTACTGAGGGAGCGCTGCACTGTCGGAGGGGCAGTACTGAGGGAGCGCTGCACTGTCGGAGGGGCAGTACTGAGGGAGCGCTGCACTGTCGGAGGGGCAGTACTGAGGGAGCGCTGCACTGTCGGAGGGGCAGTACTGAGGGAGCGCGGCACTGTCGGAGGGGCAGTAGAGGGGGCGGGGCAATACTGAGGAAGCGTTGCACTGTCGGAGGGGCAGTACTGAGGGAGCGCTGCACTGTCGGAGGGGCAGTACTGGGGGAGCGCTGCACTGTCGGAGAGGCAGTACTGAGGGAGCGCTGCACTGTCGGAGGGGCAGTACTGGGGGAGCGCTGCACTGTCGGAGAGGCAGTACTGAGGGAGCGCTGCACTGTCGGAGTGGCAGTACTGAGGGAGCGCGGCACTGTCGGAGGGGCAGTAGAGGGGGCGCGGCACTGTCGGCGGGGCAATACTGAGGAAGCGTTGCACTGTCGGAGCGGCAGTACTGGGGGAGCGCTGCACTGTCAGAGGGGCGGTACTGAGGGAGCGCCGCACCGTCGGAGTGGCAGTCCAGCGGGAATGCTTCACTGTCGGAGAGGCAGGACTGAGGGAACGCAGCACTGGCGGAGGGTCAGTACTGAGGGAGCGCGGTACTGAGGGAGCGTGGCCCTGTCGGGTGGGCAGTACTGAGGAAACGCTGCACTGTCGGAGGGGCAGTACTGAGGGAGCGCTGCACTGTCGGAGGGGCAGTACTGAGGGAGCGCTGCACTGTCGGCGGGGCGCTACTGAGGGAGCGCGGCACTGTCGGAGGGGCAGTAGAGGGGGCGCGGCACTGTCGGCTGGGCAATACTGAGGAAGCGTTGCACTGTCGGAGGGGCAGTGCTGTGGGAGCGCTGCACTGTCGGAGGGGCAGTACTGAGGGAGCGCTGCACTGGCGGACGGGCTGTACTGAGGGAGCGCTGCACTGTCGGAGGGGCTGTACTGGGAGAGCGCTGCACTGTCGGAGGGGCGGTACTGAGGGAGCGCTGCACTGTCGGAGGGGCAGTACTGAGGGAGTGCTGCACTGTCGGAGGGGCGGTACTGAGGAAACGCTGCACTGTCGGAGGGGCAGTACTGAGGGAGCGCTGCACCGTCGGAGGGGCAGTACTGAGGGAGCACTGCACTGTCGGAGGGGCGGTACTGAGGGAGCGCTGCACTGTCGGAGGGGCGGTACTGAGGGAGCGCTGCACTGTCGCAGGGGCAGTACTGAGGGAGCGCTGCAGCATCGGAGGGGCGGTACTGAGGGAGCGCTGCACTGTCGCAGGGGCAGTACTGAGGGAGCGCTGCACTGTCGGAGGGGCAGTATTGAGGGAGCGCTGCACTGTCAGAGGGGCAGCACTGAGGGAGCGGTGCACCGTCGGAGGGGCAGTACTGAGGGAGCGCTGCACTGTCGGAGGGGCAGTACTGGGAGCGCTGCACTGTCGGAGGGGCAGTACTGAGGGAGCGCTGCACTGTCGGAGGGGCATTACTGAGGGAGCGCTGCACTGTCGGAGGGGCAGTACTGAGGGAGCGCGGCACTGTCGGAGGGGCAGAAGAGGGGGCGCGGCACTGTCGGCGGGGCAATACTGAGGAAGCGTTGCACTGTCGGAGGGGCAGTGCTGTGGGAGCGCTGCACTGTCGGAGCGGCAGTACTGGGGGAGCGCTGCACTGTCGGAGAGGCAGTACTGAGGGAGCACTGCACTGTCGGAGGGGCAGTGCAGAGGGAGCGCGGCATTGTCAGAGGGGCAGTACTGAGGGAGCGCGCCGCTGTCGGAGGGGCAGTACTGAGGGAGCGCTGCACTGGCGGACGGGCTGTACTGAGGGAGCGCTGCACTGTCGGAGGGGCTGAACTGGGAGAGCGCTGCACTGTCGGAGGGGCAGTACTGAGGGAGCGCTGCACTGTCAGAGGGGCGGTACTGAGGGAGCGCTGCACTGTCGGAGGGGCTGTACTGGGAGAGCGCTGCACTGTCAGAGGGGCGGTACTGAGAGAGCGGTGCACCGTCGGAGGGTCAGTACTGAGGGAGCGCTGCACTGTCGGAGGGGCAGTACTGAGGGAGCGCTGCACTGTCGGAGGGGCAGTACTGAGGGAGCGCTGCACTGTCGGAGGGGCAGTACTGAGGGAGCGCTGCACTGTCGGAGGGGCAGTACTGAGGGAGCGCGGCACTGTCGGAGGGGCAGTAGAGGGGGCGGGGCAATACTGAGGAAGCGTTGCACTGTCGGAGGGGCAGTACTGAGGGAGCGCTGCACTGTCGGAGGGGCAGTACTGGGGGAGCGCTGCACTGTCGGAGAGGCAGTACTGAGGGAGCGCTGCACTGTCGGAGGGGCAGTACTGGGGGAGCGCTGCACTGTCGGAGAGGCAGTACTGAGGGAGCGCTGCACTGTCGGAGTGGCAGTACTGAGGGAGCGCGGCACTGTCGGAGGGGCAGTAGAGGGGGCGCGGCACTGTCGGCGGGGCAATACTGAGGAAGCGTTGCACTGTCGGAGCGGCAGTACTGGGGGAGCGCTGCACTGTCAGAGGGGCGGTACTGAGGGAGCGCCGCACCGTCGGAGGGGCGGTACTGAGGGAGCGCTGCACTGTCAGAGGGGCAGTACTGAGGGAGCGTTGCACTGTCGGAGGTGCAGTACTGAGGGAGCGCTGCACTGTCGGAGGGGCAGTACTGAGCGAGCGCTGCACTGTCGGACGGGCAGTACTGAGGGAGCGCTGCACTGTCGGAGGGGCAGTACTGAGGGAGCGCTGCACTGTCAGAGGGGCAGTACTGAGGGAGCGCTGCACCATCCGAGGGGCAGTACTGAGGGAGCACTGCACTGTCGGAGGGGCAGTACTGAGGGAGCACTGCACTGTCGGAGGGGCAGTACTGAGGGAGCGCTGCACTGTCGGAGGGGCGGTACTGAGGAAACGCTGCACTGTCGGAGGGGCAGTACTGAGGGAGCGCTGCACCGTCGGAGGGGCAGTACTGAGGGAGCACTGCACTGTCGGAGGGGCGGTACTGAGGGAGCGCTGCACTGTCGGAGGGGCGGTACTGAGGGAGCGCTGCACTGTCGCAGGGGCAGTACTGAGGGAGCGCGGCACTGTCGGAGGGGCAGAAGAGGGGGCGCGGCACTGTCGGCGGGGCAGTACTGAGGGAGCGCTGCACTGTCGGAGGGGCAGTATTGAGGGAGCGCTGCACTGTCAGAGGGGCAGCACTGAGGGAGCGGTGCACCGTCGGAGGGGCAGTACTGGGAGCGCTGCACTGTCGGAGGGGCAGTACTGAGGGAGCGCTGCACTGTCGGAGGGGCAGTATTGAGGGAGCGCTGCACTGTCAGAGGGGCAGCACTGAGGGAGCGGTGCACCGTCGGAGGGGCAGTACTGAGGGAGCGCTGCACTGTCGGAGGGGCAGTACTGGGAGCGCTGCACTGTCGGAGGGGCAGTACTGAGGGAGCGCTGCACTGTCGGAGGGGCATTACTGAGGAAGCGTTGCACTGTCGGAGGGGCAGTGCTGTGGGAGCGCTGCACTGTCGGAGCGGCAGTACTGGGGGAGCGCTGCACTGTCGGAGAGGCAGTACTGAGGGAGCACTGCACTGTCGGAGGGGCAGTGCAGAGGGAGCGCGGCATTGTCAGAGGTGCAGTACTGAGGGAGCGCGCCGCTGTCGGAGGGGCAGTACTGAGGGAGCGCTGCACTGGCGGACGGGCTGTACTGAGGGAGCGCTGCACTGTCGGAGGGGCTGAACTGGGAGAGCGCTGCACTGTCGGAGGGGCAGTACTGAGGGAGCGCTGCACTGTCAGAGGGGCGGTACTGAGGGAGCGCTGCACTGTCGGAGGGGCTGTACTGGGAGAGCGCTGCACTGTCAGAGGGGCGGTACTGAGAGAGCGGTGCACCGTCGGAGGGTCAGTACTGAGGGAGCGCTGCACTGTCGGAGGGGCAGTACTGAGGGAGCGCTGCACTGTCGGAGGGGCAGTACTGAGGGAGCGCTGCACTGTCGGAGGGGCAGTACTGAGGGAGCGCTGCACTGTCGGAGGGGCAGTACTGAGGGAGCGCGGCACTGTCGGAGGGGCAGTAGAGGGGGCGGGGCAATACTGAGGAAGCGTTGCACTGTCGGAGGGGCAGTACTGAGGGAGCGCTGCACTGTCGGAGAGGCAGTACTGAGGGAGCGCTGCACTGTCGGAGGGGCAGTACTGGGGGAGCGCTGCACTGTCGGAGAGGCAGTACTGAGGGAGCGCTGCACTGTCGGAGTGGCAGTACTGAGGGAGCGCGGCACTGTCGGAGGGGCAGTAGAGGGGGCGCGGCACTGTCGGCGGGGCAATACTGAGGAAGCGTTGCACTGTCGGAGCGGCAGTACTGGGGGAGCGCTGCACTGTCAGAGGGGCGGTACTGAGGGAGCGCCGCACCGTCGGAGTGGCAGTCCAGCGGGAATGCTTCACTGTCGGAGAGGCAGGACTGAGGGAACGCAGCACTGGCGGAGGGTCAGTACTGAGGGAGCGCGGTACTGAGGGAGCGTGGCCCTGTCGGGTGGGCAGTACTGAGGAAACGCTGCACTGTCGGAGGGGCAGTACTGAGGGAGCGCTGCACTGTCGGAGGGGCAGTACTGAGGGAGCGCTGCACTGTCGGCGGGGCGCTACTGAGGGAGCGCGGCACTGTCGGAGGGGCAGTAGAGGGGGCGCGGCACTGTCGGCTGGGCAATACTGAGGAAGCGTTGCACTGTCGGAGGGGCAGTGCTGTGGGAGCGCTGCACTGTCGGAGGGGCAGTACTGAGGGAGCGCTGCACTGGCGGACGGGCTGTACTGA
Organism: Somniosus microcephalus; assembly: GCF_052327205.1. Lineage (NCBI taxonomy): Eukaryota > Metazoa > Chordata > Chondrichthyes > Squaliformes > Somniosidae > Somniosus > Somniosus microcephalus. The sequence continues at coordinate 19,241,154 of NW_028225181.1, forward strand.
GGGAGCGCTGCACTGTCGGAGGGGCTGTACTGGGAGAGCGCTGCACTGTCGGAGGGGCGGTACTGAGGGAGCGCTGCACTGTCGGAGGGGCAGTACTGAGGGAGTGCTGCACTGTCGGAGGGGCGGTACTGAGGAAACGCTGCACTGTCGGAGGGGCAGTACTGAGGGAGCGCTGCACCGTCGGAGGGGCAGTACTGAGGGAGCACTGCACTGTCGGAGGGGCGGTACTGAGGGAGCGCTGCACTGTCGGAGGGGCGGTACTGAGGGAGCGCTGCACTGTCGCAGGGGCAGTACTGAGGGAGCGCTGCAGCATCGGAGGGGCGGTACTGAGGGAGCGCTGCACTGTCGCAGGGGCAGTACTGAGGGAGCGCTGCACTGTCGGAGGGGCAGTATTGAGGGAGCGCTGCACTGTCAGAGGGGCAGCACTGAGGGAGCGGTGCACCGTCGGAGGGGCAGTACTGAGGGAGCGCTGCACTGTCGGAGGGGCAGTACTGGGAGCGCTGCACTGTCGGAGGGGCAGTACTGAGGGAGCGCTGCACTGTCGGAGGGGCATTACTGAGGGAGCGCTGCACTGTCGGAGGGGCAGTACTGAGGGAGCGCGGCACTGTCGGAGGGGCAGAAGAGGGGGCGCGGCACTGTCGGCGGGGCAATACTGAGGAAGCGTTGCACTGTCGGAGGGGCAGTGCTGTGGGAGCGCTGCACTGTCGGAGCGGCAGTACTGGGGGAGCGCTGCACTGTCGGAGAGGCAGTACTGAGGGAGCACTGCACTGTCGGAGGGGCAGTGCAGAGGGAGCGCGGCATTGTCAGAGGGGCAGTACTGAGGGAGCGCGCCGCTGTCGGAGGGGCAGTACTGAGGGAGCGCTGCACTGGCGGACGGGCTGTACTGAGGGAGCGCTGCACTGTCGGAGGGGCTGAACTGGGAGAGCGCTGCACTGTCGGAGGGGCAGTACTGAGGGAGCGCTGCACTGTCAGAGGGGCGGTACTGAGGGAGCGCTGCACTGTCGGAGGGGCTGTACTGGGAGAGCGCTGCACTGTCAGAGGGGCGGTACTGAGAGAGCGGTGCACCGTCGGAGGGTCAGTACTGAGGGAGCGCTGCACTGTCGGAGGGGCAGTACTGAGGGAGCGCTGCACTGTCGGAGGGGCAGTACTGAGGGAGCGCTGCACTGTCGGAGGGGCAGTACTGAGGGAGCGCTGCACTGTCGGAGGGGCAGTACTGAGGGAGCGCTGCACTGTCGGAGGGGCAGTACTGAGGGAGTGCGGCACTGTCGGAGGGGCAGTAGAGGGGGCGGGGCAATACTGAGGAAGCGTTGCACTGTCGGAGGGGCAGTACTGAGGGAGCGCTGCACTGTCGGAGGGGCAGTACTGGGGGAGCGCTGCACTGTCGGAGAGGCAGTACTGAGGGAGCGCTGCACTGTCGGAGGGGCAGTACTGGGGGAGCGCTGCACTGTCGGAGAGGCAGTACTGAGGGAGCGCTGCACTGTCGGAGTGGCAGTACTGAGGGAGCGCGGCACTGTCGGAGGGGCAGTAGAGGGGGCGCGGCACTGTCGGCGGGGCAATACTGAGGAAGCGTTGCACTGTCGGAGCGGCAGTACTGGGGGAGCGCTGCACTGTCAGAGGGGCGGTACTGAGGGAGCGCCGCACCGTCGGAGTGGCAGTCCAGCGGGAATGCTTCACTGTCGGAGAGGCAGGACTGAGGGAACGCAGCACTGGCGGAGGGTCAGTACTGAGGGAGCGCGGTACTGAGGGAGCGTGGCCCTGTCGGGTGGGCAGTACTGAGGAAACGCTGCACTGTCGGAGGGGCAGTACTGAGGGAGCGCTGCACTGCCGGAGGGGCAGTACTGAGGGAGCGCTGCACTGTCGGCGGGGCAGTACTGATGGAGCGCGGCACTGTCGGAGGGGCAGTAGAGGGGGCGCGGCACTGTCGGCTGGGCAATACTGAGGAAGCGTTGCACTGTCGGAGGGGCAGTGCTGTGGGAGCGCTGCACTGTCGGAGGGGCAGTACTGGGAGAGCGATGCACTGTCAGAGGGGCGGTACTGAGGGAGCACTGCACCATCGGAGGGGCAGTACTGAGAGCGCGCTGCACTGTCAGAGGGGCGGTACTGAGGGAGCGGTGTACCGTCGGAGGGGCAGTACTGAGGGAGCGGTGCACCGTCGGAGGGGCAGTACTGAGGGAGCGGTGCACCGTCGGAGGGTCAGTACTGAGAGAGCGCTGCACTGTCGGAGGGGCAGTACTGAGGGAGCGCTGCACTGTCGGAGGGGCAGTGCTGAGGGAGCGCTGCACTGTCGGAGGGGCAGTACTGAGGGAGCGCTGCACTGTCGGAGGGATAGTACTGAGGGAGCGCTGCACTGTCGGAGGGGCAGTACTGAGGGAGCGCTGCACTGTCAGAGGTGCAGTACTGAGGGAGCGCTGCACTGTCGGAGGGACAGTACTGAGGGAGCGCTGCAGTGTCGGAGGGGCAGTGCTGAGGGAGCGCTGCACTGTCAGAGGGGCAGTACTGAGGGAGCGTTGCACTGTCAGAGGGGCAGTACTGAGGGAGCGTTGCACTGTCAGAGGGGCGGTACTCAGGGAGCGCTGCACTGTCAGAGGGGCGGTGAGTGAGCGCTGCACTGTCGGAGAGGCGGGTACTGAGGGAGCGCTGCACTGTCAGAGGGGCGGTACTGAGGGAGCGCTGCACCGTCGGAGGGGCGGTACTGAGGGAGCGCTGCACCGTCGGAGGGGCGGTACTGAGGGAGCGCTGCACCGTCGGAGGGGCGGTACGGAGGGAGCGCTGCACCGTCGGAGGGGCGGTACGGAGGGAGCGCTGCACCATCGGAGGGGCGGTACTGAGGGAGCGCTGCACCGTCGGAGGGGCGGTACTGAGGGAGCGCTGCACCGTCGGAGGGGCGGTACTGAGGGAGCGTTACACTGTCAGAGCTGCAGCACTGAAGGAGCGCTGCACTGTCGGAGGGGCAGTACTGAGGGAGCGCTGCACCGTCGGAGGGGCGGTACTGAGGGAGCGCCGCCCTGTCGGAGGGGCAGTGCTGAGGGAGCGCCGCACCGTCGGAGGGGCGGTACTGAGGGTGCGCTGCACTGTCAGAGGGGCAGTACTGAGGGAGCGTTGCACTGTCGGAGGTGCAGTACTGAGGGAGCGCTGCACTGTCAGAGGGGCAGTACTGAGCGAGCGCCGCACTGTCGGAGGGGCAGTACTGAGGGAGCGCTGCACTGTCGGAGGGGCAGTGCTGCGGGAGCGCTGCACTGTCGGAGGGGCTGTACTGGGAGAGCGCTGCACTGTCAGAGGGGCGGTACTGAGGGAGCAGTGCACCGTCGGAGGGTCAGTACTGAGGGAGCGCGGCATTGTCAGAGGGGCAGTACTGAGGGAGCGCGCCGCTGTCGGAGGGGCAGTACTGAGGGAGCGCTGCACTGGCGGACGGGCTGTACTGAGGGAGCGCTGCACTGTCGGAGGGGCTGTACTGGGAGAGCGCTGCACTGTCGGAGGGGCGGTACTGAGGGAGCGCTGCACTGTCGGAGGGGCAGTACTGAGGGAGTGCTGCACTGTCGGAGGGGCAGTACTGAGGGAGCGCTGCACTGTCGGAGGGGCGGTACTGAGGGAGCGCTGCACTGTCGGAGGGGCAGTACTGAGGGAGCGCTGCACCGTCGGAGGGGCGGTACTGAGGGAGCGCCGCACTGTCGGAGGGGCAGTACTGAGGGAGCGCTGCACTGTCAGAGGGGCGGTACTGATGGAGTGCCGCACTGTCGGAGGGGCAGTACTGAGGGAGTGTTGCACTGTCAGAGGGGCAGTACTGAGGGAGCGTTGCACTGTCAGAGGGGCAGTACTGAGGGAGCGCTGCACTGTCAGAGGGGCAGTACTGAGGGAGCGCTGCACCGTCAGAGGGTCGGTACTGAGGGAGCGCTGCACTGTCGGAGGGGCGGTACTGAGGGAGCGCTGCACTGTCAGAGGGGCGGTACTGAGGGAGCGGTACGAAGGGAGCGCTGCACTGTCGTAGGGGCGGTGCTGAGGGAGCGATGCACCGTCGGAGGGGCGGTACTGAGGGAGCGCTGCACTGTCGGAGGGGCAGTACTGAGGGAGTGCTGCACTATCAGAGGGGCAGTACTGAGGGAGCGCTGCACCGGAGGGGCAGTACTGAGGGAGCGCTGCACTATCCGAGGGGCAGTACTGAGGGAGCGCTGCACTGTCGGAGGGGCAGTACTGAGGGAGCGCGCCGCTGTCGGAGGGGCAGTACTGAGGGAGCGCTGCACTGTCGGAGGGGCAGTACTGGGAGAGCGCTGCACTGTCAGAAGGGCGGTACTGAGGGAGCACTGCACTGTCGGAGGGGCAGTACTGAGGGAGCGCTGCACTGTCGGAGGGGCTGTACTGAGGGAGCGCTGCACTGTCGGAGGGGCAGTACTGAGGGAGCGCTGCACTGTCAGAGGTGCAGTACTGAGGGAGCGCTGCACTGTCAGAGGGGCAGTGCTGAGAGTGCGCTGCACTGTCAGGGGGCAGTACTGAGGGAGTATTGCACTGTCGGCGGGGCAGTACTGAGGGAGCGCTGCACTGTCAGAGCTGCAGTACTGAGGGAGCGCTGCACTGTCGGAGGGGCAGTACTGAGGGAGCGCTGCACTGTCGGAGGGGCAGTACTGAGGGAGCGCTGCACTGTCGGAGGGGCAGTACTGAGGGAGCGCTGCACTGTCGGAGGGGCAGTACTGAGGGAGCGCTGCACTGTCGGAGGGGCAGTACTGAGGGAGCGCTGCACTGTCGGAGGGCACTACTGAGGGAGCGCGGCATTGTCAGAGGGGCAGTACTGAGGGAGCGCGCCGCCGTCGGAGGGGCAGTACTGAGGGAGCGCTGCACTGTCAGAGGGGCGGTGCTGAGGGAGCGCTGCACTGTCGGAGGGGCAGTACTGAGGGAGCGCTGCACTGTCAGAGGGGCGGCACTGAGGGAGCGCTGCACTGTCGGAGGGGCTGTACTGGGAGAGCGCTGCGCTGTCAGAGGGGCGCTAATGAGGGAGCGCTGCACTGTCGGAGGGGCGGTGCTGAGGGAGCGCTGCACCGTCGGAGGGCCGGTACTGAGGGAGCGCTGCACTGTCGGAGGGGCAGTACTGAGGGAGCGCTGCACTGTCAGAGGGGCGGCACTGAGGGAGCGCTGCACTGTCGGAGGGGCTGTACTGGGAGAGCGCTGCGCTGTCAGAGGGGCGCTACTGAGGGAGCGCTGCACTGTCGGAGGGGCGGTGCTGAGGGAGCGCTGCACCGTCGGAGGGCCGGTACTGAGGGAGCGCTGCACTGTCGGAGGGGCAGTCCTGAGGGAGCGCTGCACTGTCGGAGGGGCAGTACTGAGGGAGTACTGCACTGTCGGAGGGACAGTGCTGAGGGAGCGCTGCACTGTCGGAGGGCAGTACTGAGGGAGCGCTGCACTATCCGAGGGGCAGTACTGAGGGAGCGCTGCACTGTCAGAGGGGCAGTACTGAGGGAGCGTTGCACTGTCAGAGGGGCAGTACTGAGGGAACGTTGCACTGTCAGAGGGGCAGTACTCAGGGAGCGCTGCACTGTCAGAGGGGCGGTACTGAGGGAGCGCTGCACCGTCGGAGAGGCGATACTGAGGGAGCGCTGCACCGTCGGAGGGGCGGTACTGAGGGAGCGCTGCACCGTCGGAGGGGCGGTACTGAGGGAGCGCTGCACCGTCGGAGGGGCGGTACTGAGGGAGCGCTGCACCGTCGGAGGGGCGGTACTGAGGGAGCGCTGCACCGTCGGAGGGGCGATACTGAGGGAGTGCTGCACCATCGGAGGGGCGGTACTGAGGGAGCGTTGCACTGTCAGAGCTGCAGTACTGAAGGAGCGCTGCACTGTCGGAGGGGCAGTACTGAGGGAGCGCTGCACTGTCAGAGGGGCAGTACTGAGGGAGCGCTGCACCGTCGGAGGGGCGGTACTGAGGGAGCGCCGCACTGTCGGAGGGGCAGTACTGAGGGAGCGCCGCACCGTCGGAGGGGCGGTACTGAGGGAGCGCTGCACTGTCAGAGGGGCAGTACTGAGGGAGCGTTGCACTGTCGGAGGTGCAGTACTGAGGGAGCGCTGCACTGTCGGAGGGGCAGTACTGAGCGAGCGCTGCACTGTCGGAGGGGCAGTACTGAGGGAGCGCTGCACTGTCGGAGGGGCAGTACTGAGGGAGCGCTGCACTGTCAGAGGGGCAGTACTGAGGGAGCGCTGCACCATCCGAGGGGCAGTACTGAGGGAGCACTGCACTGTCGGAGGGGCAGTACTGAGGAGCACTGCACTGTCGGAGGGGCAGTACTGAGGGAGCGCTGCACTGTCGGAGGGGCGGTACTGAGGAAACGCTGCACTGTCGGAGGGGCAGTACTGAGGGAGCGCTGCACCGTCGGAGGGGCAGTACTGAGGGAGCACTGCACTGTCGGAGGGGCAGTACTGAGGGAGCGCTGCACTGTTGGAGGGGCGGTACTGAGGAAACGCTGCACTGTCGGAGGGGCAGTACTGAGGGAGCGCTGCACTGTCGCAGGGGCAGTACTGAGGGAGCGCTGCAGCATCGGAGGGGCGGTACTGAGGGAGCGCTGCACTGTCGCAGGGGCAGTACTGAGGGAGCGCTGCACTGTCAGAGGGGCAGTACTGAGGGAGCGCTGCACCGTCGGAGGGTCGGTACTGAGGGAGCGCTGCACTGTCGGAGGGGCGGTACTGAGGGAGCGCTGCACTGTCAGAGGGGCGGTACTGAGGGAGCGCTGTACTGTCGTAGGGGCGGTGCTGAGGGAGCGCTGCACCGTCGGAGGGGCGGGACTGAGGGAGCGCTGCACTGTCAGAGCTGCAGTACTGAGGGAGCGCTGCACTGTCGGAGGGGCAGTACTGAGGGAGCGCTGCACTGTCGGAGGGGCAGTACTGATGGAGTGCTGCACTGTCGGAGGGGCAGTACTGAGGGAGCGCTGCACCGGAGGGGCAGTACTGAGGGAGCGCTGCACTGTCAGAGGGGCAGTACTGAGGGAGCGCTGCACCGGAGGGGCAGTACTGAGGGAGCGCTGCACTGTCGGAGGGGCAGTACTGAGGGAGCGCTGCACTGTCTGAGGGGCAGTACTGAGGGAGCGCTGCACTGTCGGAGGGCAGTACTGAGGGAGCGCTGCACTGTCGGAGGTGCAGTACTGAGGGAGCGCTGCACTGTCGGAGGGGCAGTACTGAGGGAGCGCTGCACCGGAGGGGCAGTACTGAGGGAGCGCTGCACTGTCGGAGGGGCAGTACTGAGGGAGCGCTGCACCGTCGGAGGGGCGGGACTGAGGGAGCGCTGCACTGTCAGAGCTGCAGTACTGAGGGAGCGCTGCACTGTCGGAGGGGCAGTACTGAGGGAGCGCTGCACTGTCGGAGGGGCAGTACTGAGGGAGCGCTGCACCGGAGGGGCAGTACTGAGGGAGCGCTGCACTGTCAGAGGGGCAGTACTGAGGGAGCGCTGCACCGGAGGGGCAGTACTGAGGGAGCGCTGCACTGTCGGAGGGGCAGTACTGAGGGAGCGCTGCACTGTCTGAGGGGCAGTACTGAGGGAGCGCTGCACTGTCGGAGGGGCAGTACTGAGGGAGTGCTGCACTATCAGAGGGGCAGTACTGAGGGAGCGCTGCACCGGAGGGGCAGTACTGAGGGAGCGCTGCACTATCCGAGGGGCAGTACTGAGGGAGCGCTGCACTGTCGGAGGGCAGTACTGAGGGAGCGCGCCGCTGTCGGAGGGGCAGTACTGAGGGAGCGCTGCACTGTCGGAGGGGCAGTACTGGGAGAGCGCTGCACTGTCAGAAGGGCGGTACTGAGGGAGCACTGCACTGTCGGAGGGGCAGTACTGAGGGAGCGCTGCACTGTCGGAGGGGCTGTACTGAGGGAGCGCTGCACTGTCGGAGGGGCAGTACTGAGGGAGCGCTGCACTGTCAGAGGTGCAGTACTGAGGGAGCGCTGCACTGTCAGAGGGGCAGTGCTGAGAGTGCGCTGCACTGTCAGGGGGCAGTACTGAGGGAGTATTGCACTGTCGGCGGGGCAGTACTGAGGGAGCGCTGCACTGTCAGAGCTGCAGTACTGAGGGAGCGCTGCACTGTCGGAGGGGCAGTACTGAGGGAGCGCTGCACTGTCGGAGGGGCAGTACTGAGGGAGCGCTGCACTGTCGGAGGGGCAGTACTGAGGGAGCGCTGCACTGTCGGAGGGGCAGTACTGAGGGAGCGCTGCACTGTCGGAGGGGCAGTACTGAGGGAGCGCTGCACTGTCGGAGGGCACTACTGAGGGAGCGCGGCATTGTCAGAGGGGCAGTACTGAGGGAGCGCGCCGCCGTCGGAGGGGCAGTACTGAGGGAGCGCTGCACTGTCAGAGGGGCGGTGCTGAGGGAGCGCTGCACTGTCGGAGGGGCAGTACTGAGGGAGCGCTGCACTGTCAGAGGGGCGGCACTGAGGGAGCGCTGCACTGTCGGAGGGGCTGTACTGGGAGAGCGCTGCGCTGTCAGAGGGGCGCTAATGAGGGAGCGCTGCACTGTCGGAGGGGCGGTGCTGAGGGAGCGCTGCACCGTCGGAGGGCCGGTACTGAGGGAGCGCTGCACTGTCGGAGGGGCAGTACTGAGGGAGCGCTGCACTGTCAGAGGGGCGGCACTGAGGGAGCGCTGCACTGTCGGAGGGGCTGTACTGGGAGAGCGCTGCGCTGTCAGAGGGGCGCTACTGAGGGAGCGCTGCACTGTCGGAGGGGCGGTGCTGAGGGAGCGCTGCACCGTCGGAGGGCCGGTACTGAGGGAGCGCTGCACTGTCGGAGGGGCAGTCCTGAGGGAGCGCTGCACTGTCGGAGGGGCAGTACTGAGGGAGTACTGCACTGTCGGAGGGACAGTGCTGAGGGAGCGCTGCACTGTCGGAGGGCAGTACTGAGGGAGCGCTGCACTATCCGAGGGGCAGTACTGAGGGAGCGCTGCACTGTCAGAGGGGCAGTACTGAGGGAGCGTTGCACTGTCAGAGGGGCAGTACTGAGGGAACGTTGCACTGTCAGAGGGGCAGTACTCAGGGAGCGCTGCACTGTCAGAGGGGCGGTACTGAGGGAGCGCTGCACCGTCGGAGAGGCGATACTGAGGGAGCGCTGCACCGTCGGAGGGGCGGTACTGAGGGAGCGCTGCACCGTCGGAGGGGCGGTACTGAGGGAGCGCTGCACCGTCGGAGGGGCGGTACTGAGGGAGCGCTGCACCGTCGGAGGGGCGGTACTGAGGGAGCGCTGCACCGTCGGAGGGGCGATACTGAGGGAGTGCTGCACCATCGGAGGGGCGGTACTGAGGGAGCGTTGCACTGTCAGAGCTGCAGTACTGAAGGAGCGCTGCACTGTCGGAGGGGCAGTACTGAGGGAGCGCTGCACTGTCAGAGGGGCAGTACTGAGGGAGCGCTGCACCGTCGGAGGGGCGGTACTGAGGGAGCGCCGCACTGTCGGAGGGGCAGTACTGAGGGAGCGCCGCACCGTCGGAGGGGCGGTACTGAGGGAGCGCTGCACTGTCAGAGGGGCAGTACTGAGGGAGCGTTGCACTGTCGGAGGTGCAGTACTGAGGGAGCGCTGCACTGTCGGAGGGGCAGTACTGAGCGAGCGCTGCACTGTCGGAGGGGCAGTACTGAGGGAGCGCTGCACTGTCGGAGGGGCAGTACTGAGGGAGCGCTGCACTGTCAGAGGGGCAGTACTGAGGGAGCGCTGCACCATCCGAGGGGCAGTACTGAGGGAGCACTGCACTGTCGGAGGGGCAGTACTGAGGGAGCACTGCACTGTCGGAGGGGCAGTACTGAGGGAGCGCTGCACTGTCGGAGGGGCGGTACTGAGGAAACGCTGCACTGTCGGAGGGGCAGTACTGAGGGAGCGCTGCACCGTCGGAGGGGCAGTACTGAGGGAGCACTGCACTGTCGGAGGGGCAGTACTGAGGGAGCGCTGCACTGTTGGAGGGGCGGTACTGAGGAAACGCTGCACTGTCGGAGGGGCAGTACTGAGGGAGCGCTGCACTGTCGCAGGGGCAGTACTGAGGGAGCGCTGCAGCATCGGAGGGGCGGTACTGAGGGAGCGCTGCACTGTCGCAGGGGCAGTACTGAGGGAGCGCTGCACTGTCAGAGGGGCAGTACTGAGGGAGCGCTGCACCGTCGGAGGGTCGGTACTGAGGGAGCGCTGCACTGTCGGAGGGGCGGTACTGAGGGAGCGCTGCACTGTCAGAGGGGCGGTACTGAGGGAGCGCTGTACTGTCGTAGGGGCGGTGCTGAGGGAGCGCTGCACCGTCGGAGGGGCGGGACTGAGGGAGCGCTGCACTGTCAGAGCTGCAGTACTGAGGGAGCGCTGCACTGTCGGAGGGGCAGTACTGAGGGAGCGCTGCACTGTCGGAGGGGCAGTACTGATGGAGTGCTGCACTGTCGGAGGGGCAGTACTGAGGGAGCGCTGCACCGGAGGGGCAGTACTGAGGGAGCGCTGCACTGTCAGAGGGGCAGTACTGAGGGAGCGCTGCACCGGAGGGGCAGTACTGAGGGAGCGCTGCACTGTCGGAGGGGCAGTACTGAGGGAGCGCTGCACTGTCTGAGGGGCAGTACTGAGGGAGCGCTGCACTGTCGGAGGGCAGTACTGAGGGAGCGCTGCACTGTCGGAGGTGCAGTACTGAGGGAGCGCTGCACTGTCGGAGGGGCAGTACTGAGGGAGCGCTGCACCGGAGGGGCAGTACTGAGGGAGCGCTGCACTGTCGGAGGGGCAGTACTGAGGGAGCGCTGCACCGTCGGAGGGGCGGGACTGAGGGAGCGCTGCACTGTCAGAGCTGCAGTACTGAGGGAGCGCTGCACTGTCGGAGGGGCAGTACTGAGGGAGCGCTGCACTGTCGGAGGGGCAGTACTGAGGGAGCGCTGCACCGGAGGGGCAGTACTGAGGGAGCGCTGCACTGTCAGAGGGGCAGTACTGAGGGAGCGCTGCACCGGAGGGGCAGTACTGAGGGAGCGCTGCACTGTCGGAGGGGCAGTACTGAGGGAGCGCTGCACTGTCTGAGGGGCAGTACTGAGGGAGCGCTGCACTGTCGGAGGGCAGTACTGAGGGAGCGCTGCACTGTCGGAGGGGCAGTACTGAGGGAGCGCTGCACTGTCGGAGGGGCAGTACTGAGGGAGCGCGCCGCTGTCGGAGGGGCAGTACTGAGGGAGCGCTGCACTGGCGGACGCGCTGAACTGAGGGGGCGCTGCACTATCCGAGGGGCAGTACTGATGGAGCGCTGCACTGTCGGAGGGGCGGTACTGAGGAAACGCTGCACTGTCGGAGGGGCAGTACTGAGGGAGCGCTGCACTGTCGCAGGGGCAGTACTGAGGGAGCGCTGCACTGTCGGAGGGGCAGTATTGAGGGAGTGCTGCACTGTCGGAGGGGCAGTACTGGGAGCGCTGCACTGTCGGAGGGGCAGTACTGAGGGAGCGCTGCACTGTCGGAGGGGCAGTGCAGAGGGAGAGCGGCATTGTCAGAGGGGCAGTACTGAGGGAGCGCGCCGCTGTCGGAGGGGCAGTACTGAGGGAGCGCTGCACTGGCGGACGGGCTGTACTGAGGGGGCGCTGCACTGTCAGAGGGGCGGTACTGAGGGAGCGCTGCACTGTCGGAGGGGCTGTACTGGGAGAGCGCTGCACTGTCAGAGGGGGCGGTACTGAGGGAGCGCTGCACTGTCGGAGGGGCGGTACTGAGGGAGCGCTGCACTGTCGGAGGGGCGGTACTGAGGGAGCGCTGCACTGTCGGAGGGGCAGTACTGAGGGAGCGCTGCACCGTCGGAGGGGCGGTACTGAGGGAGCGCCGCACTGTCGGAGGGGCAGTACTGAGGGAGCGCTGCACTGTCGGGGGGGCAGTACTGAGGGAGCGTTGCACTGTCGGAGGGGCAGTGTTGAGGGTGCGCTGCACTGTCAGAGGGGCAGTACTGAGGGAGTGTTGCACTGTCAGAGGGGCAGTACGCAGGGAGCGCTGCACTGTCAGAGGGGCAGTACTGAGGGAGCGCTGCACCGTCGGAGGGTCGGTACTGAGGGAGCGCTGCACTGTCGGAGGGGCGGTACTGAGGGAGCGCTGCACTGTCAGAGGGGCGGTACTGAGGGAGCGCTGCACTGTCGCAGGGGCGGTGCTGAGGGTGCGCTGCACCGTCGGAGGGGCGGGACTGAGGGAGCGCTGCACTGTCAGAGCTGCAGTACTGAGGGAGCGCTGCACTGTCGGAGGGGCAGTACTGAGGGAGCGCTGCACTGTCGGAGGGGCAGTACTGATGGAGTGCTGCACTGTCAGAGGGGCAGTACTGAGGGAGCGCTGCACCGGAGGGGCAGTACTGAGGGAGCGCTGCACTGTCGGAGGGGCAGTACTGAGGGAGCGCTGCACTGTCTGAGGGGCAGCACTGAGGGAGCGCTGCACTGTCTGAGGGGCAGTACTGAGGGAGCGCTGCACTGTCGGAGGGCAGTACTGAGGGAGCGCTGCACTATCCGAGGGGCAGTACTGAGGGAGCGCTGCACTGTCGGAGGGGCTGAACTGAGGGAGCGCTGCACTGTCGGAGGGGCTGTACTGGGGGAGCGCTGCACTGTCAGGGGGGCGGTACTGAGGGAGCGCTGCACTGTCGGAGGGGCAGTGCTGAGGGAGCGCTGCACTGTCGGAGGGGCTGTACTGAGGGAGCGCTGCACTGTCGGAGGGGCAGTAGTGAGGGAGCGCTGCACTGTCAGAGGGGCGGTACTGAGGGAGCGCTGCACTGTCGGAGGGGCAGTACTGAGGGAGCGCTGCACTGTCGGAGGGGCTGTACTGAGGGAGCGCTGCACTGTCGGAGGGGCAGTACTGAGGGAGCGTTGCACTGTCAGAGGTGCGGTACTGAGGGAGCGCTGCACTGTCGGAGGGGCGGTACTGAGGGAGCGCAGCACTGTCAGAGGGGCGGTACTGAGGGAGCGCTGCACTGTCAGAGGTGCGGTACTGAGGGAGCGCGGCACTGTAGGAGGGGCAGTACTGAGGGAGCGCTGCACTGTCAGAGGGGCAGTGCTAAGAGTGCGCTGCACTGTCAGAGGGGCAGTACTGAGGGAGCGCTGCACTGTCGGAGGGCACTACTGAGGGAGCGCGGCATTGTCAGAGGGGCAGTACTGAGGGAGCGCGCCGCCGTCGGAGGGGCAGTACTGAGGGAGCGCTGCACTGTCAGAGGGGCGGTGCTGAGGGAGCGCTGCACTGTCGGAGGGGCAGTACTGAGGGAGCGCTGCACTGTCAGAGGGGCGGCACTGAGGGAGCGCTGCACTGTCGGAGGGGCAGTACTGAGGGAGCGCTGCACCGTCGGAGGGGCGGTACTGAGGGAGCGCCGCACTGTCGGAGGGGCAGTACTGAGGGAGCGCTGCACTGTCGGGGGGGCAGTACTGAGGGAGCGTTGCACTGTCGGAGGGGCAGTGTTGAGGGTGCGCTGCACTGTCAGAGGGGCAGTACTGAGGGAGTGTTGCACTGTCAGAGGGGCAGTACGCAGGGAGCGCTGCACTGTCAGAGGGGCAGTACTGAGGGAGCGCTGCACCGTCGGAGGGTCGGTACTGAGGGAGCGCTGCACTGTCGGAGGGGCGGTACTGAGGGAGCGCTGCACTGTCAGAGGGGCGGTACTGAGGGAGCGCTGCACTGTCGCAGGGGCGGTGCTGAGGGTGCGCTGCACCGTCGGAGGGGCGGGACTGAGGGAGCGCTGCACTGTCAGAGCTGCAGTACTGAGGGAGCGCTGCACTGTCGGAGGGGCAGTACTGAGGGAGCGCTGCACTGTCGGAGGGGCAGTACTGATGGAGTGCTGCACTGTCAGAGGGGCAGTACTGAGGGAGCGCTGCACCGGAGGGGCAGTACTGAGGGAGCGCTGCACTGTCGGAGGGGCAGTACTGAGGGAGCGCTGCACTGTCTGAGGGGCAGCACTGAGGGAGCGCTGCACTGTCTGAGGGGCAGTACTGAGGGCGCTGCACTGTCGGAGGGCAGTACTGAGGGAGCGCTGCACTATCCGAGGGGCAGTACTGAGGGAGCGCTGCACTGTCGGAGGGGCTGAACTGAGGGAGCGCTGCACTGTCGGAGGGGCTGTACTGGGGGAGCGCTGCACTGTCAGGGGGGCGGTACTGAGGGAGCGCTGCACTGTCGGAGGGGCAGTGCTGAGGGAGCGCTGCACTGTCGGAGGGGCTGTACTGAGGGAGCGCTGCACTGTCGGAGGGGCAGTAGTGAGGGAGCGCTGCACTGTCAGAGGGGCGGTACTGAGGGAGCGCTGCACTGTCGGAGGGGCAGTACTGAGGGAGCGCTGCACTGTCGGAGGGGCTGTACTGAGGGAGCGCTGCACTGTCGGAGGGGCAGTACTGAGGGAGCGTTGCACTGTCAGAGGGGCGGTACTGAGGGAGCGCTGCACTGTCGGAGGGGCGGTACTGAGGGAGCGCAGCACTGTCAGAGGGGCGGTACTGAGGGAGCGCTGCACTGTCAGAGGTGCGGTACTGAGGGAGCGCGGCACTGTAGGAGGGGCAGTACTGAGGGAGCGCTGCACTGTCAGAGGGGCAGTGCTAAGAGTGCGCTGCACTGTCAGAGGGGCAGTACTGAGGGAGCGCTGCACTGTCGGAGGGCACTACTGAGGGAGCGCGGCATTGTCAGAGGGGCAGTACTGAGGGAGCGCGCCGCCGTCGGAGGGGCAGTACTGAGGGAGCGCTGCACTGTCAGAGGGGCGGTGCTGAGGGAGCGCTGCACTGTCGGAGGGGCAGTACTGAGGGAGCGCTGCACTGTCAGAGGGGCGGCACTGAGGGAGCGCTGCACTGTCGGAGGGGCTGTACTGGGAGAGCGCTGCGCTGTCAGAGGGGCGCGACTGAGGGAGCGCTGCACTGTCGGAGGGGCGGTGCTGAGGGAGCGCTGCACCGTCGGAGGGCCGGTACTGAGGGAGCGCTGCACTGTCGGAGGGGCAGTACTGAGGGAGCGCTGCACTGTCAGAGGGGCGGCACTGAGGGAGCGCTGCACTGTCGGAGGGGCTGTACTGGGAGAGCGCTGCGCTGTCAGAGGGGCGCTACTGAGGGAGCGCTGCACTGTCGGAGGGGCGGTGCTGAGGGAGCGCTGCACCGTCGGAGGGCCGGTACTGAGGGAGCGCTGCACTGTCGGAGGGGCAGTCCTGAGGGAGCGCTGCACTGTCGGAGGGGCAGTACTGAGGGAGTACTGCACTGTCGGAGGGACAGTGCTGAGGGAGCGCTGCACTGTCGGAGGGCAGTACTGAGGGAGCGCTGCACTATCCGAGGGGCAGTACTGAGGGAGCGCTGCACTGTCAGAGGGGCAGTACTGAGGGAGCGTTGCACTGTCAGAGGGGCAGTACTGAGGGAACGTTGCACTGTCAGAGGGGCAGTACTCAGGGAGCGCTGCACTGTCAGAGGGGCGGTACTGAGGGAGCGCTGCACCGTCGGAGAGGCGATACTGAGGGAGTGCTGCACCGTCGGAGGGGCGGTACTGAGGGAGCGCTGCACCGTCGGAGGGGCGGTACTGAGGGAGCGCTGCACCGTCGGAGGGGCGGTACTGAGGGAGCGCTGCACCGTCGGAGGGGCGGTACTGAGGGAGCGCTGCACCGTCGGAGGGGCGGTACTGAGGGAGTGCTGCACCATCGGAGGGGCGGTACTGAGGGAGCGTTGCACTGTCAGAGCTGCAGTACTGAAGGAGCGCTGCACTGTCGGAGGGGCAGTACTGAGGGAGCGCTGCACTGTCAGAGGGGCAGTACTGAGGGAGCGCTGCACCGTCGGAGGGGCGGTACTGAGGGAGCGCCGCACTGTCGGAGGGGCAGTACTGAGGGAGCGCCGCACCGTCGGAGGGGCGGTACTGAGGGAGCGCTGCACTGTCAGAGGGGCAGTACTGAGGGAGCGTTGCACTGTCGGAGGTGCAGTACTGAGGGAGCGCTGCACTGTCGGAGGGGCAGTACTGAGCGAGCGCTGCACTGTCGGAGGGGCAGTACTGAGGGAGCGCTGCACTGTCGGAGGGGCAGTACTGAGGGAGCGCTGCACTGTCAGAGGGGCAGTACTGAGGGAGCGCTGCACCATCCGAGGGGCAGTACTGAGGGAGCACTGCACTGTCGGAGGGGCAGTACTGAGGGAGCACTGCACTGTCGGAGGGGCAGTACTGAGGGAGCGCTGCACTGTCGGAGGGGCGGTACTGAGGAAACGCTGCACTGTCGGAGGGGCAGTACTGAGGGAGCGCTGCACCGTCGGAGGGGCAGTACTGAGGGAGCACTGCACTGTCGGAGGGGCAGTACTGAGGGAGCGCTGCACTGTTGGAGGGGCGGTACTGAGGAAACGCTGCACTGTCGGAGGGGCAGTACTGAGGGAGCGCTGCACTGTCGCAGGGGCAGTACTGAGGGAGCGCTGCAGCATCGGAGGGGCGGTACTGAGGGAGCGCTGCACTGTCGCAGGGGCAGTACTGAGGGAGCGCTGCACTGTCAGAGGGGCAGTACTGAGGGAGCGCTGCACCGTCGGAGGGTCGGTACTGAGGGAGCGCTGCACTGTCGGAGGGGCGGTACTGAGGGAGCGCTGCACTGTCAGAGGGGCGGTACTGAGGGAGCGCTGTACTGTCGTAGGGGCGGTGCTGAGGGAGCGCTGCACCGTCGGAGGGGCGGGACTGAGGGAGCGCTGCACTGTCAGAGCTGCAGTACTGAGGGAGCACTGCACTGTCGGAGGGGCAGTACTGAGGGAGCGCTGCACTGTCGGAGGGGCAGTACTGATGGAGTGCTGCACTGTCGGAGGGGCAGTACTGAGGGAGCGCTGCACCGGAGGGGCAGTACTGAGGGAGCGCTGCACTGTCAGAGGGGCAGTACTGAGGGAGCGCTGCACCGGAGGGGCAGTACTGAGGGAGCGCTGCACTGTCGGAGGGGCAGTACTAAGGGAGCGCTGCACTGTCTGAGGGGCAGTACTGAGGGAGCGCTGCACTGTTGGAGGGCAGTACTGAGGGAGCGCTGCACTGTCGGAGGGGCAGTACTGAGGGAGCGCTGCACTGTCGGAGGGGCAGTACTGAGGGAGCGCTGCACCGGAGGGGCAGTACTGAGGGAGCGCTGCACTGTCGGAGGGGCAGTACTGAGGGAGCGCTGCACCGTCGGAGGGGCGGGACTGAGGGAGCGCTGCACTGTCAGAGCTGCAGTACTGAGGGAGCGCTGCACTGTCGGAGGGGCAGTACTGAGGGAGCGCTGCACTGTCGGAGGGGCAGTACTGATGGAGTGCTGCACTGTCGGAGGGGCAGTACTGAGGGAGCGCTGCACCGGAGGGGCAGTACTGAGGGAGCGCTGCACTGTCAGAGGGGCAGTACTGAGGGAGCGCTGCACCGGAGGGGCAGTACTGAGGGAGCGCTGCACTGTCGGAGGGGCAGTACTGAGGGAGCGCTGCACTGTCTGAGGGGCAGTACTGAGGGAGCGCTGCACTGTCGGAGGGCAGTACTGAGGGAGCGCTGCACTGTCGGAGGGGCAGTACTGAGGGAGCGCTGCACTGTCGGAGGGGCAGTACTGAGGGAGCGCGCCGCTGTCGGAGGGGCAGTACTGAGGGAGCGCTGCACTGGCGGACGCGCTGAACTGAGGGAGCGCTGCACTATCCGAGGGGCAGTACTGATGGAGCGCTGCACTGTCGGAGGGGCGGTACTGAGGAAACGCTGCACTGTCGGAGGGGCAGTACTGAGGGAGCGCTGCACTGTCGCAGGGGCAGTACTGAGGGAGCGCTGCACTGTCGGAGGGGCAGTATTGAGGGAGTGCTGCACTGTCAGAGGGGCAGCACTGAGGGAGCGGTGCACCGTCGGAGGGGCAGTACTGAGGGAGCGCTGCACTGTCGGAGGGGCAGTACTGGGAGCGCTGCACTGTCGGAGGGGCAGTACTGAGTGAGCGCTGCACTGTCGGAGGGGCAGTGCAGAGGGAGCGCGGCATTGTCAGAGGGGCAGTACTGAGGGAGCGCGCCGCTGTCGGAGGGGCAGTACTGAGGGAGCGCTGCACTGGCGGACGGGCTGTACTGAGGGGGCGCTGCACTGTCAGAGGGGCGGTACTGAGGGAGCGCTGCACTGTCGGAGGGGCTGTACTGGGAGAGCGCTGCACTGTCAGAGGGGCGGTACTGAGGGAGCGCTGCACTGTCAGAGGGGCGGTACTGAGGGAGCGCTGCACTGTCGGAGGGGCGGTACTGAGGGAGCGCTGCACTGTCGGAGGGGCAGTACTGAGGGAGCGCTGCACCGTCGGAGGGGCGGTACTGAGGGAGCGCCGCACTGTCGGAGGGGCAGTACTGAGGGAGCGCTGCACTGTCGGGGGGGCAGTACTGAGGGAGCGTTGCACTGTCGGAGGGGCAGTGTTGAGGGTGCGCTGCACTGTCAGAGGGGCAGTACTGAGGGAGTGTTGCACTGTCAGAGGGGCAGTACGCAGGGAGCGCTGCACTGTCAGAGGGGCAGTACTGAGGGAGCGCTGCACCGTCGGAGGGTCGGTACTGAGGGAGCGCTGCACTGTCGGAGGGGCGGTACTGAGGGAGCGCTGCACTGTCAGAGGGGCGGTACTGAGGGAGCGCTGCACTGTCGCAGGGGCGGTGCTGAGGGTGCGCTGCACCGTCGGAGGGGCGGGACTGAGGGAGCGCTGCACTGTCAGAGCTGCAGTACTGAGGGAGCGCTGCACTGTCGGAGGGGCAGTACTGAGGGAGCGCTGCACTGTCGGAGGGGCAGTACTGATGGAGTGCTGCACTGTCAGAGGGGCAGTACTGAGGGAGCGCTGCACCGGAGGGGCAGTACTGAGGGAGCGCTGCACTGTCGGAGGGGCAGTACTGAGGGAGCGCTGCACTGTCTGAGGGGCAGCACTGAGGGAGCGCTGCACTGTCTGAGGGGCAGTACTGAGGGAGCGCTGCACTGTCGGAGGGCAGTACTGAGGGAGCGCTGCACTATCCGAGGGGCAGTACTGAGGGAGCGCTGCACTGTCGGAGGGGCTGAACTGAGGGAGCGCTGCACTGTCGGAGGGGCTGTACTGGGGGAGCGCTGCACTGTCAGGGGGGCGGTACTGAGGGAGCGCTGCACTGTCGGAGGGGCAGTGCTGAGGGAGCGCTGCACTGTCGGAGGGGCTGTACTGAGGGAGCGCTGCACTGTCGGAGGGGCAGTAGTGAGGGAGCGCTGCACTGTCAGAGGGGCGGTACTGAGGGAGCGCTGCACTGTCGGAGGGGCAGTACTGAGGGAGCGCTGCACTGTCGGAGGGGCTGTACTGAGGGAGCGCTGCACTGTCGGAGGAGCAGTACTGAGGGAGCGTTGCACTGTCAGAGGGGCGGTACTGAGGGAGCGCTGCACTGTCGGAGGGGCGGTACTGAGGGAGCGCAGCACTGTCAGAGGGGCGGTACTGAGGGAGCGCTGCACTGTCAGAGGTGCGGTACTGAGGGAGCGCGGCACTGTAGGAGGGGCAGTACTGAGGGAGCGCTGCACTGTCAGAGGGGCAGTGCTAAGAGTGCGCTGCACTGTCAGAGGGGCAGCACTGAGGGAGCGCTGCACTGTCAGAGCTGCAGTACTGAGGGAGCGCTGCACTGTCGGAGGGGCAGTACTGAGGGAGCGCTGCACTGTCGGAGGGGCAGTACTGGGAGAGCGCTGCACTGTCAGAGGGGCGCTACTGAGGGAGCGCTGCACTGTCGGAGGGGCGGTGCTGAGGGAGCGCTGCACCGTCGGAGGGGCGGTACTGAGGGAGCGCTGCACTGTCGGAGGGGCAGTACTGAGGGAGCGTTGCACTGTCAGAGGGGCAGTACTGAGGGAGCGCGGCACTGTCGGAGGGGCAGTACTGAGGGAGCGCTGCACTGTCAGAGGGGCGGTACTGAGGGAGCGCCGCACCGTCGGAGGGGCAGTACTGAGGTAGCGCCGCACCGTCGGAGGGGCGGTACTGAGGGAGCGCTGCACTGTCGGAGGGGCAGTCCTGCGGGAGTGCTTCACTGTCGGAGAGGCAGTACTGAGGGAATGCAGCACTGGCGGAGGGTCAGTACTGAGGGAGCGCGGTACTGAGGGAGCGCGGCCCTGTCGGGTGGGGCAGTACTGAGGAAACGATGCACTGTCGGAGGGGCGGGTACTGAGGAAGCGCTGCACTGCCGGAGGGGCAGTAGAGGGGCGCGGCACTGTCGGCTGGGCAATACTGAGGAAGCGTTGCACTGTCGGAGGGGCAGTGCTGTGGGAGTGCTGCACTGTCGGAGGGCTGTACTGAGGGAGCGGTGCACCGTCGGAGGGTCAGTACTGAGGGAGCGCTGCACTGTCGGAGGGGCAGTACTGAGGGAGCACTGCACTGTCGGAGGGGCAGTACTGAGGGAGCACTGCGCTGTCGGAGGGGCAGTACTGAGGGAGCGCTGCACTGTCGGAGGGACAGTGCTGAGGGAGCGCGGCCCCTGTCGGCTGGGCAATACTGAGGAAGCGTTGCACTGTCGGAGGGGCAGTGCTGTGGAGTGCTGCACTGTCGAGGGGCTGTACTGAGGGAGCGGTGCACCGTCGGAGGGTCAGTACTGAGGAGCGCTGCACTGTCGGAGGGGCAGTACTGAGGGAGCGCTGCACCGGAGGGGCAGTACTGTGGGAGCGCTGCACTGTCAGAGGGGCAGTACTGAGGGAGCGCTGCACCGGAGGGGCAGTACTGAGGGAGCGCTGCACTGTCGGAGGGGCAGTACTGAGGGAGCGCTGCACTGTCTGAGGGGCAGTACTGAGGAAGCGCTGCACTGTCGGAGGGCAGTACTGAGGGAGCGCTGCACTGTCGGAGGGGCAGTACTGAGGGAGCGCTGCACTGTCGGAGGGGCAGTACTGAGGGAGCGCTGGCACACCGGAGGGGCAGTACTGAGGGAGCGCTGCACTGTCGGAGGGGCAGTACTGAGGGAGCGCTGCACCGTCGGAGGGGCGGGACTGAGGGAGCGCTGCACTGTCAGAGCTGCAGTACTGAGGGAGCGCTGCACTGTCGGAGGGGCAGTACTGAGGGAGCGCTGCACTGTCGGAGGGGCAGTACTGATGGAGTGCTGCACTGTCGGAGGGGCAGTACTGAGGGAGCGCTGCACCGGAGGGGCAGTACTGAGGGAGCGCTGCACTGTCAGAGGGGCAGTACTGAGGGAGCGCTGCACCGGAGGGGCAGTACTGAGGGAGCGCTGCACTGTCGGAGGGGCAGTACTGAGGGAGCGCTGCACTGTCTGAGGGGCAGTACTGAGGGAGCACTGCACTGTCGGAGGGCAGTACTGAGGGAGCGCTGCACTGTCGGAGGGGCAGTACTGAGGGAGCGCTGCACTGTCGGAGGGGCAGTACTGAGGGAGCGCGCCGCTGTCGGAGGGGCAGTACTGAGGGAGCGCTGCACTGGCGGACGCGCTGAACTGAGGGAGCGCTGCACTATCCGAGGGGCAGCACTGATGGAGCGCTGCACTGTCGGAGGGGCGGGTACTGAGGAAACACTGCACTGTCGGAGGGGCAGTACTGAGGGAGCGCTGCACTGTCGCAGGGGCAGTACTGAGTGAGCGCTGCACTGTCGGAGGGGCAGTATTGAGGGAGTGCTGCACTGTCAGAGGGGCAGCACTGAGGGAGCGGTGCACCGTCGGAGGGGCAGTACTGAGGGAGCGCTGCACTGTCATAGGGGCAGTACTGGGAGCGCTGCACTGTCGGAGGGGCAGTACTGAGGGAGCGCTGCACTGTCGGAGGGGCAGTGCAGAGGGAGCGCGGCATTGTCAGAGGGGCAGTACTGAGGGAGCGCGCCGCTGTCGGAGGGGCAGTACTGAGGGAGCGCTGCACTGGCGGACGGGCTGTACTGAGGGGGCGCTGCACTGTCAGAGGGGCGGTACTGAGGGAGCGCTGCACTGTCGGAGGGGCTGTACTGGGAGAGCGCTGCACTGTCAGAGGGGCGGTACTGAGGGAGCGCTGCACTGTCAGAGGGGCGGTACTGAGGGAGCGCTGCACTGTCGGAGGGGCGGTACTGAGGGAGCGCTGCACTGTCGGAGCGGCAGTACTGAGGGAGCGCTGCACCGTCGGAGGGGCGGTACTGAGGGAGCGCCGCACTGTCGGAGGGGCAGTACTGAGGGAGCGCTGCACTGTCGGGGGGGCAGTACTGAGGGAGCGTTGCACTGTCGGAGGGGCAGTGTTGAGGGTGCGCTGCACTGTCAGAGGGGCAGTACTGAGGGAGTGTTGCACTGTCAGAGGGGCAGTACGCAGGGAGCGCTGCACTGTCAGAGGGGCAGTACTGAGGGAGCGCTGCACCGTCGGAGGGTCGGTACTGAGGGAGCGCTGCACTGTCGGAGGGGCGGGTACTGAGGGAGCGCTGCACTGTCAGAGGGGCGGTACTGAGGGAGCGCTGCACTGTCGCAGGGGCGGTGCTGAGGGTGCGCTGCACCGTCGGAGGGGCGGGACTGAGGGAGCGCTGCACTGTCAGAGCTGCAGTACTGAGGGAGCGCTGCACTGTCGGAGGGGCAGTACTGAGGGAGCGCTGCACTGTCGGAGGGGCAGTACTGATGGAGTGCTGCACTGTCAGAGGGGCAGTACTGAGGGAGCGCTGCACCGGAGGGGCAGTACTGAGGGAGCGCTGCACTGTCGGAGGGGCAGTACTGAGGGAGCGCTGCACTGTCTGAGGGGCAGCACTGAGGGAGCGCTGCACTGTCTGAGGGGCAGTACTGAGGGAGCGCTGCACTGTCGGAGGGCAGTACTGAGGGAGCGCTGCACTATCCGAGGGGCAGTACTGAGGGAGCGCTGCACTGTCGGAGGGGCTGAACTGAGGGAGCGCTGCACTGTCGGAGGGGCTGTACTGGGGGAGCGCTGCACTGTCAGGGGGGCGGTACTGAGGGAGCGCTGCACTGTCGGAGGGGCAGTGCTGAGGGAGCGCTGCACTGTCGGAGGGGCTGTACTGAGGGAGCGCTGCACTGTCGGAGGGGCAGTAGTGAGGGAGCGCTGCACTGTCAGAGGGGCGGTACTGAGGGAGCGCTGCACTGTCGGAGGGGCAGTACTGAGGGAGCGCTGCACTGTCGGAGGGGCTGTACTGAGGGAGCGCTGCACTGTCGGAGGGGCAGTACTGAGGGAGCGTTGCACTGTCAGAGGGGCGGTACTGAGGGAGCGCTGCACTGTCGGAGGGGCGGTACTGAGGGAGCGCAGCACTGTCAGAGGGGCGGTACTGAGGGAGCGCTGCACTGTCAGAGGTGCGGTACTGAGGGAGCGCGTCACTGTAGGAGGGGCAGTACTGAGGGAGCGCTGCACTGTCAGAGGGGCAGTGCTAAGAGTGCGCTGCACTGTCAGAGGGGCAGTACTGAGGGAGCGTTGCACTGTCAGAGGGGCAGTACTGAGGGAACGTTGCACTGTCAGAGGGGCAGTACTCAGGGAGCGCTGCACCGTCAGAGGGGCGGTACTGAGGGAGCGCTGCACCGTCGGAGAGGCGATACTGAGGGAGCGCTGCACCGTCGGAGGGGCGGGTACTGAGGGAGCGCTGCATCGTCGGAGGGGCGGTACTGAGGGAGCGCTGCACCGTCGGAGGGGCGGTACTGAGGGAGCGCTGCACCGTCGGAGGGGCGGGTACTGAGGGAGCGCTGCACCGTCGGAGGGGCGGTACTGAGGGAGTGCTGCACCATCGGAGGGGCGGTACTGAGGGAGCGTTGCACTGTCAGAGCTGCAGTACTGAAGGAGCGCTGCACTGTCGGAGGGGCAGTACTGAGGGAGCGCTGCACTGTCAGAGGGGCAGTACTGAGGGAGCGCTGCACCGTCGGAGGGGCGGTACTGAGGGAGTGCCGCACTGTCGGAGGGGCAGTACTGAGGGAGCGCCGCACCGTCGGAGGGGCGGTACTGAGGGAGCGCTGCACTGTCAGAGGGGCAGTACTGAGGGAGCGTTGCACTGTCGGAGGTGCAGGACTGAGGGAGCGCTGCACTGTCGGAGGGGCAGTACTGAGCGAGCGCTGCACTGTCGGAGGGGCAGTACTGAGGGAGCGCTGCACTGTCGGAGGGGCAGTACTGAGGGAGCGCTGCACTGTCAGAGGGGCAGTACTGAGGGAGCGCTGCACCGTCCGAGGGGCAGTACTGAGGGAGCACTGCACTGTCGGAGGGGCAGTACTGAGGGAGCACTGCACTGTCGGAGGGGCAGTACTGAGGGAGCGCTGCACTGTCGGAGGGGCGGTACTGAGGAAACGCTGCACTGTCGGAGGGGCGGTACTGAGGAAACGCTGCACTGTCGGAGGGGCAGTACTGAGGGAGCGCTGCACCGTCGGAGGGGCAGTACTGAGGGAGCACTGCACTGTCGGAGGGGCAGTACTGAGGGAGCGCTGCACTGTTGGAGGGGCGGTACTGAGGAAACGCTGCACTGTCGGAGGGGCAGTACTGAGGGAGCGCTGCACTGTCGCAGGGGCAGTACTGAGGGAGCGCTGCAGCATCGGAGGGGCGGTACTGAGGGAGCGCTGCACTGTCGCAGGGGCAGTACTGAGGGAGCGCTGCACTGTCAGAGGGGCAGTACTGAGGGAGCGCTGCACCGTCGGAGGGTCGGTACTGAGGGAGCGCTGCACTGTCGGAGGGGCGGTACTGAGGGAGCGCTGCACTGTCAGAGGGGCGGTACTGAGGGAGCGCTGTACTGTCGTAGGGGCGGTGCTGAGGGAGCGCTGCACCGTCGGAGGGGCGGGACTGAGGGAGCGCTGCACTGTCAGAGCTGCAGTACTGAGGGAGCGCTGCACTGTCGGAGGGGCAGTACTGAGGGAGCGCTGCACTGTCGGAGGGGCAGTACTGATGGAGTGCTGCACTGTCGGAGGGGCAGTACTGAGGGAGCGCTGCACCGGAGGGGCAGTACTGAGGGAGCGCTGCACTGTCAGAGGGGCAGTACTGAGGGAGCGCTGCACCGGAGGGGCAGTACTGAGGGAGCGCTGCACTGTCGGAGGGGCAGTACTGAGGGAGCGCTGCACTGTCTGAGGGGCAGTACTGAGGGAGCGCTGCACTGTCGGAGGGCAGTACTGAGGGAGCGCTGCACTGTCGGAGGGGCAGTACTGAGGGAGCGCTGCACTGTCGGAGGGGCAGTACTGAGGGAGCGCTGCACCGGAGGGGCAGTACTGAGGGAGCGCTGCACTGTCGGAGGGGCAGTACTGAGGGAGCGCTGCACCGTCGGAGGGGCGGGACTGAGGGAGCGCTGCACTGTCAGAGCTGCAGTACTGAGGGAGCGCTGCACTGTCGGAGGGGCAGTACTGAGGGAGCGCTGCACTGTCGGAGGGGCAGTACTGATGGAGTGCTGCACTGTCGGAGGGGCAGTACTGAGGGAGCGCTGCACCGGAGGGGCAGTACTGAGGGAGCGGCTGCACTGTCAGAGGGGCAGTACTGAGGGAGCGCTGCACCGGAGGGGCAGTACTGAGGGAGCGCTGCACTGTCGGAGGGGCAGTACTGAGGGAGCGCTGCACTGTCTGAGGGGCAGTACTGAGGGAGCGCTGCACTGTCGGAGGGCAGTACTGAGGGAGCGCTGCACTGTCGGAGGGGCAGTACTGAGGGAGCGCTGCACTGTCGGAGGGGCAGTACTGAGGGAGCGCGCCGCTGTCGGAGGGGCAGTACTGAGGGAGCGCTGCACTGGCGGACGCGCTGAACTGAGGGAGCGCTGCACTATCCGAGGGGCAGTACTGATGGAGCGCTGCACTGTCGGAGGGGCGGTACTGAGGAAACGCTGCACTGTCGGAGGGGCAGTACTGAGGGAGCGCTGCACTGTCGCAGGGGCAGTACTGAGGGAGCGCTGCACTGTCGGAGGGGCAGTATTGAGGGAGTGCTGCACTGTCAGAGGGGCAGCACTGAGGGAGCGGTGCACCGTCGGAGGGGCAGTACTGAGGGAGCGCTGCACTGTCGGAGGGGCAGTACTGGGAGCGCTGCACTGTCGGAGGGGCAGTACTGAGGGAGCGCTGCACTGTCGGAGGGGCAGTGCAGAGGGAGCGCGGCATTGTCAGAGGGGCAGTACTGAGCGAGCGCGCCGCTATCGGAGGGGCAGTACTGAGGGAGCGCTGCACTGGCGGACGGGCTGTACTGAGGGGGCGCTGCACTGTCAGAGGGGCGGTACTGAGGGAGCGCTGCACTGTCGGAGGGGCTGTACTGGGAGAGCGCTGCACTGTCAGAGGGGCGGTACTGAGGGAGCGCTGCACTGTCAGAGGGGCGGTACTGAGGGAGCGCTGCACTGTCAGAGGGGCGGTACTGAGGGAGCGCTGCACTGTCGGAGGGGCAGTACTGAGGGAGCGCTGCACCGTCGGAGGGGCGGTACTGAGGGAGCGCCGCACTGTCGGAGGGGCAGTACTGAGGGAGCGCTGCACTGTCGGGGGGGCAGTACTGAGGGAGCGTTGCACTGTCGGAGGGGCAGTGTTGAGGGTGCGCTGCACTGTCAGAGGGGCAGTACTGAGGGAGTGTTGCACTGTCAGAGGGGCAGTACGCAGGGAGCGCTGCACTGTCAGAGGGGCAGTACTGAGGGAGCGCTGCACCGTCGGAGGGTCGGTACTGAGGGAGCGCTGCACTGTCGGAGGGGCGGTACTGAGGGAGCGCTGCACTGTCAGAGGGGCGGTACTGAGGGAGCGCTGCACTGTCGCAGGGGCGGTGCTGAGGGTGCGCTGCACCGTCGGAGGGGCGGGACTGAGGGAGCGCTGCACTGTCAGAGCTGCAGTACTGAGGGAGCGCTGCACTGTCGGAGGGGCAGTACTGAGGGAGCGCTGCACTGTCGGAGGGGCAGTACTGATGGAGTGCTGCACTGTCAGAGGGGCAGTACTGAGGGAGCGCTGCACCGGAGGGGCAGTACTGAGGGAGCGCTGCACTGTCGGAGGGGCAGTACTGAGGGAGCGCTGCACTGTCTGAGGTGCAGCACTGAGGGAGCGCTGCACTGTCTGAGGGGCAGTACTGAGGGAGCGCTGCACTGTCGGAGGGCAGTACTGAGGGAGCGCTGCACTATCCGAGGGGCAGTACTGAGGGAGCGCTGCACTGTCGGAGGGGCTGAACTGAGGGAGCGCGGCACTGTAGGAGGGGCAGTACTGAGGGAGCGCTGCACTGTCAGAGGGGCAGTGCTAAGAGTGCGCTGCACTGTCAGAGGGGCAGTACTGAGGGAGCGCTGCACTGTCGGAGGGGCAGTACTGAGGGAGCGCTGCACTGTCGGAGGGGCAGTACTGGGAGAGCGCTGCACTGTCAGAGGGGCGCTACTGAGGGAGCGCTGCACTGTCGGAGGGGCGGTGCTGAGGGAGCGCTGCACCGTCGGAGGGGCGGTACTGAGGGAGCGCTGCACTGTCGGAGGGGCAGTACTGAGGGAGCGTTGCACTGTCAGAGGGGCAGTACTGAGGGAGCGCGGCACTGTCGGAGGGGCAGTACTGAGGGAGCGCTGCACTGTCAGAGGGGCGGTACTGAGGGAGCGCCGCACCGTCGGAGGGGCAGTACTGAGGGAGCGCCGCACCGTCGGAGGGGCGGTACTGAGGGAGCGCTGCACTGTCGGAGGGGCAGTCCTGCGGGAGTGCTTCACTGTCGGAGAGGCAGTACTGAGGGAACGCAGCACTGGCGGAGGGTCAGTACTGAGGGAGCGCGGTACTGAGGGAGCGCGGCCCTGTCGGGTGGGGCAGTACTGAGGAAACGATGCACTGTCGGAGGGGCGGTACTGAGGAAGCGCTGCACTGCCGGAGGGGCAGTAGAGGGGGCGCGCGGCACTGTCGGCGGGGCAGTACTGATGGAGCGCGGCACTGTCGGAGGGGCAGTAGAGGGGGCGCGGCACTGTCGGCTGGGCAGTACTGAGGGAGCGCTGCACTGTCAGAGGGGCGGTACTGAGGGAGCGCCGCACCGTCGGAGGGGCAGTACTGAGGGAGCGCCGCACCGTCGGAGGGGCGGGTACTGAGGGAGCGCTGCACTGTCGGAGGGGCAGTACTGATGGAGTGCTGCACTGTCGGAGGGGCAGTACTGAGGGAGCGCTGCACCGGAGGGGCAGTACTGAGGGAGCGCTGCACTGTCAGAGGGGCAGTACTGAGGGAGCGCTGCACCGGAGGGGCAGTACTGAGGGAGCGCTGCACTGTCGGAGGGGCAGTACTGAGGGAGCGCTGCACTGTCTGAGGGGCAGTACTGAGGGAGCGCTGCACTGTCGGAGGGCAGTACTGAGGGAGCGCTGCACTGTCGGAGGGGCAGTACTGAGGGAGCGCTGCACTGTCGGAGGGGCAGTACTGAGGGAGCGCTGCACCGGAGGGGCAGTACTGAGGGAGCGCTGCACTGTCGGAGGGGCAGTACTGAGGGAGCGCTGCACCGTCGGAGGGGCGGGACTGAGGGAGCGCTGCACTGTCAGAGCTGCAGTACTGAGGGAGCGCTGCACTGTCGGAGGGGCAGTACTGAGGGAGCGCTGCACTGTCGGAGGGGCAGTACTGATGGAGTGCTGCACTGTCGGAGGGGCAGTACTGAGGGAGCGCTGCACCGGAGGGGCAGTACTGAGGGAGCGGCTGCACTGTCAGAGGGGCAGTACTGAGGGAGCGCTGCACCGGAGGGGCAGTACTGAGGGAGCGCTGCACTGTCGGAGGGGCAGTACTGAGGGAGCGCTGCACTGTCTGAGGGGCAGTACTGAGGGAGCGCTGCACTGTCGGAGGGCAGTACTGAGGGAGCGCTGCACTGTCGGAGGGGCAGTACTGAGGGAGCGCTGCACTGTCGGAGGGGCAGTACTGAGGGAGCGCGCCGCTGTCGGAGGGGCAGTACTGAGGGAGCGCTGCACTGTCGGGGGGGCAGTACTGAGGGAGCGTTGCACTGTCGGAGGGGCAGTGTTGAGGGTGCGCTGCACTGTCAGAGGGGCAGTACTGAGGGAGTGTTGCACTGTCAGAGGGGCAGTGCGCAGGGAGCGCTGCACTGTCAGAGGGGCAGTACTGAGGGAGCGCTGCACCGTCGGAGGGTCGGTACTGAGGGAGCGCTGCACTGTCGGAGGGGCAGTACTGAGGGAGCGCTGCACCGTCGGAGGGGCGGGACTGAGGGAGCGCTGCACTGTCAGAGCTGCAGTACTGAGGGAGCGCTGCACTGTCGGAGGGGCAGTACTGAGGGAGCGCTGCACTGTCGGAGGGGCAGTACTGATGGAGTGCTGCACTGTCGGAGGGGCAGTACTGAGGGAGCGCTGCACCGGAGGGGCAGTACTGAGGGAGCGGCTGCACTGTCAGAGGGGCAGTACTGAGGGAGCGCTGCACCGGAGGGGCAGTACTGAGGGAGCGCTGCACTGTCGGAGGGGCAGTACTGAGGGAGCGCTGCACTGTCTGAGGGCAGTACTGAGGGAGCGCTGCACTGTCGGAGGGCAGTACTGAGGGAGCGCTGCACTGTCGGAGGGGCAGTACTGAGGGAGCGCTGCACTGTCGGAGGGGCAGTACTGAGGGAGCGCGCCGCTGTCGGAGGGGCAGTACTGAGGGAGCGCTGCACTGGCGGACGCGCTGAACTGAGGGAGCGCTGCACTATCCGAGGGGCAGTACTGATGGAGCGCTGCACTGTCGGAGGGGCGGTACTGAGGAAACGCTGCACTGTCGGAGGGGCAGTACTGAGGGAGCGCTGCACTGTCGCAGGGGCAGTACTGAGGGAGCGCTGCACTGTCGGAGGGGCAGTATTGAGGAGTGCTGCACTGTCAGAGGGGCAGCACTGAGGGAGCGGTGCACCGTCGGAGGGGCAGTACTGAGGGAGCGCTGCACTGTCGGAGGGGCAGTACTGGGAGCGCTGCACTGTCGGAGGGGCAGTACTGAGGGAGCGCTGCACTGTCGGAGGGGCAGTGCAGAGGGAGCGCGGCATTGTCAGAGGGGCAGTACTGAGGGAGCGCGCCGCTATCGGAGGGGCAGTACTGAGGGAGCGCTGCACTGGCGGACGGGCTGTACTGAGGGGGCGCTGCACTGTCAGAGGGGCGGTACTGAGGGAGCGCTGCACTGTCGGAGGGGCTGTACTGGGAGAGCGCTGCACTGTCAGAGGGGCGGTACTGAGGGAGCGCTGCACTGTCAGAGGGGCGGTACTGAGGGAGCGCTGCACTGTCGGAGGGGCGGTACTGAGGGAGCGCTGCACTGTCGGAGGGGCAGTACTGAGGGAGCGCTGCACCGTCGGAGGGGCGGTACTGAGGGAGCGCCGCACTGTCGGAGGGGCAGTACTGAGGGAGTGCTGCACTGTCGGGGGGGCAGTACTGAGGGAGCGTTGCACTGTCGGAGGGGCAGTGTTGAGGGTGCGCTGCACTGTCAGAGGGGCAGTACTGAGGGAGTGTTGCACTGTCAGAGGGGCAGTGCGCAGGGAGCGCTGCACTGTCAGAGGGGCAGTACTGAGGGAGCGCTGCACCGTCGGAGGGTCGGTACTGAGGGAGCGCTGCACTGTCGGAGGGGCGGTACTGAGGGAGCGCTGCACTGTCAGAGGGGCGGTACTGAGGGAGCGCTGCACTGTCGCAGGGGCGGTGCTGAGGGTGCGCTGCACCGTCGGAGGGGCGGGACTGAGGGAGCGCTGCACTGTCAGAGCTGCAGTACTGAGGGAGCGCTGCACTGTCGGAGGGGCAGTACTGAGGGAGCGCTGCACTGTCGGAGGGGCAGTACTGATGGAGTGCTGCACTGTCAGAGGGGCGGTACTGAGGGAGCGCTGCACCGGAGGGGCAGTACTGAGGGAGCGCTGCACTGTCG
>NW_028225181.1:19272110-19367497 GCF_052327205.1 Somniosus microcephalus
GGCAGTACTGAGGGAGCGCTGCACCGTCGGAGGGTCGGTACTGAGGGAGCGCTGCACTGTCGGAGGGGCGGTACTGAGGGAGCGCTGCACTGTCAGAGGGGCGGTACTGAGGGAGCGCTGCACTGTCGCAGGGGCGGTGCTGAGGGTGCGCTGCACCGTCGGAGGGGCGGGACTGAGGGAGCGCTGCACTGTCAGAGCTGCAGTACTGAGGGAGCGCTGCACTGTCGGAGGGGCAGTACTGAGGGAGCGCTGCACTGTCGGAGGGGCAGTACTGATGGAGTGCTGCACTGTCAGAGGGGCGGTACTGAGGGAGCGCTGCACCGGAGGGGCAGTACTGAGGGAGCGCTGCACTGTCGGAGGGGCAGTACTGAGGGGAGCGCTGCACTGTCTGAGGTGCAGCACTGAGGGAGCGCTGCACTGTCTGAGGGGCAGTACTGAGGGAGCGCTGCACTGTCGGAGGGCAGTACTGAGGGAGCGCTGCACTATCCGAGGGCAGTACTGAGGGAGCGCTGCACTGTCGGAGGGGCTGAACTGAGGGAGCGCTGCACTGTCGGAGGGGCTGTACTGGGGGAGCGCTGCACTGTCAGGGGGGCGTTACTGAGGGAGCGCTGCACTGTCGGAGGGGCAGTGCTGAGGGAGCGCTGCACTGTCGGAGGGGCTGTACTGAGGGAGCGCTGCACTGTCGGAGGGGCAGTAGTGAGGGAGCGCTGCACTGTCAGAGGGGCGGTACTGAGGGAGCGCTGCACTGTCGGAGGGGCAGTACTGAGGGAGCGCTGCACTGTCGGAGGGGCTGTACTGAGGGAGCGCTGCACTGTCGGAGGGGCAGTACTGAGGGAGCGTTGCACTGTCAGAGGGGCGGTACTGAGGGAGCGCTGCACTGTCGGAGGGGCGGTACTGAGGGAGCGCAGCACTGTCAGAGGGGCGGTACTGAGGGAGCGCTGCACTGTCAGAGGTGCGGGTACTGAGGGAGCGCGGCACTGTAGGAGGGGCAGTACTGAGGGAGCGCTGCACTGTCAGAGAGGCAGTGCTAAGAGTGCGCTGCACTGTCAGAGGGGCAGTACTGAGGGAGCGCTGCACTGTCGGAGGGGCAGTACTGAGGGAGCGCTGCACTGTCGGAGGGGCAGTACTGGGAGAGCGCTGCACTGTCAGAGGGGCGCTACTGAGGGAGCGCTGCACTGTCGGAGGGGCGGTGCTGAGGGAGCGCTGCACCGTCGGAGGGGCGGTACTGAGGGAGCGCTGCACTGTCGGAAGGGGCAGTACTGAGGGAGCGTTGCACTGTCAGAGGGGCAGTACTGAGGGAGCGCGGCACTGTCGGAGGGGCAGTACTGAGGGAGCGCTGCACTGTCAGAGGGGCGGTACTGAGGGAGCGCCGCACCGTCGGAGGGGCAGTACTGAGGGAGCGCCGCACCGTCGGAGGGGCGGGTACTGAGGGAGCGCTGCACTGTCGGAGGGGCAGTCCTGCGGGAGTGCTTCACTGTCGGAGAGGCAGTACTGAGGGAACGCAGCACTGGCGGAGGGTCAGTACTGAGGGAGCGCGGTACTGAGGGAGCGCGGCCCTGTCGGGTGGGGCAGTACTGAGGAAACGATGCACTGTCGGAGGGGCGGGTACTGAGGAAGCGCTGCACTGCCGGAGGGGCAGTAGAGGGGGCGCGCGGCACTGTCGGCGGGGCAGTACTGATGGAGCGCGGCACTGTCGGAGGGGCAGTAGAGGGGGCGCGGCACTGTCGGCTGGGCAATACTGAGGAAGCGTTGCACTGTCGGAGGGGCAGTGCTGTGGGAGTGCTGCACTGTCGGAGGGGCTGTACTGAGGGAGCGGTGCACCGTCGGAGGGTCAGTACTGAGGGAGCGCTGCACTGTCGGAGGGGCAGTACTGAGGGAGCACTGCACTGTCGGAGGGGCAGTACTGAGGGAGCACTGCGCTGTCGGAGGGGCAGTACTGAGGGAGCGCTGCACTGTCGGAGGGACAGTGCTGAGGGAGCGCGGCCCTGTCGGGTGGGGCAGTACTGAGGAAACGATGCACTGTCGGAGGGGCGGGTACTGAGGAAGCGCTGCACTGCCGGAGGGGCAGTAGAGGGGGGCGCGCGGCACTGTCGGCGGGGCAGTACTGATGGAGCGCGGCACTGTCGGAGGGGCAGTAGAGGGGGCGCGGCACTGTCGGCTGGGCAGTACTGAGGGAGCGCTGCACTGTCAGAGGGGCGGTACTGAGGGAGCGCCGCACCGTCGGAGGGGCAGTACTGAGGGAGCGCCGCACCGTCGGAGGGGCGGTACTGAGGGAGCGCTGCACTGTCGGAGGGGCAGTCCTGCGGGAGTGCTTCACTGTCGGAGAGGCAGTACTGAGGGAACGCAGCACTGGCGGAGGGTCAGTACTGAGGGAGCGCGGTACTGAGGGAGCGCGGCCCTGTCGGGTGGGGCAGTACTGAGGAAACGATGCACTGTCGGAGGGGCGGGTACTGAGAAGCGCTGCACTGCCGGAGGGGCAGTAGAGGGGGGCGCGCGGCACTGTCGGCGGGGCAGTACTGATGGAGCGCGGCACTGTCGGAGGGGCAGTAGAGGGGGCGCGGCACTGTCGGCTGGGCAATACTGAGGAAGCGTTGCACTGTCGGAGGGGCAGTGCTGTGGGAGTGCTGCACTGTCGGAGGGGCTGTACTGAGGGAGCGGTGCACCGTCGGAGGGTCAGTACTGAGGGAGCGCTGCACTGTCGGAGGGGCAGTACTGAGGGAGCGCTGCACTGTCGGAGGGGCAGTACTGAGGGAGCACTGCGCTGTCGGAGGGGCAGTACTGAGGGAGCGCTGCGCTGTCGGAGGGACAGTGCTGAGGGAGCGCTGCACTGTCGGAGGGACAGTGCTGAGGGAGCGCTGCACTGTCGGAGGGACAGTACTGAGGGAGCGTTGCACTGTCAGAGGGGCAGTACTGAGGGAGCGTTGCACTGTCGGAGGTGCAGTACTGAGGGAGCGCTGCACTGTCGGAGGGGCAGTACTGAGCGAGCGCTGCACTGTCGGAGGGGCAGTACTGAGGGAGCGCTGCACTGTCAGAGGGGCAGTACTGAGGGAGCGTTGCACTGTCAGAGGGGCAGTACTGAGGGAACGTTGCACTGTCAGAGGGGCGGTACTGAGGGAGCGCTGCACTGTCGGAGAGGCGGTACTGAGGGAGCGCTGCACCATCGGAGGGGCGGTACTGAGGGAGCCCTGCACCGTCGGAGGGGCGGTACTGAGGGAGCGCTGCACCGTCGGAGGGACGGTACTGAGGGAGCGCTGCACCGTCGGAGGGGCGGGTACTGAGGGAGCGTTGCACTGTCACAGCTGCAGTACTGAAGGAGCGCTGCACTGTCGGAGGGGCAGTACTGAGGGAGCGCTGCACCGTCGGAGGGGCGGTACTGAGGGAGCGCCGCACTGTCGGAGGGGCAGTACTGAGGGAGCGCCGCACCGTCGGAGGGGCGGGTACTGAGGGAGCGCTGCACTGTCAGAGGGGCAGTACTGAGGGAGCGTTGCACTGTCGGAGGTGCAGTACTGAGGGAGCGCTGCACTGTCGGAGGGGCAGTACTGAGCGAGCGCTGCACTGTCGGACGGGCAGTACTGAGGGAGCGCTGCACTGTCGGAGGGGCAGTACTGAGGGAGCGCTGCACTGTCAGAGGGGCAGTACTGAGGGAGCGCTGCACCATCCGAGGGGCAGTACTGAGGGAGCACTGCACTGTCGGAGGGGCAGTACTGAGGGAGCACTGCACTGTCGGAGGGGCAGTACTGAGGGAGCGCTGCACTGTCGGAGGGGCGGTACTGAGGAAACGCTGCACTGTCGGAGGGGCAGTACTGAGGGAGCGCTGCACCGTCGGAGGGGCAGTACTGAGGGAGCACTGCACTGTCGGAGGGGCGGTACTGAGGGAGCGCTGCACTGTCGGAGGGGCGGTACTGAGGGAGCGCTGCACTGTCGCAGGGGCAGTACTGAGGGAGCGCTGCAGCATCGGAGGGGCGGGTACTGAGGGAGCGCTGCACTGTCGCAGGGGCAGTACTGAGGGAGCGCTGCACTGTCGGAGGGGCAGTATTGAGGGAGCGCTGCACTGTCAGAGGGGCAGCACTGAGGGAGCGGTGCACCGTCGGAGGGGCAGTACTGAGGGAGCGCTGCACTGTCGGAGGGGCAGTACTGGGAGCGCTGCACTGTCGGAGGGGCAGTACTGAGGGAGCGCTGCACTGTCGGAGGGGCAGTACTGAGGGAGCGCTGCACTGTCGGAGGGGCAGTACTGAGGGAGCGCGGCACTGTCGGAGGGGCAGAAGAGGGGGCGCGGCACTGTCGGCGGGGCAATACTGAGGAAGCGTTGCACTGTCGGAGGGGCAGTGCTGTGGGAGCGCTGCACTGTCGGAGCGGCAGTACTGGGGGAGCGCTGCACTGTCGGAGAGGCAGTACTGAGGGAGCACTGCACTGTCGGAGGGGCAGTGCAGAGGGAGCGCGGCATTGTCAGAGGGGCAGTACTGAGGGAGCGCGCCGCTGTCGGAGGGGCAGTACTGAGGGAGCGCTGCACTGGCGGACGGGCTGTACTGAGGGAGCGCTGCACTGTCGGAGGGGCTGAACTGGGAGAGCGCTGCACTGTCGGAGGGGCAGTACTGAGGGAGCGCTGCACTGTCAGAGGGGCGGTACTGAGGGAGCGCTGCACTGTCGGAGGGGCTGTACTGGGAGAGCGCTGCACTGTCGGAGGGGCAGTACTGAGGGAGCGCTGCACTGTCGGAGGGGCAGTACTGAGGGAGCGCGGCACTGTCGGAGGGGCAGTAGAGGGGGCGGGGCAATACTGAGGAAGCGTTGCACTGTCGGAGGGGCAGTACTGAGGGAGCGCTGCACTGTCGGAGGGGCAGTACTGGGGGAGCGCTGCACTGTCGGAGAGGCAGTACTGAGGGAGCGCTGCACTGTCGGAGGGGCAGTACTGGGGGAGCGCTGCACTGTCGGAGAGGCAGTACTGAGGGAGCGCTGCACTGTCGGAGTGGCAGTACTGAGGGAGCGCGGCACTGTCGGAGGGGCAGTAGAGGGGGCGCGGCACTGTCGGCGGGGCAATACTGAGGAAGCGTTGCACTGTCGGAGCGGCAGTACTGGGGGAGCGCTGCACTGTCAGAGGGGCGGTACTGAGGGAGCGCCGCACCGTCGGAGGGGCGGTACTGAGGGAGCGCTGCACTGTCGGAGTGGCAGTCCAGCGGGAATGCTTCACTGTCGGAGAGGCAGGACTGAGGGAACGCAGCACTGGCGGAGGGGCAGTACTGAGGAAACGCTGCACTGTCGGAGGGGCAGTACTGAGGGAGCGCTGCACTGCCGGAGGGGCAGTACTGAGGGAGCGCTGCACTGTCGGCGGGGCAGTACTGATGGAGCGCGGCACTGTCGGAGGGGCAGTAGAGGGGGCGCGGCACTGTCGGCTGGGCAATACTGAGGAAGCGTTGCACTGTCGGAGGGGCAGTGCTGTGGGAGCGCTGCACTGTCGGAGGGGCAGTACTGAGGAAACGCTGCACTGTCGGAGGGGCAGTACTGAGGGAGCGCTGCACTGCCGGAGGGGCAGTACTGAGGGAGCGCTGCACTGTCGGCGGGGCAGTACTGATGGAGCGCGGCACTGTCGGAGGGGCAGTAGAGGGGGCGCGGCACTGTCGGCTGGGCAATACTGAGGAAGCGTTGCACTGTCGGAGGGGCAGTGCTGTGGGAGCGCTGCACTGTCGGAGGGGCAGTACTGGGAGAGCGATGCACTGTCAGAGGGGCGGTACTGAGGGAGCGGTGCACCGTCGGAGGGGCAGTACTGAGGGAGCGGTGCACCGTCGGAGGGGCAGTACTGAGGGAGCGGTGCACCGTCGGAGGGTCAGTACTGAGAGAGCGCTGCACTGTCGGAGGGGCAGTACTGAGGGAGCGCTGCACTGTCGGAGGGGCAGTGCTGAGGGAGCGCTGCACTGTCGGAGGGGCAGTACTGAGGGAGCGCTGCACTGTCGGAGGGATAGTACTGAGGGAGCGCTGCACTGTCGGAGGGACAGTGCTGAGGGAGCGCTGCACTGTCGGAGGGGCAGTACTGAGGGAGCGCTGCACTGTCAGAGGTGCAGTACTGAGGGAGCGCTGCACTGTCGGAGGGACAGTACTGAGGGAGCGCTGCAGTGTCGGAGGGGCAGTGCTGAGGGAGCGCTGCACTGTCAGAGGGGCAGTACTGAGGGAGCGTTGCACTGTCAGAGGGGCAGTACTGAGGGAGCGTTGCACTGTCAGAGGGGCGGTACTCAGGGAGCGCTGCACTGTCAGAGGGGCGGTGAGTGAGCGCTGCACTGTCGGAGAGGCGGGTACTGAGGGAGCGCTGCACTGTCAGAGGGGCGGTACTGAGGGAGCGCTGCACCGTCGGAGGGGCGGTACTGAGGGAGCGCTGCACCGTCGGAGGGGCGGTACTGAGGGAGCGCTGCACCGTCGGAGGGGCGGTACGGAGGGAGCGCTGCACCGTCGGAGGGGCGGTACTGAGGGAGCGCTGCACCGTCGGAGGGGCGGTACTGAGGGAGCGCTGCACCGTCGGAGGGGGCGGTACTGAGGGAGCGTTGCACTGTCAGAGCTGCAGTACTGAAGGAGCGCTGCACTGTCGGAGGGGCAGTACTGAGGGAGCGCTGCACCGTCGGAGGGGGGCGGTACTGAGGGAGCGCCGCCCTGTCGGAGGGGCAGTGCTGAGGGAGCGCCGCACCGTCGGAGGGGCGGTACTGAGGGTGCGCTGCACTGTCAGAGGGGCAGTACTGAGGGAGCGTTGCACTGTCGGAGGTGCAGTACTGAGGGAGCGCTGCACTGTCAGAGGGGCAGTACTGAGCGAGCGCCGCACTGTCGGAGGGGCAGTACTGAGGGAGCGCTGCACTGTCGGAGGGGCAGTGCTGCGGGAGCGCTGCACTGTCGGAGGGGCTGTACTGGGAGAGCGCTGCACTGTCGGAGGGGCAGTACTGAGGGAGCGCTGCACTGTCGGAGGGGCAGTACTGAGGGAGCGCGGCACTGTCGGAGGGGCAGTAGAGGGGGCGGGGCAATACTGAGGAAGCGTTGCACTGTCGGAGGGGCAGTACTGAGGGAGCGCTGCACTGTCGGAGGGGCAGTACTGGGGGAGCGCTGCACTGTCGGAGAGGCAGTACTGAGGGAGCGCTGCACTGTCGGAGGGGCAGTACTGGGGGAGCGCTGCACTGTCGGAGAGGCAGTACTGAGGGAGCGCTGCACTGTCGGAGTGGCAGTACTGAGGGAGCGCGGCACTGTCGGAGGGGCAGTAGAGGGGGCGCGGCACTGTCGGCGGGGCAATACTGAGGAAGCGTTGCACTGTCGGAGCGGCAGTACTGGGGGAGCGCTGCACTGTCAGAGGGGCGGTACTGAGGGAGCGCCGCACCGTCGGAGGGGCGGTACTGAGGGAGCGCTGCACTGTCGGAGTGGCAGTCCAGCGGGAATGCTTCACTGTCGGAGAGGCAGGACTGAGGGAACGCAGCACTGGCGGAGGGGCAGTACTGAGGAAACGCTGCACTGTCGGAGGGGCAGTACTGAGGGAGCGCTGCACTGCCGGAGGGGCAGTACTGAGGGAGCGCTGCACTGTCGGCGGGGCAGTACTGATGGAGCGCGGCACTGTCGGAGGGGCAGTAGAGGGGGCGCGGCACTGTCGGCTGGGCAATACTGAGGAAGCGTTGCACTGTCGGAGGGGCAGTGCTGTGGGAGCGCTGCACTGTCGGAGGGGCAGTACTGAGGAAACGCTGCACTGTCGGAGGGGCAGTACTGAGGGAGCGCTGCACTGCCGGAGGGGCAGTACTGAGGGAGCGCTGCACTGTCGGCGGGGCAGTACTGATGGAGCGCGGCACTGTCGGAGGGGCAGTAGAGGGGGCGCGGCACTGTCGGCTGGGCAATACTGAGGAAGCGTTGCACTGTCGGAGGGGCAGTGCTGTGGGAGCGCTGCACTGTCGGAGGGGCAGTACTGGGAGAGCGATGCACTGTCAGAGGGGCGGTACTGAGGGAGCGGTGCACCGTCGGAGGGGCAGTACTGAGGGAGCGGTGCACCGTCGGAGGGGCAGTACTGAGGGAGCGGTGCACCGTCGGAGGGTCAGTACTGAGAGAGCGCTGCACTGTCGGAGGGGCAGTACTGAGGGAGCGCTGCACTGTCGGAGGGGCAGTGCTGAGGGAGCGCTGCACTGTCGGAGGGGCAGTACTGAGGGAGCGCTGCACTGTCGGAGGGATAGTACTGAGGGAGCGCTGCACTGTCGGAGGGACAGTGCTGAGGGAGCGCTGCACTGTCGGAGGGGCAGTACTGAGGGAGCGCTGCACTGTCAGAGGTGCAGTACTGAGGGAGCGCTGCACTGTCGGAGGGACAGTACTGAGGGAGCGCTGCAGTGTCGGAGGGGCAGTGCTGAGGGAGCGCTGCACTGTCAGAGGGGCAGTACTGAGGGAGCGTTGCACTGTCAGAGGGGCAGTACTGAGGGAGCGTTGCACTGTCAGAGGGGCGGTACTCAGGGAGCGCTGCACTGTCAGAGGGGCGGTGAGTGAGCGCTGCACTGTCGGAGAGGCCGGTACTGAGGGAGCGTTGCACTGTCAGAGGGGCAGTACTGAGGGAGCGTTGCACTGTCGGAGGTGCAGTACTGAGGGAGCGCTGCACTGTCGGAGGGGCAGTACTGAGCGAGCGCTGCACTGTCGGAGGGGCAGTACTGAGGGAGCGCTGCACTGTCAGAGGGGCAGTACTGAGGGAGCGTTGCACTGTCAGAGGGGCAGTACTGAGGGAACGTTGCACTGTCAGAGGGGCGGTACTGAGGGAGCGCTGCACTGTCGGAGAGGCGGTACTGAGGGAGCGCTGCACCATCGGAGGGGCGGTACTGAGGGAGCCCTGCACCGTCGGAGGGGCGGTACTGAGGGAGCGCTGCACCGTCGGAGGGACGGTACTGAGGGAGCGCTGCACCGTCGGAGGGGCGGTACTGAGGGAGCGTTGCACTGTCACAGCTGCAGTACTGAAGGAGCGCTGCACTGTCGGAGGGGCAGTACTGAGGGAGCGCTGCACCGTCGGAGGGGCGGTACTGAGGGAGCGCCGCACTGTCGGAGGGGCAGTACTGAGGGAGCGCCGCACCGTCGGAGGGGCGGTACTGAGGGAGCGCTGCACTGTCAGAGGGGCAGTACTGAGGGAGCGTTGCACTGTCGGAGGTGCAGTACTGAGGGAGCGCTGCACTGTCGGAGGGGCAGTACTGAGCGAGCCCTGCACTGTCGGACGGGCAGTACTGAGGGAGCGCTGCACTGTCGGAGGGGCAGTACTGAGGGAGCGCTGCACTGTCAGAGGGGCAGTACTGAGGGAGCGCTGCACCATCCGAGGGGCAGTACTGAGGGAGCACTGCACTGTCGGAGGGGCAGTACTGAGGGAGCACTGCACTGTCGGAGGGGCAGTACTGAGGGAGCGCTGCACTGTCGGAGGGGCGGTACTGAGGAAACGCTGCACTGTCGGAGGGGCAGTACTGAGGGAGCGCTGCACCGTCGGAGGGGCAGTACTGAGGGAGCACTGCACAGTCGGAGGGGCGGTACTGAGGGAGCGCTGCACTGTCGGAGGGGCGGTACTGAGGGAGCGCTGCACTGTCGCAGGGGCAGTACTGAGGGAGCGCTGCAGCATCGGAGGGGCGGTACTGAGGGAGCGCTGCACTGTCGCAGGGGCAGTACTGAGGGAGCGCTGCACTGTCGGAGGGGCAGTATTGAGGGAGCGCTGCACTGTCAGAGGGGCAGCACTGAGGGAGCGGTGCACCGTCGGAGGGGCAGTACTGAGGGAGCGCTGCACTGTCGGAGGGGCAGTACTGGGAGCGCTGCACTGTCGGAGGGGCAGTACTGAGGGAGCGCTGCACTGTCGGAGGGGCAGTACTGAGGGAGCGCTGCACTGTCGGAGGGGCAGTACTGAGGGAGCGCGGCACTGTCGGAGGGGCAGAAGAGGGGGCGCGGCACTGTCGGCGGGGCAATACTGAGGAAGCGTTGCACTGTCGGAGGGGCAGTGCTGTGGGAGCGCTGCACTGTCGGAGCGGCAGTACTGGGGGAGCGCTGCACTGTCGGAGAGGCAGTACTGAGGGAGCACTGCACTGTCGGAGGGGCAGTGCAGAGGGAGCGCGGCATTGTCAGAGGGGCAGTACTGAGGGAGCGCGCCGCTGTCGGAGGGGCAGTACTGAGGGAGCGCTGCACTGGCGGACGGGCTGTACTGAGGGAGCGCTGCACTGTCGGAGGGGCTGAACTGGGAGAGCGCTGCACTGTCGGAGGGGCAGTACTGAGGGAGCGCTGCACTGTCAGAGGGGCGGTACTGAGGGAGCGCTGCACTGTCGGAGGGGCTGTACTGGGAGAGCGCTGCACTGTCGGAGGGGCAGTACTGAGGGAGCGCTGCACTGTCGGAGGGGCAGTACTGAGGGAGCGCGGCACTGTCGGAGGGGCAGTAGAGGGGGCAGGGCAATACTGAGGAAGCGTTGCACTGTCGGAGGGGCAGTACTGAGGGAGCGCTGCACTGTCGGAGGGGCAGTACTGGGGGAGCGCTGCACTGTCGGAGAGGCAGTACTGAGGGAGCGCTGCACTGTCGGAGGGGCAGTACTGGGGGAGCGCTGCACTGTCGGAGAGGCAGTACTGAGGGAGCGCTGCACTGTCGGAGTGGCAGTACTGAGGGAGCGCGGCACTGTCGGAGGGGCAGTAGAGGGGGCGCGGCACTGTCGGCGGGGCAATACTGAGGAAGCGTTGCACTGTCGGAGCGGCAGTACTGGGGGAGCGCTGCACTGTCAGAGGGGCGGTACTGAGGGAGCGCCGCACCGTCGGAGGGGCGGTACTGAGGGAGCGCTGCACTGTCGGAGTGGCAGTCCAGCGGGAATGCTTCACTGTCGGAGAGGCAGGACTGAGGGAACGCAGCACTGGCGGAGGGGCAGTACTGAGGAAACGCTGCACTGTCGGAGGGGCAGTACTGAGGGAGCGCTGCACTGCCGGAGGGGCAGTACTGAGGGAGCGCTGCACTGTCGGCGGGGCAGTACTGATGGAGCGCGGCACTGTCGGAGGGGCAGTAGAGGGGGCGCGGCACTGTCGGCTGGGCAATACTGAGGAAGCGTTGCACTGTCGGAGGGGCAGTGCTGTGGGAGCGCTGCACTGTCGGAGGGGCAGTACTGAGGAAACGCTGCACTGTCGGAGGGGCAGTACTGAGGGAGCGCTGCACTGCCGGAGGGGCAGTACTGAGGGAGCGCTGCACTGTCGGCGGGGCAGTACTGATGGAGCGCGGCACTGTCGGAGGGGCAGTAGAGGGGGCGCGGCACTGTCGGCTGGGCAATACTGAGGAAGCGTTGCACTGTCGGAGGGGCAGTGCTGTGGGAGCGCTGCACTGTCGGAGGGGCAGTACTGGGAGAGCGATGCACTGTCAGAGGGGCGGTACTGAGGGAGCGGTGCACCGTCGGAGGGGCAGTACTGAGGGAGCGGTGCACCGTCGGAGGGGCAGTACTGAGGGAGCGGTGCACCGTCGGAGGGTCAGTACTGAGAGAGCGCTGCACTGTCGGAGGGGCAGTACTGAGGGAGCGCTGCACTGTCGGAGGGGCAGTGCTGAGGGAGCGCTGCACTGTCGGAGGGGCAGTACTGAGGGAGCGCTGCACTGTCGGAGGGATAGTACTGAGGGAGCGCTGCACTGTCGGAGGGACAGTGCTGAGGGAGCGCTGCACTGTCGGAGGGGCAGTACTGAGGGAGCGCTGCACTGTCAGAGGTGCAGTACTGAGGGAGCGCTGCACTGTCGGAGGGACAGTACTGAGGGAGCGCTGCAGTGTCGGAGGGGCAGTGCTGAGGGAGCGCTGCACTGTCAGAGGGGCAGTACTGAGGGAGCGTTGCACTGTCAGAGGGGCAGTACTGAGGGAGCGTTGCACTGTCAGAGGGGCGGTACTCAGGGAGCGCTGCACTGTCAGAGGGGCGGTGAGTGAGCGCTGCACTGTCGGAGAGGCGGTACTGAGGGAGCGCTGCACTGTCAGAGGGGCGGTACTGAGGGAGCGCTGCACCGTCGGAGGGGCGGTACTGAGGGAGCGCTGCACCGTCGGAGGGGCGGTACTGAGGGAGCGCTGCACCGTCGGAGGGGCGGTACGGAGGGAGCGCTGCACCGTCGGAGGGGCGGTACTGAGGGAGCGCTGCACCGTCGGAGGGGCGGTACTGAGGGAGCGCTGCACCGTCGGAGGGGCGGTACTGAGGGAGCGTTGCACTGTCAGAGCTGCAGTACTGAAGGAGCGCTGCACTGTCGGAGGGGCAGTACTGAGGGAGCGCTGCACCGTCGGAGGGGCGGTACTGAGGGAGCGCCGCCCTGTCGGAGGGGCAGTGCTGAGGGAGCGCCGCACCGTCGGAGGGGCGGTACTGAGGGTGCGCTGCACTGTCAGAGGGGCAGTACTGAGGGAGCGTTGCACTGTCGGAGGTGCAGTACTGAGGGAGCGCTGCACTGTCAGAGGGGCAGTACTGAGCGAGCGCCGCACTGTCGGAGGGGCAGTACTGAGGGAGCGCTGCACTGTCGGAGGGGCTGTACTGGGAGAGCGCTGCACTGTCGGAGGGGCAGTACTGAGGGAGCGCTGCACTGTCGGAGGGGCAGTACTGAGGGAGCGCGGCACTGTCGGAGGGGCAGTAGAGGGGGCGGGGCAATACTGAGGAAGCGTTGCACTGTCGGAGGGGCAGTACTGAGGGAGCGCTGCACTGTCGGAGGGGCAGTACTGGGGGAGCGCTGCACTGTCGGAGAGGCAGTACTGAGGGAGCGCTGCACTGTCGGAGGGGCAGTACTGGGGGAGCGCTGCACTGTCGGAGAGGCAGTACTGAGGGAGCGCTGCACTGTCGGAGTGGCAGTACTGAGGGAGCGCGGCACTGTCGGAGGGGCAGTAGAGGGGGCGCGGCACTGTCGGCGGGGCAATACTGAGGAAGCGTTGCACTGTCGGAGCGGCAGTACTGGGGGAGCGCTGCACTGTCAGAGGGGCGGTACTGAGGGAGCGCCGCACCGTCGGAGGGGCTGGTACTGAGGGAGCGCTGCACTGTCGGAGTGGCAGTCCAGCGGGAATGCTTCACTGTCGGAGAGGCAGGACTGAGGGAACGCAGCACTGGCGGAGGGGCAGTACTGAGGAAACGCTGCACTGTCGGAGGGGCAGTACTGAGGGAGCGCTGCACTGCCGGAGGGGCAGTACTGAGGGAGCGCTGCACTGTCGGCGGGGCAGTACTGATGGAGCGCGGCACTGTCGGAGGGGCAGTAGAGGGGGCGCGGCACTGTCGGCTGGGCAATACTGAGGAAGCGTTGCACTGTCGGAGGGGCAGTACTGTGGGAGCGCTGCACTGTCGGAGGGGCAGTACTGAGGAAACGCTGCACTGTCGGAGGGGCAGTACTGAGGGAGCGCTGCACTGCCGGAGGGGCAGTACTGAGGGAGCGCTGCACTGTCGGCGGGGCAGTACTGATGGAGCGCGGCACTGTCGGAGGGGCAGTAGAGGGGGCGCGGCACTGTCGGCTGGGCAATACTGAGGAAGCGTTGCACTGTCGGAGGGGCAGTGCTGTGGGAGCGCTGCACTGTCGGAGGGGCAGTACTGGGAGAGCGATGCACTGTCAGAGGGGCGGTACTGAGGGAGCGGTGCACCGTCGGAGGGGCAGTACTGAGGGAGCGGTGCACCGTCGGAGGGGCAGTACTGAGGGAGCGGGGTGCACCGTCGGAGGGTCAGTACTGAGAGAGCGCTGCACTGTCGGAGGGGCAGTACTGAGGGAGCGCTGCACTGTCGGAGGGGCAGTGCTGAGGGAGCGCTGCACTGTCGGAGGGGCAGTACTGAGGGAGCGCTGCACTGTCGGAGGGATAGTACTGAGGGAGCGCTGCACTGTCGGAGGGACAGTGCTGAGGGAGCGCTGCACTGTCGGAGGGGCAGTACTGAGGGAGCGCTGCACTGTCAGAGGTGCAGTACTGAGGGAGCGCTGCACTGTCGGAGGGACAGTACTGAGGGAGCGCTGCAGTGTCGGAGGGGCAGTGCTGAGGGAGCGCTGCACTGTCAGAGGGGCAGTACTGAGGGAGCGTTGCACTGTCAGAGGGGCAGTACTGAGGGAGCGTTGCACTGTCAGAGGGGCGGGTACTCAGGGAGCGCTGCACTGTCAGAGGGGGCGGTGAGTGAGCGCTGCACTGTCGGAGAGGCGGTACTGAGGGAGCGCTGCACTGTCAGAGGGGCGGTACTGAGGGAGCGCTGCACCGTCGGAGGGGCGGTACTGAGGGAGCGCTGCACCGTCGGAGGGGCGGTACTGAGGGAGCGCTGCACCGTCGGAGGGGCGGTACGGAGGGAGCGCTGCACCGTCGGAGGGGCGGTACTGAGGGAGCGCTGCACCGTCGGAGGGGCGGGTACTGAGGGAGCGCTGCA
Organism: Somniosus microcephalus; assembly: GCF_052327205.1. NCBI lineage: Eukaryota > Metazoa > Chordata > Chondrichthyes > Squaliformes > Somniosidae > Somniosus > Somniosus microcephalus. Next base: position 19,286,427 of record NW_028225181.1, read on the forward strand.
CCGTCGGAGGGGCGGGTACTGAGGGAGCGTTGCACTGTCAGAGCTGCAGTACTGAAGGAGCGCTGCACTGTCGGAGGGGCAGTACTGAGGGAGCGCTGCACCGTCGGAGGGGCGGTACTGAGGGAGCGCCGCCCTGTCGGAGGGGCAGTGCTGAGGGAGCGCCGCACCGTCGGAGGGGCGGTACTGAGGGTGCGCTGCACTGTCAGAGGGGCAGTACTGAGGGAGCGTTGCACTGTCGGAGGTGCAGTACTGAGGGAGCGCTGCACTGTCAGAGGGGCAGTACTGAGCGAGCGCCGCACTGTCGGAGGGGCAGTACTGAGGGAGCGCTGCACTGTCGGAGGGGCAGTGCTGCGGGAGCGCTGCACTGTCGGAGGGGCTGTACTGGAGAGCGCTGCACTGTCAGAGGGGCGGTACTGAGGGAGCGGTGCACCGTCGGAGGGTCAGTACTGAGGGAGCGCGGCATTGTCAGAGGGGCAGTACTGAGGGAGCGCGCCGCTGTCGGAGGGGCAGAACTGAGGGAGCGCTGCACTGGCGGACGGGCTGTACTGAGGGAGCGCTGCACTGTCGGAGGGGCTGTACGGGGAGAGCGCTGCACTGTCGGAGGGGCGGTACTGAGGGAGCGCTGCACTGTCGGAGGGGGCAGTACTGAGGGAGTGCTGCACTGTCGGAGGGGCAGTACTGAGGGAGCGCTGCACTGTCGGAGGGGCGGTACTGAGGGAGCGCTGCACTGTCGGAGGGGCAGTACTGAGGGAGCGGCTGCACTGTCAGAGGGGCGGTACTGATGGAGTGCCGCACTGTCGGAGAGGCACTGAGGGAGCGCTGCACTGTCGGGGGGGCAGTACTGAGGGAGCGTTGCACAGTCGGAGGGGCAGTGCTGAGGGTGCGCTGCACTGTCAGAGGGGCAGTACTGAGGGAGTGTTGCACTGTCAGAGGGGCAGTACTGAGGGAGTGTTGCACTGTCAGAGGGGCAGTACTGAGGGAGCGTTTGCACTGTCAGAGGGGCAGTACGCAGGGAGCGCTGCACTGTCAGAGGGGCAGTACTGAGGGAGCGCTGCACCGTCGGAGGGTCGGTACTGAGGGAGCGCTGCACTGTCGGAGGGGCGGGTACTGAGGGAGCGCTGCACTGTCAGAGGGGCGGTACTGAGGGAGCGGTACTAAGGGAGCGCTGCACTGTCGTAAGGGCGGTGCTGAGGGAGCGATGCACCGTCGGAGGGGCGGGGTACTGAGGGAGCGCTGCACTGTCAGAGCTGCAGTACTGAGCGAGCGCTGCACTGTCAGAGCTGCAGTACTGAGGGAGCGCTGCACTGTCGGAGGGGCAGTACTGATGGAGTGCTGCACTATCAGAGGGGCAGTACTGAGGGAGCGCTGCACCGGAGGGCGGGGTACTGAGGGAGCGCTGCACTGTCCGAGGGGCAGTACTGAGGGAGCGCTGCACTGTCGGAGGGGCAGTACTGGGAGAGCGCTGCACTGTCAGAAGGGCGGTACTGAGGGAGCACTGCACTGTCGGAGGGGCAGTACAGAGGGAGCGCTGCACTGTCGGAGGGGCTGTACTGAGGGAGCGCTGCACTGTCGGAGGGGCAGTACTGAGGGAGCGCTGCACTGTCAGAGGTGCAGTACTGAGGGAGCGCTGCACTGTCAGAGGGGCAGTGCTGAGAGTGCGCTGCACTGTCAGGGGGCAGTACTGAGGGAGTATTGCACTGTCGGCGGGGCAAGTACTGAGGGAGCGCTGCACTGTCGGAGGGGCAGTACTGAGGGAGCGCTGCACAGTCGGAGGGGCAGTACTGAGGGAGCGCTGCACTGTCGGAGGGGCAGTACTGAGGGAGCGCTGCACTGTCGGAGGGGCAGTACTGAGGGAGCGCTGCACTGTCGGAGGGGCAGTACTGAGGGAGCGCTGCACTGTCGGAGGGCACTACTGAGGGAGCGCGGCATTGTCAGAGGGGCAGTACTGAGGGAGCGCGCCGCCGTCGGAGGGCAGTACTGAGGGAGCGCTGCACTGTCGGAGGGGCAGTACTGAGGGAGCGCTGCACTGTCAGAGGGGGCGGCACTGAGGGAGCGCTGCACTGTCGGAGGGGCTGTACTGGGAGAGCGCTGCGCTGTCAGAGGGGCGCGACTGAGGGAGCGCTGCACTGTCGGAGGGGCGGTGCTGAGGGAGCGCTGCACCGTCGGAGGGCCGGTACTGAGGGAGCGCTGCACTGTCGGAGGGGCAGTACTGAGGGAGCGCTGCACTGTCGGAGGGGCTGTACTGGGAGAGCGCTGCGCTGTCAGAGGGGCGCTACTGAGGGAGCGCTGCACTGTCGGAGGGGCGGTGCTGAGGGAGCGCTGCACCGTCGGAGGTCCGGTACTGAGGGAGCGCTGCACTGTCGGAGGGGCAGTACTGAGGGAGCGCTGCACTGTCAGAGGGGCGGCACTGAGGGAGCGCTGCACTGTCGGAGGGGCTGTCCTGGGAGAGCGCTGCGCTGTCAGAGGGGCGCTACTGAGGGAGCGCTGCACTGTCGGAGGGGCAGTCCTGAGGGAGCGCTGCACTGTCGGAGGGGCAGTACTGAGGGAGTACTGCACTGTCGGAGGGACAGTGCTGAGGGAGCGCTGCACTGTCGGAGGGGCAGTACTGAGCGAGCGCTGCACTGTCGGAGGGGCAGTACTGAGGGAGCGCTGCACTGTCGGAGGGGCACTACTGTGGGAGCGCTGCACTGTCAGAGGGGCAGTACTGAGGGAGTGCTGCACCATCCGAGTGGCAGTACTCAGGGAGCGCTGCACCGTCGGAGGGGCAGTACTGAGGGAGCACTGCACTGTCAGAGGGGCGGGACTAAGGGAGCGCTGCACTGTCGGAGGGGCGGTACTGAGGGAGCGCTGCACTGTCGGAGGGGCAGTACTGAGGGAGCGCTGCACTGTCGGAGGGGCGGTACTGAGGAAGCGCTGCACTGTCGGAGGGGCAGTACTGAGGGAGCGCTGCACTGTCGGAGGGGCAGTACTGAGGGAGCGCTGCACTGTCGGAGGGGCAGTACCGAGGGAGCGCTGCACTGTCGGAGGGGCAGTACTGAGGGAGCGCGCCGCTGTCGGAGGGGCAGTACTGAGGGAGCGCTGCACTGGCGGACGGGCTGTACTGAGGGAGCGCTGCACTGTCGGAGGGGCTGCACTGGGGGAGTGCTGCACTGTCAGAGGGGCGGTACTGAGGGGGCGCTGCACTGTCAGAGGGGCGGTACTGAGGGAGCGCTGCACTGTCGGAGGGGCTGTACGGGGAGAGCGCTGCACTGTCAGAGGAGCGGTACTGAGGGAGCGCTGCACCGTCGGAGGGGCAGTAATGAGAGAGCGCTGCACTGTCGGAGGGGCAGTACTGAGGGAGCGCTGCACTGTCGGAGGGGCAGTGCTGAGGGAGCGCTGCACTGTCGGAGGGGCAGTACTGAGGGAGCGCTGCACTGTCGGAGGGGCGGTACTGAGGGAGCGCTGCACTGTCGGAGGGGCAGTACTGAGGGAGCGCTGCACCGTCGCAGGGGCGGTACTGAGGGAGCGCTGCACTGTCGGAGGGGCAGTACTGAGGGAGCGCTGCACTGTCGGAGGGACAGTACTGAGGGAGCGCTGCAGTGTCGGAGGGGCAGTGCTGAGGGAGCGCTGCACTGTCAGAGGGGCAGTACTGAGGGAGCGTTGCACTGTCAGAGGGGCAGTACTGAGGGAGCGTTGCACTGTCAGAGGGGCAGTACTGAGGGAACGTTGCACTGTCAGAGGGGCAGTACTCAGGGAGCGCTGCACTGTCAGAGGGGCGGTACTGAGGGAGCGCTGCACTTTCGGAGAGGCGGTGCTGAGGGAGCGCTGCACTGTCCGAGGGGCGGTACTGAGGGAGCACTGCACCCTCGGAGGGGCGGTACTGAGGGAGCGCTGCACCGTCGGAGGGGCGGTACTGAGTGAGCGCTGCACCGTCGGAGGGGCGGTACCGAGGGAGCGCTGCACCGTCGGAGGGGCGGTACTGAGGGAGCGCTGCACCGTCGGAGGGGCGGTACTGAGGGAGCGCTGCAACGTCGGAGGGGCGGTACTGAGGGAGCGCTGCACCGTCGGAGGGGCGGTACTGAGGGAGCGCTGCACCGTCGGAGGGGCGGTACTGAGGGAGCGCTGCACTGTCAGAGGGGCGGTACTGATGGAGTGCCGCACTGTCGGAGGGGCAGTACTGAGGGAGCGCTGCACTGTCGGGGGGGGCAGTACTGAGGGAGCGTTGCACTGTCAGAGGGGCGGTACTGAGGGAGCGTTGCACTGTCAGAGGTGCACTACTGAGGGAGCGCTGCACTGTCGGGAGGGGCAGTACTGAGGGAGCGCTGCACTGTCGGAGGGGCAGTGCTGAGGGTGCGCTGCACTGTCGGAGGGGCAGTACTGAGGGAGTGTTGCACTGTCAGAGGGGCAGTACTGAGGGAGTGTTGCACTGTCAGAGGGGCAGTACTGATGGAGCGTTGCACTGTCAGAGGGGCAGTACGCAGGGAGCGCTGCACTGTCAGAGGGGCAGTACTGAGGGAGCGCTGCACCGTCAGAGGGTCGGTACTGAGGGAGCGCTGCACTGTCGGAGGGGCGGTACTGAGGGAGCGCTGCACTGTCAGAGGGGCGGTACTGAGGGAGCGCTGCACTGTCGTAGGGGCGGTGCTGAGGGAGCGCTGCACCGTCGGAGGGGCGGTACTGAGGGAGCGCTGCACCGGAGGGGCAGTACTGAGGGAGCGCTGCACTGTTGGAGGGGCAGTACTGAGGGAGCGCTGCACTGTCTGCGGGGCAGTACTGAGGGAGCGCTGCACTGTCGGAGGGCAGTACTGAGGGAGCGCTGCACTATCCGAGGGGCAGTACTGAGGGAGCGCTGCACTGTCGGAGGGGCAGTACTGAGGGAGCGCTGTCCTGAGGGAGCGCTGCACTGTCGGAGGGGCGGTACTGAGGGAGCGCTGCACTGTCCGAGGGGCAGTACTGAGGGAGCGCTGCACTGTCGGAGGGGCAGTACTGGGAGAGCGCTGCACTGTCAGAAGGGCGGTACTGAGGGAGCACTGCACTGTCGGAGGGGCAGTACTGAGGGAGCGCTGCACTGTCGGAGGGGCTGTACTGAGGGAGCGCTGCACTGTCGGAGGGGCAGTACTGAGGGAGCGCTGCACTGTCAGAGGTGCAGTACTGAGGGAGCGCTGCACTGTCAGAGGGGCAGTGCTGAGAGTGCGCTGCACTGTCAGGGGGCAGTACTGAGGGAGTATTGCACTGTCGGCGGGGCAGTACTGAGGGAGCGCTGCACTGTGGGAGCGCTGCACTGTCGGAGGGGCAGTACTGAGGGAGCGCTGCACTGTCGGAGGGGCAGTACTGAGGGAGCGCTGCACTGTCGGAGGGGCAGTACTGAGGGAGCGCTGCACTGTCGGAGGGGCAGTACTGAGGGAGCGCTGCACTGTCGGAGGGGCAGTACTGAGGGAGCGCTGCACTGTCGGAGGGCACTACTGAGGGAGCGCGGCATTGTCAGAGGGGCAGTACTGAGGGAGCGCGCCGCCGTCGGAGGGGCAGTACTGAGGGAGCGCTGCACTGTCAGAGGGGCGGTGCTGAGGGAGCGCTGCACTGTCGGAGGGGCAGTACTGAGGGAGCGCTGCACTGTCAGAGGGGCGGCACTGAGGGAGCGCTGCACTGTCGGAGGGGCTGTCCTGGGAGAGCGCTGCGCTGTCAGAGGGGCGCTACTGAGGGAGCGCTGCACTGTCGGAGGGGCAGTCCTGAGGGAGCGCTGCACTGTCGGAGGGGCAGTACTGAGGGAGTACTGCACTGTCGGAGGGACAGTGCTGAGGGAGCGCTGCACTGTCGGAGGGGCAGTACTGAGCGAGCGCTGCACTGTCGGAGGGGCAGTACTGAGGGAGCGCTGCACTGTCGGAGGGGCACTACTGTGGGAGCGCTGCACTGTCAGAGGGGCAGTACTGAGGGAGTGCTGCACCATCCGAGTGGCAGTACTCAGGGAGCGCTGCACCGTCGGAGGGGCAGTACTGAGGGAGCACTGCACTGTCAGAGGGGCGGGACTAAGGGAGCGCTGCACTGTCGGAGGGGCAGTACTGAGGGAGCGCTGCACTGTCGGAGGGGCAGTACCGAGGGAGCGCTGCACTGTCGGAGGGGCAGTACTGAGGGAGCGCGCCGCTGTCGGAGGGGCAGTACTGAGGGAGCGCTGCACTGGCGGACGGGCTGTACTGAGGGAGCGCTGCACTGTCGGAGGGGCTGCACTGGGGGAGTGCTGCACTGTCAGAGGGGCGGTACTGAGGGGGCGCTGCACTGTCAGAGGGGCGGTACTGAGGGAGCGCTGCACTGTCGGAGGGGCTGTACTGGGAGAGCGCTGCACTGTCAGAGGAGCGGTACTGAGGGAGCGCTGCACCGTCGGAGGGGCAGTAATGAGAGAGCGCTGCACTGTCGGAGGGGCAGTACTGAGGGAGCGCTGCACTGTCGGAGGGGCAGTGCTGAGGGAGCGCTGCACTGTCGGAGGGGCAGTACTGAGGGAGCGCTGCACTGTCGGAGGGGCGGTACTGAGGGAGCGCTGCACTGTCGGAGGGGCAGTACTGAGGGAGCGCTGCACCGTCGCAGGGGCGGTACTGAGGGAGCGCTGCACTGTCGGAGGGGCAGTACTGAGGGAGCGCTGCACTGTCGGAGGGACAGTACTGAGGGAGCGCTGCAGTGTCGGAGGGGCAGTGCTGAGGGAGCGCTGCACTGTCAGAGGGGCAGTACTGAGGGAGCGTTGCACTGTCAGAGGGGCAGTACTGAGGGAGCGCTGCACTGTCGGAGGGGCAGTACTGAGGGAGCGCTGCACTGTCAGAGGGGCGGCACTGAGGGAGCGCTGCACTGTCGGAGGGGCTGTACTGGGAGAGCGCTGCGCTGTCAGAGGGGCGCTCCCTCAGTACCGGACCTCCGACGGTGCAGCGCTCCCTCAGCACCGCCCCTCCGACAGTGCAGCGCTCCCTCAGTAGCGCCCCTCTGACAGCGCAGCGCTCTCCCAGTACAGCCCCTCCGACAGTGCAGCGCTCCCTCAGTACTGCCCCTCCGACAGTGCAGCGCTCCCTCAGTACCGGCCCTCCGACGGAGGGGCGGTGCTGAGGGAGCGCTGCACCGTCGGAGGTCCGGTACTGAGGGAGCGCTGCACTGTCGGAGGGGCAGTACTGAGGGAGCGCTGCACTGTCAGAGGGGCGGCACTGAGGGAGCGCTGCACTGTCGGAGGGGCTGTCCTGGGAGAGCGCTGCGCTGTCAGAGGGGCGCTACTGAGGGAGCGCTGCACTGTCGGAGGGGCAGTCCTGAGGGAGCGCTGCACTGTCGGAGGGGCAGTACTGAGGGAGTACTGCACTGTCGGAGGGACAGTGCTGAGGGAGCGCTGCACTGTCGGAGGGGCAGTACTGAGCGAGCGCTGCACTGTCGGAGGGGCAGTACTGAGGGAGCGCTGCACTGTCGGAGGGGCACTACTGTGGGAGCGCTGCACTGTCAGAGGGGCAGTACTGAGGGAGTGCTGCACCATCCGAGTGGCAGTACTCAGGGAGCGCTGCACCGTCGGAGGGGCAGTACTGAGGGAGCACTGCACTGTCAGAGGGGCGGGACTAAGGGAGCGCTGCACTGTCGGAGGGGCGGTACTGAGGGAGCGCTGCACTGTCGGAGGGGCAGTACTGAGGGAGCGCTGCACTGTCGGAGGGGCGGTACTGAGGAAGCGCTGCACTGTCGGAGGGGCAGTACTGAGGGAGCGCTGCACTGTCGGAGGGGCAGTACTGAGGGAGCGCTGCACTGTCGGAGGGGCAGTACCGAGGGAGCGCTGCACTGTCGGAGGGGCAGTACTGAGGGAGCGCGCCGCTGTCGGAGGGGCAGTACTGAGGGAGCGCTGCACTGGCGGACGGGCTGTACTGAGGGAGCGCTGCACTGTCGGAGGGGCTGCACTGGGGGAGTGCTGCACTGTCAGAGGGGCGGTACTGAGGGGGCGCTGCACTGTCAGAGGGGCGGTACTGAGGGAGCGCTGCACTGTCGGAGGGGCTGTACGGGGAGAGCGCTGCACTGTCAGAGGAGCGGTACTGAGGGAGCGCTGCACCGTCGGAGGGGCAGTAATGAGAGAGCGCTGCACTGTCGGAGGGGCAGTACTGAGGGAGCGCTGCACTGTCGGAGGGGCAGTGCTGAGGGAGCGCTGCACTGTCGGAGGGGCAGTACTGAGGGAGCGCTGCACTGTCGGAGGGGCGGTACTGAGGGAGCGCTGCACTGTCGGAGGGGCAGTACTGAGGGAGCGCTGCACCGTCGCAGGGGCGGTACTGAGGGAGCGCTGCACTGTCGGAGGGGCAGTACTGAGGGAGCGCTGCACTGTCGGAGGGACAGTACTGAGGGAGCGCTGCAGTGTCGGAGGGGCAGTGCTGAGGGAGCGCTGCACTGTCAGAGGGGCAGTACTGAGGGAGCGTTGCACTGTCAGAGGGGCAGTACTGAGGGAGCGTTGCACTGTCAGAGGGGCAGTACTGAGGGAACGTTGCACTGTCAGAGGGGCAGTACTCAGGGAGCGCTGCACTGTCAGAGGGGCGGTACTGAGGGAGCGCTGCACTTTCGGAGAGGCGGTGCTGAGGGAGCGCTGCACTGTCCGAGGGGCGGTACTGAGGGAGCACTGCACCCTCGGAGGGGCGGTACTGAGGGAGCGCTGCACCGTCGGAGGGGCGGTACTGAGTGAGCGCTGCACCGTCGGAGGGGCGGTACCGAGGGAGCGCTGCACCGTCGGAGGGGCGGTACTGAGGGAGCGCTGCACCGTCGGAGGGGCGGTACTGAGGGAGCGCTGCAACGTCGGAGGGGCGGTACTGAGGGAGCGCTGCACCGTCGGAGGGGCGGTACTGAGGGAGCGCTGCACCGTCGGAGGGGCGGTACTGAGGGAGCGCTGCACTGTCAGAGGGGCGGTACTGATGGAGTGCCGCACTGTCGGAGGGGCAGTACTGAGGGAGCGCTGCACTGTCGGGGGGGGCAGTACTGAGGGAGCGTTGCACTGTCAGAGGGGCGGTACTGAGGGAGCGTTGCACTGTCAGAGGTGCACTACTGAGGGAGCGCTGCACTGTCGGGAGGGGCAGTACTGAGGGAGCGCTGCACTGTCGGAGGGGCAGTGCTGAGGGTGCGCTGCACTGTCGGAGGGGCAGTACTGAGGGAGTGTTGCACTGTCAGAGGGGCAGTACTGAGGGAGTGTTGCACTGTCAGAGGGGCAGTACTGATGGAGCGTTGCACTGTCAGAGGGGCAGTACGCAGGGAGCGCTGCACTGTCAGAGGGGCAGTACTGAGGGAGCGCTGCACCGTCAGAGGGTCGGTACTGAGGGAGCGCTGCACTGTCGGAGGGGCGGTACTGAGGGAGCGCTGCACTGTCAGAGGGGCGGTACTGAGGGAGCGCTGCACTGTCGTAGGGGCGGTGCTGAGGGAGCGCTGCACCGTCGGAGGGGCGGTACTGAGGGAGCGCTGCACCGGAGGGGCAGTACTGAGGGAGCGCTGCACTGTTGGAGGGGCAGTACTGAGGGAGCGCTGCACTGTCTGCGGGGCAGTACTGAGGGAGCGCTGCACTGTCGGAGGGCAGTACTGAGGGAGCGCTGCACTATCCGAGGGGCAGTACTGAGGGAGCGCTGCACTGTCGGAGGGGCAGTACTGAGGGAGCGCTGTCCTGAGGGAGCGCTGCACTGTCGGAGGGGCGGTACTGAGGGAGCGCTGCACTGTCCGAGGGGCAGTACTGAGGGAGCGCTGCACTGTCGGAGGGGCAGTACTGGGAGAGCGCTGCACTGTCAGAAGGGCGGTACTGAGGGAGCACTGCACTGTCGGAGGGGCAGTACTGAGGGAGCGCTGCACTGTCGGAGGGGCTGTACTGAGGGAGCGCTGCACTGTCGGAGGGGCAGTACTGAGGGAGCGCTGCACTGTCAGAGGTGCAGTACTGAGGGAGCGCTGCACTGTCAGAGGGGCAGTGCTGAGAGTGCGCTGCACTGTCAGGGGGCAGTACTGAGGGAGTATTGCACTGTCGGCGGGGCAGTACTGAGGGAGCGCTGCACTGTGGGAGCGCTGCACTGTCGGAGGGGCAGTACTGAGGGAGCGCTGCACTGTCGGAGGGGCAGTACTGAGGGAGCGCTGCACTGTCGGAGGGGCAGTACTGAGGGAGCGCTGCACTGTCGGAGGGGCAGTACTGAGGGAGCGCTGCACTGTCGGAGGGGCAGTACTGAGGGAGCGCTGCACTGTCGGAGGGCACTACTGAGGGAGCGCGGCATTGTCAGAGGGGCAGTACTGAGGGAGCGCGCCGCCGTCGGAGGGGCAGTACTGAGGGAGCGCTGCACTGTCAGAGGGGCGGTGCTGAGGGAGCGCTGCACTGTCGGAGGGGCAGTACTGAGGGAGCGCTGCACTGTCAGAGGGGCGGCACTGAGGGAGCGCTGCACTGTCGGAGGGGCTGTCCTGGGAGAGCGCTGCGCTGTCAGAGGGGCGCTACTGAGGGAGCGCTGCACTGTCGGAGGGGCAGTCCTGAGGGAGCGCTGCACTGTCGGAGGGGCAGTACTGAGGGAGTACTGCACTGTCGGAGGGACAGTGCTGAGGGAGCGCTGCACTGTCGGAGGGGCAGTACTGAGCGAGCGCTGCACTGTCGGAGGGGCAGTACTGAGGGAGCGCTGCACTGTCGGAGGGGCACTACTGTGGGAGCGCTGCACTGTCAGAGGGGCAGTACTGAGGGAGTGCTGCACCATCCGAGTGGCAGTACTCAGGGAGCGCTGCACCGTCGGAGGGGCAGTACTGAGGGAGCACTGCACTGTCAGAGGGGCGGGACTAAGGGAGCGCTGCACTGTCGGAGGGGCGGTACTGAGGGAGCGCTGCACTGTCGGAGGGGCAGTACTGAGGGAGCGCTGCACTGTCGGAGGGGCGGTACTGAGGAAGCGCTGCACTGTCGGAGGGGCAGTACTGAGGGAGCGCTGCACTGTCGGAGGGGCAGTACTGAGGGAGCGCTGCACTGTCGGAGGGGCAGTACCGAGGGAGCGCTGCACTGTCGGAGGGGCAGTACTGAGGGAGCGCGCCGCTGTCGGAGGGGCAGTACTGAGGGAGCGCTGCACTGGCGGACGGGCTGTACTGAGGGAGCGCTGCACTGTCGGAGGGGCTGCACTGGGGGAGTGCTGCACTGTCAGAGGGGCGGTACTGAGGGGGCGCTGCACTGTCAGAGGGGCGGTACTGAGGGAGCGCTGCACTGTCGGAGGGGCTGTACGGGGAGAGCGCTGCACTGTCAGAGGAGCGGTACTGAGGGAGCGCTGCACCGTCGGAGGGGCAGTAATGAGAGAGCGCTGCACTGTCGGAGGGGCAGTACTGAGGGAGCGCTGCACTGTCGGAGGGGCAGTGCTGAGGGAGCGCTGCACTGTCGGAGGGGCAGTACTGAGGGAGCGCTGCACTGTCGGAGGGGCGGTACTGAGGGAGCGCTGCACTGTCGGAGGGGCAGTACTGAGGGAGCGCTGCACCGTCGCAGGGGCGCTACTGAGGGAGCGCTGCACTGTCGGAGGGGCAGTACTGAGGGAGCGCTGCACTGTCGGAGGGACAGTACTGAGGGAGCGCTGCAGTGTCGGAGGGGCAGTGCTGAGGGAGCGCTGCACTGTCAGAGGGGCAGTACTGAGGGAGCGTTGCACTGTCAGAGGGGCAGTACTGAGGGAGCGTTGCACTGTCAGAGGGGCAGTACTGAGGGAACGTTGCACTGTCAGAGGGGCAGTACTCAGGGAGCGCTGCACTGTCAGAGGGGCGGTACTGAGGGAGCGCTGCACTGTCGGAGAGGCGGTGCTGAGGGAGCGCTGCACTGTCCGAGGGGCGGTACTGAGGGAGCACTGCACCCTCGGAGGGGCGGTACTGAGGGAGCGCTGCACCGTCGGAGGGGCGGTACTGAGTGAGCGCTGCACCGTCGGAGGGGCGGTACCGAGGGAGCGCTGCACCGTCGGAGGGGCGGTACTGAGGGAGCGCTGCACCGTCGGAGGGGCGGTACTGAGGGAGCGCTGCAACGTCGGAGGGGCGGTACTGAGGGAGCGCTGCACCGTCGGAGGGGCGGTACTGAGGGAGCGCTGCACCGTCGGAGGGGCGGTACTGAGGGAGCGCTGCACTGTCAGAGGGGCGGTACTGATGGAGTGCCGCACTGTCGGAGGGGCAGTACTGAGGGAGCGCTGCACTGTCGGGGGGGGCAGTACTGAGGGAGCGTTGCACTGTCAGAGGGGCGGTACTGAGGGAGCGTTGCACTGTCAGAGGTGCACTACTGAGGGAGCGCTGCACTGTCGGGAGGGGCAGTACTGAGGGAGCGCTGCACTGTCGGAGGGGCAGTGCTGAGGGTGCGCTGCACTGTCGGAGGGGCAGTACTGAGGGAGTGTTGCACTGTCAGAGGGGCAGTACTGAGGGAGTGTTGCACTGTCAGAGGGGCAGTACTGATGGAGCGTTGCACTGTCAGAGGGGCAGTACGCAGGGAGCGCTGCACTGTCAGAGGGGCAGTACTGAGGGAGCGCTGCACCGTCAGAGGGTCGGTACTGAGGGAGCGCTGCACTGTCGGAGGGGCGGTACTGAGGGAGCGCTGCACTGTCAGAGGGGCGGTACTGAGGGAGCGCTGCACTGTCGTAGGGGCGGTGCTGAGGGAGCGCTGCACCGTCGGAGGGGCGGTACTGAGGGAGCGCTGCACCGGAGGGGCAGTACTGAGGGAGCGCTGCACTGTTGGAGGGGCAGTACTGAGGGAGCGCTGCACTGTCTGCGGGGCAGTACTGAGGGAGCGCTGCACTGTCGGAGGGCAGTACTGAGGGAGCGCTGCACTATCCGAGGGGCAGTACTGAGGGAGCGCTGCACTGTCGGAGGGGCAGTACTGAGGGAGCGCTGTCCTGAGGGAGCGCTGCACTGTCGGAGGGGCGGTACTGAGGGAGCGCTGCACTGTCCGAGGGGCAGTACTGAGGGAGCGCTGCACTGTCGGAGGGGCAGTACTGGGAGAGCGCTGCACTGTCAGAAGGGCGGTACTGAGGGAGCACTGCACTGTCGGAGGGGCAGTACTGAGGGAGCGCTGCACTGTCGGAGGGGCTGTACTGAGGGAGCGCTGCACTGTCGGAGGGGCAGTACTGAGGGAGCGCTGCACTGTCAGAGGTGCAGTACTGAGGGAGCGCTGCACTGTCAGAGGGGCAGTGCTGAGAGTGCGCTGCACTGTCAGGGGGCAGTACTGAGGGAGTATTGCACTGTCGGCGGGGCAGTACTGAGGGAGCGCTGCACTGTGGGAGCGCTGCACTGTCGGAGGGGCAGTACTGAGGGAGCGCTGCACTGTCGGAGGGGCAGTACTGAGGGAGCGCTGCACTGTCGGAGGGGCAGTACTGAGGGAGCGCTGCACTGTCGGAGGGGCAGTACTGAGGGAGCGCTGCACTGTCGGAGGGGCAGTACTGAGGGAGCGCTGCACTGTCGGAGGGCACTACTGAGGGAGCGCGGCATTGTCAGAGGGGCAGTACTGAGGGAGCGCGCCGCCGTCGGAGGGGCAGTACTGAGGGAGCGCTGCACTGTCAGAGGGGCGGTGCTGAGGGAGCGCTGCACTGTCGGAGGGGCAGTACTGAGGGAGCGCTGCACTGTCAGAGGGGCGGCACTGAGGGAGCGCTGCACTGTCGGAGGGGCTGTACTGGGAGAGCGCTGCGCTGTCAGAGGGGCGCTACTGAGGGAGCGCTGCACTGTCGGAGGGGCAGTCCTGAGGGAGCGCTGCACTGTCGGAGGGGCAGTACTGAGGGAGCGCTGCACTGTCGGAGGGGCAGTACTGAGCGAGCGCTGCACTGTCGGAGGGGCAGTACTGAGGGAGCGCTGCACTGTCGGAGGGGCACTACTGTGGGAGCGCTGCACTGTCAGAGGGGCAGTACTGAGGGAGTGCTGCACCATCCGAGTGGCAGTACTCAGGGAGCGCTGCACCGTCGGAGGGGCAGTACTGAGGGAGCACTGCACTGTCAGAGGGGCGGGACGAAGGGAGCGCTGCACTGTCGGAGGGGCGGTACTGAGGGAGCGCTGCACTGTCGGAGGGGCAGTACTGAGGGAGCGCTGCACTGTCGGAGGGGCGGTACTGAGGAAGCGCTGCACTGTCGGAGGGGCAGTACTGAGGGAGCGCTGCACTGTCGGAGGGGCAGTACTGAGGGAGCGCTGCACTGTCGGAGGGGCAGTACCGAGGGAGCGCTGCACTGTCGGAGGGGCAGTACTGAGGGAGCGCGCCGCTGTCGGAGGGGCAGTACTGAGGGAGCGCTGCACTGGCGGACGGGCTGTACTGAGGGAGCGCTGCACTGTCGGAGGGGCTGCACTGGGGGAGTGCTGCACTGTCAGAGGGGCGGTACTGAGGGGGCGCTGCACTGTCAGAGGGGCGGTACTGAGGGAGCGCTGCACTGTCGGAGGGGCTGTACTGGGAGAGCGCTGCACTGTCAGAGGAGCGGTACTGAGGGAGCGCTGCACCGTCGGAGGGGCAGTAATGAGAGAGCGCTGCACTGTCGGAGGGGCAGTACTGAGGGAGCGCTGCACTGTCGGAGGGGCAGTGCTGAGGGAGCGCTGCACTGTCGGAGGGGCAGTACTGAGGGAGCGCTGCACTGTCGGAGGGGCGGTACTGAGGGAGCGCTGCACTGTCGGAGGGGCAGTACTGAGGGAGCGCTGCACCGTCGCAGGGGCGGTACTGAGGGAGCGCTGCACTGTCGGAGGGGCAGTACTGAGGGAGCGCTGCACTGTCGGAGGGACAGTACTGAGGGAGCGCTGCAGTGTCGGAGGGGCAGTGCTGAGGGAGCGCTGCACTGTCAGAGGGGCAGTACTGAGGGAGCGTTGCACTGTCAGAGGGGCAGTACTGAGGGAGCGTTGCACTGTCAGAGGGGCAGTACTGAGGGAACGTTGCACTGTCAGAGGGGCAGTACTCAGGGAGCGCTGCACTGTCAGAGGGGCGGTACTGAGGGAGCGCTGCACTGTCGGAGAGGCGGTGCTGAGGGAGCGCTGCACTGTCCGAGGGGCGGTACTGAGGGAGCACTGCACCCTCGGAGGGGCGGTACTGAGGGAGCGCTGCACCGTCGGAGGGGCGGTACTGAGTGAGCGCTGCACCGTCGGAGGGGCGGTACCGAGGGAGCGCTGCACCGTCGGAGGGGCGGTACTGAGGGAGCGCTGCACCGTCGGAGGGGCGGTACTGAGGGAGCGCTGCAACGTCGGAGGGGCGGTACTGAGGGAGCGCTGCACCGTCGGAGGGGCGGTACTGAGGGAGCGCTGCACCGTCGGAGGGGCGGTACTGAGGGAGCGCTGCACTGTCAGAGGGGCGGTACTGATGGAGTGCCGCACTGTCGGAGGGGCAGTACTGAGGGAGCGCTGCACTGTCGGGGGGGGCAGTACTGAGGGAGCGTTGCACTGTCAGAGGGGCGGTACTGAGGGAGCGTTGCACTGTCAGAGGTGCACTACTGAGGGAGCGCTGCACTGTCGGGAGGGGCAGTACTGAGGGAGCGCTGCACTGTCGGAGGGGCAGTGCTGAGGGTGCGCTGCACTGTCGGAGGGGCAGTACTGAGGGAGTGTTGCACTGTCAGAGGGGCAGTACTGAGGGAGTGTTGCACTGTCAGAGGGGCAGTACTGAGGGAGCGTTGCACTGTCAGAGGGGCAGTACGCAGGGAGCGCTGCACTGTCAGAGGGGCAGTACTGAGGGAGCGCTGCACCGTCGGAGGGTCGGTACTGAGGGAGCGCTGCACTGTCGGAGGGGCGGTACTGAGGGAGCGCTGCACTGCCAGAGGGGCGGTACTGAGGGAGCGCTGCACTGTCGTAGGGGCGGTGCTGAGGGAGCGCTGCACCGTCGGAGGGGCGGTACTGAGGGAGCGCTGCACCGGAGGGGCAGTACTGAGGGAGCGCTGCACTGTTGGAGGGGCAGTACTGAGGGAGCGCTGCACTGTCTGCGGGGCAGTACTGAGGGAGCGCTGCACTGTCGGAGGGCAGTACTGAGGGAGCGCTGCACTATCCGAGGGGCAGTACTGAGGGAGCGCTGCACTGTCGGAGGGGCAGTACTGAGGGAGCGCTGTCCTGAGGGAGCGCTGCACTGTCGGAGGGGCGGTACTGAGGGAGCGTTGCACTGTCAGAGGGGCAGTACTGAGGGAGCGCTGCACTGTCGGAGGGGCAGTACTGGGAGAGCGCTGCACTGTCAGAAGGGCGGTACTGAGGGAGCACTGCACTGTCGGAGGGGCAGTACTGAGGGAGCGCTGCACTGTCGGAGGGGCTGTACTGAGGGAGCGCTGCACTGTCGGAGGGGCAGTACTGAGGGAGCGCTGCACTGTCAGAGGTGCAGTACTGAGGGAGCGCTGCACTGTCAGAGGGGCAGTGCTGAGAGTGCGCTGCACTGTCAGGGGGCAGTACTGAGGGAGTATTGCACTGTCGGCGGGGCAGTACTGAGGGAGCGCTGCACTGTGGGAGCGCTGCACTGTCGGAGGGGCAGTACTGAGGGAGCGCTGCACTGTCGGATGGGCAGTACTGAGGAAGCGCTGCACTGTCGGAGGGGCAGTACTGAGGGAGCGCTGCACTGTCGGAGGGGCAGTACTGAGGGAGCGCTGCACTGTCGGAGGGGCAGTACTGAGGGAGCGCTGCACTGTCGGAGGGGCAGTACCGAGGGAGCGCTGCACTGTCGGAGGGGCAGTACTGAGGGAGCGCGCCGCTGTCGGAGGGGCAGTACTGAGGGAGCGCTGCACTGGCGGATGGGCTGTACTGAGGGAGCGCTGCACTGTCGGAGGGGCTGCACTGGGGGAGTGCTGCACTGTCAGAGGGGCGGTACTGAGGGGGCGCTGCACTGTCAGAGGGGCGGTACTGAGGGAGCGCTGCACTGTCGGAGGGGCTGTACTGGGAGAGCGCTGCACTGTCAGAGGAGCGGTACTGAGGGAGCGCTGCACCGTCGGAGGGGCAGTAATGAGAGAGCGCTGCACTGTCGGAGGGGCAGTACTGAGGGAGCGCTGCACTGTCGGAGGGGCAGTGCTGAGGGAGCGCTGCACTGTCGGAGGGGCAGTACTGAGGGAGCGCTGCACTGTCGGAGGGGCGGTACTGAGGGAGCGCTGCACTGTCGGAGGGGCAGTACTGAGGGAGCGCTGCACCGTCGCAGGGGCGGTACTGAGGGAGCGCTGCACTGTCGGAGGGGCAGTACTGAGGGAGCGCTGCACTGTCGGAGGGACAGTACTGAGGGAGCGTTGCACTGTCAGAGGGGCAGTACTGAGGGAGCGTTGCACTGTCAGAGGGGCAGTACTGAGGGAACGTTGCACTGTCAGAGGGGCAGTACTCAGGGAGCGCTGCACTGTCAGAGGGGCGGTACTGAGGGAGCGCTGCACTGTCGGAGAGGCGGTGCTGAGGGAGCGCTGCACTGTCCGAGGGGCGGTACTGAGGGAGCACTGCACCCTCGGAGGGGCGGTACTGAGGGAGCGCTTCAACGTCGGAGGGGCGGTACTGAGGGAGCGCTGCACCGTCGGAGGGGCGGTACTGAGGGAGCGCTGCACCGTCGGAGGGGCGGTACTGAGGGAGCGCTGCACTGTCAGAGGGGCGGTACTGATGGAGTGCCGCACTGTCGGAGGGGCAGTACTGAGGGAGCGCTGCACTGTCGGGGGGGGCAGTACTGAGGGAGCGTTGCACTGTCAGAGGGGCGGTACTGAGGGAGCGTTGCACTGTCAGAGGTGCACTACTGAGGGAGCGCTGCACTGTCGGGAGGGGCAGTACTGAGGGAGCGCTGCACTGTCGGAGGGGCAGTGCTGAGGGTGCGCTGCACTGTCGGAGGGGCAGTACTGAGGGAGTGTTGCACTGTCAGAGGGGCAGTACTGAGGGAGTGTTGCACTGTCAGAGGGGCAGTACTGAGGGAGCGTTGCACTGTCAGAGGGGCAGTACGCAGGGAGCGCTGCACTGTCAGAGGGGCAGTACTGAGGGAGCGCTGCACCGTCGGAGGGTCGGTACTGAGGGAGCGCTGCACTGTCGGAGGGGCGGTACTGAGGGAGCGCTGCACTGTCAGAGGGGCGGTACTGAGGGAGCGCTGCACTGTCGTAGGGGCGGTGCTGAGGGAGCGCTGCACCGTCGGAGGGGCGGTACTGAGGGAGCGCTGCACCGGAGGGGCAGTACTGAGGGAGCGCTGCACTGTTGGAGGGGCAGTACTGAGGGAGCGCTGCACTGTCTGCGGGGCAGTACTGAGGGAGCGCTGCACTGTCGGAGGGGCAGTACTGAGGGAGCGCTGTCCTGAGGGAGCGCTGCACTGTCGGAGGGGCGGTACTGAGGGAGCGTTGCACTGTCAGAGGGGCAGTACTGAGGGAGCGCTGCACTGTCGGAGGGGCAGTACTGAGGGAGCGCTGCACTGTCAGAGGGGCAGTACTGAGGGAGCGCTGCACTGTCAGAGGGGCAGTACTGAGGGAGCGCTGCACCGTCAGAGGGGCGGTACGGAGGGAGCGCTGCACTGTCGGAGCTGCAGTACTGAGGGAGCGCTGCACTGTCGGAGGGGCAGTACTGAGGGAGCGCTGCACTGTCGGAGGGGCAGTACTGAGGGAGCGCGCCGCTGTCGGAGGGGCAGTACTGAGGGAGCGCTGCACTGGCGGACGGGCTGTACTGAGGGAGCGCTGCACTGTCGGAGGGGCTGCACTGGGGGAGTGCTGCACTGTCAGAGGGGCGGTACTGAGGGGGCGCTGCACTGTCAGAGGGGCGGTACTGAGGGAGCGCTGCACTGTCGGAGGGGCTGTACTGGGAGAGCGCTGCACTGTCAGAGGAGCGGTACTGAGGGAGCGCTGCACCGTCGGAGGGGCAGTAATGAGAGAGCGCTGCACTGTCGGAGGGGCAGTACTGAGGGAGCGCTGCACTGTCGGAGGGGCAGTGCTGAGGGAGCGCTGCACTGTCGGAGGGGCAGTACTGAGGGAGCGCTGCACTGTCGGAGGGGCGGTACTGAGGGAGCGCTGCACTGTCGGAGGGGCAGTACTGAGGGAGCGCTGCACCGTCGCAGGGGCGGTACTGAGGGAGCGCTGCACTGTCGGAGGGGCAGTACTGAGGGAGCGCTGCACTGTCAGAGGGGCAGTACTGAGGGAGCGTTGCACTGTCAGAGGGGCAGTACTGAGGGAGCGTTGCACTGTCAGAGGGGCAGTACTGAGGGAACGTTGCACTGTCAGAGGGGCAGTACTCAGGGAGCGCTGCACTGTCAGAGGGGCGGTACTGAGGGAGCGCTGCACTGTCGGAGAGGCGGTGCTGAGGGAGCGCTGCACTGTCCGAGGGGCGGTACTGAGGGAGCACTGCACCCTCGGAGGGGCGGTACTGAGGGAGCGCTGCACCGTCGGAGGGGCGGTACTGAGTGAGCGCTGCACCGTCGGAGGGGCGGTACCGAGGGAGCGCTGCACCGTCGGAGGGGCGGTACTGAGGGAGCGCTGCACCGTCGGAGGGGCGGTACTGAGGGAGCGCTGCAACGTCGGAGGGGCGGTACTGAGGGAGCGCTGCACCGTCGGAGGGGCGGTACTGAGGGAGCGCTGCACCGTCGGAGGGGCGGTACTGAGGGAGCGCTGCACTGTCAGAGGGGCGGTACTGATGGAGTGCCGCACTGTCGGAGGGGCAGTACTGAGGGAGCGCTGCACTGTCGGGGGGGGCAGTACTGAGGGAGCGTTGCACTGTCAGAGGGGCGGTACTGAGGGAGCGTTGCACTGTCAGAGGTGCACTACTGAGGGAGCGCTGCACTGTCGGGAGGGGCAGTACTGAGGGAGCGCTGCACTGTCGGAGGGGCAGTGCTGAGGGTGCGCTGCACTGTCGGAGGGGCAGTACTGAGGGAGTGTTGCACTGTCAGAGGGGCAGTACTGAGGGAGTGTTGCACTGTCAGAGGGGCAGTACTGAGGGAGCGTTGCACTGTCAGAGGGGCAGTACGCAGGGAGCGCTGCACTGTCAGAGGGGCAGTACTGAGGGAGCGCTGCACCGTCGGAGGGTCGGTACTGAGGGAGCGCTGCACTGTCAGAGGGGCAGTACTGAGGGAGCGCTGCACTGTCAGAGGGGCAGTACTGAGGGAGCGCTGCACCGTCAGAGGGGCGGTACGGAGGGAGCGCTGCACTGTCGGAGCTGCAGTACTGAGGGAGCGCTGCACTGTCGGAGGGGCAGTACTGAGGGAGCGCTGCACTGTCGGAGGGGCAGTACTGAGGGAGCGCTGCACTGTCGGAGGGGCAGTACCGAGGGAGCGCTGCACTGTCGGAGGGGCAGTACTGAGGGAGCGCGCCGCTGTCGGAGGGGCAGTACTGAGGGAGCGCTGCACTGGCGGACGGGCTGTACTGAGGGAGCGCTGCACTGTCGGAGGGGCTGCACTGGGGGAGTGCTGCACTGTCAGAGGGGCGGTACTGAGGGGGCGCTGCACTGTCAGAGGGGCGGTACTGAGGGAGCACTGCACTGTCGGAGGGGCTGTACTGGGAGAGCGCTGCACTGTCAGAGGAGCGGTACTGAGGGAGCGCTGCACCGTCGGAGGGGCAGTAATGAGAGAGCGCTGCACTGTCGGAGGGGCAGTACTGAGGGAGCGCTGCACTGTCGGAGGGGCAGTGCTGAGGGAGCGCTGCACTGTCGGAGGGGCAGTACTGAGGGAGCGCTGCACTGTCGGAGGGGCGGTACTGAGGGAGCGCTGCACTGTCGGAGGGGCAGTACTGAGGGAGCGCTGCACCGTCGCAGGGGCGGTACTGAGGGAGCGCTGCACTGTCGGAGGGGCAGTACTGAGGGAGCGCTGCACTGTCGGAGGGACAGTACTGAGTGAGCGCTGCAGTGTCGGAGGGGCAGTGCTGAGGGAGCGCTGCACTGTCAGAGGGGCAGTACTGAGGGAGCGTTGCACTGTCAGAGGGGCAGTACTGAGGGAGCGTTGCACTGTCAGAGGGGCAGTACTGAGGGAACGTTGCACTGTCAGAGGGGCAGTACTCAGGGAGCGCTGCACTGTCAGAGGGGCGGTACTGAGGGAGCGCTGCACTGTCGGAGAGGCGGTGCTGAGGGAGCGCTGCACTGTCCGAGGGGCGGTACTGAGGGAGCACTGCACCCTCGGAGGGGCGGTACTGAGGGAGCGCTGCACCGTCGGAGGGGCGGTACTGAGTGAGCGCTGCACCGTCGGAGGGGCGGTACCGAGGGAGCGCTGCACCGTCGGAGGGGCGGTACTGAGGGAGCGCTGCACCGTCGGAGGGGCGGTACTGAGGGAGCGCTGCAACGTCGGAGGGGCGGTACTGAGGGAGCGCTGCACCGTCGGAGGGGCGGTACTGAGGGAGCGCTGCACCGTCGGAGGGGCGGTACTGAGGGAGCGCTGCACTGTCAGAGGGGCGGTACTGATGGAGTGCCGCACTGTCGGAGGGGCAGTACTGAGGGAGCGCTGCACTGTCGGGGGGGGCAGTACTGAGGGAGCGTTGCACTGTCAGAGGTGCACTACTGAGGGAGCGCTGCACTGTCGGGAGGGGCAGTACTGAGGGAGCGCTGCACTGTCGGAGGGGCAGTGCTGAGGGTGCGCTGCACTGTCGGAGGGGCAGTACTGAGGGAGTGTTGCACTGTCAGAGGGGCAGTACTGAGGGAGTGTTGCACTGTCAGAGGGGCAGTACTGAGGGAGCGTTGCACTGTCAGAGGGGCAGTACGCAGGGAGCGCTGCACTGTCAGAGGGGCAGTACTGAGGGAGCGCTGCACCGTCGGAGGGTCGGTACTGAGGGAGCGCTGCACTGTCGGAGGGGCGGTACTGAGGCTGCGCTGCACTGTCAGAGGGGCGGTACTGAGGGAGCGCTGCACTGTCGTAGGGGCGGTGCTGAGGGAGCGCTGCACCGTCGGAGGGGCGGTACTGAGGGAGCGCTGCACCGGAGGGGCAGTACTGAGGGAGCGCTGCACTGTTGGAGGGGCAGTACTGAGGGAGCGCTGCACTGTCTGCGGGGCAGTACTGAGGGAGCGCTGCACTGTCGGAGGGCAGTACTGAGGGAGCGCTGCACTATCCGAGGGGCAGTACTGAGGGAGCGCTGCACTGTCGGAGGGGCAGTACTGAGGGAGCGCTGTCCTGAGGGAGCACTGCACTGTCGGAGGGTTGGTACTGAGGGAGCGTTGCACTGTCAGAGGGGCAGTACTGAGGGAGCGCTGCACTGTCGGAGGGGCAGTACTGAGGGAGCGCTGCACTGTCAGAGGGGCAGTACTGAGGGAGCGCTGCACCGTCAGAGGGGCGGTACGGAGGGAGCGCTGCACTGTCGGAGCTGCAGTACTGAGGGAGCGCTGCACTGTCGGAGGGGCAGTACTGAGGGAGCGCTGCACTGCCGGACGGGCTGTACTGAGGGAGCGCTGCACTGTCGGAGGGGCTGTACTGGGAGAGCGCTGCACTGTCGGAGGGGCAGCAATGAGGGAGCGCTGCACCGTCGGAGGGGCGGTACTGAGGGAGCGCTGCACTGTCGGAGGGGCAGCACTGAGGGAGCGCTGCACCGTCGGAGGGGCGGTACTGAGGGAGCGTTGCACTGTCAGAGCTGCAGTACTGAGGGAGCGCTGCACTGTCGGAGGGGCAGTACTGAGGGAGCGCTGCACTGTCGGAGGGGCAGTACTGAGGGAGCGCTGCACTGTCGGAGGGGCAGTACTGAGGGAGCGCTGCACTGTCGGAGGGGCAGTCCTGAGGGAGCGTTGCACTGTCAGAGGGGCAGTACTGAGGGAGCGCTGCACTGTCAGAGGGGCGGTACTGAGGGAGTGCCGCACCGTCGGAGGGGCAGTACTGAGGGAGCGCTGCACTGTCAGAGGGGCAGTACTGAGGGAGCGTTGCACTGTCGGAGGTGCAGTACTGAGGGAGCGCTGCACTGTCGGAGGGGCAGTACTGAGGGAGCGCTGCACTGTCAGAGGGGCGGTCCTAAGGGAGCGCTGCACTGTCGGAGGGGCGGTACTGAGGGAGCGCCGCACTGTCGGAGGGGCAGTACTGAGGGAGCGCTGCAGCGTCGGAGGGGCGGTACTGAGGGAGCGCTGCACTGTCGGAGGGGCAGTACTGAGGGAGCGCTGCACTGTCGGAGGGGCAGTACTGAGAGAGCGCTGCACTGTCAGAGGGGCAGTACTGAGGGAGCGGTGCACCGTCGGAGGGTCAGTCCTGAGGGAGCGCTGCACTGTCAGAGCTGCAGTACTGAGGGAGCGCTGCACTGTCGGAGGGGCAGTACTGAGGGAGCGCTGCACTGTCGGAGGGGCAGTACTGAGGGAGCGCTGCACTGTCGGAGGGGCAGTACTGAGGGAGCGCTGCACTGTCGGAGGGGCAGTACTGAGGGAGCGCTGCACTGTCGGAGGGGCAGTACTGAGGGAGCGCTGCACTGTCAGAGGGGCGGCACTGAGGGAGCGCTGCACTGTCGGAGGGGCTGTACTGGGAGAGCGCTGCACTGTCAGAGGGGCGCTACTGAGGGAGCGTTGCACTGTCGGAGGGGCGGTGCTGAGGGAGCGCTGCACCGTCGGAGGGCCGGTACTGAGGGAGCGCTGCACTGTCGGAGGGGCAGTACTGAGGGAGCGCTGCACTGTCGGAGGGGCAGTACTGAGGGAGCACTGCACTGTCGGAGGGGCAGTACTGAGGGAGCGCTGCACTGTCGGAGGGATAGTACTGAGGGAGCGCTGCACTGTTGGAGGGACAGTGCTGAGGGAGCGCTGCACTGTCAGAGGGGCAGTACTGAGGGAGCGTTGCACTGTCAGAGGGGCAGTACTGAGGGAGCGTTGCACTGTCGGAGGTGCAGTACTGAGGGAGCGCTGCACTGTCGGAGGGGCAGTACTGAGCGAGCGCTGCACTGTCGGAGGGGCAGTACTGAGGGAGCGCTGCACTGTCGGAGGGGCACTACTGTGGGAGCGCTGCACTGTCAGAGGGGCAGTACTGAGGGAGTGCTGCACCATCCGAGTGGCAGTACTCAGGGAGCGCTGCACCGTCGGAGGGGCAGTACTGAGGGAGTACTGCAGTGTCAGAGGGGCGGGACTGAGGGAGCGCTGTACTGAGGAAGCGCTGCACTGTCGGAGGGGCAGTACTGAGGGAGCGCTGCACTGTCGGAGGGGCAGTACTGAGGGAGCGCTGCACTGTCGGAGGGGCAGTACTGAGGGAGCGCTGCACTGTCGGAGGGACAGTACTGAGGGAGCGCTGCAGTGTCGGAGGGGCAGTGCTGAGGGAGCGCTGCACTGTCAGAGGGGCAGTACTGAGGGAGCGTTGCACTGTCAGAGGGGCAGTACTGAGGGAGCGTTGCACTGTCAGAGGGGCAGTACTGAGGGAACGTTGCACTGTCAGAGGGGCAGTACTCAGGGAGCGCTGCACTGTCAGAGGGGCGGTACTGAGGGAGCGCTGCACTGTCGGAGAGGCGGTGCTGAGGGAGCGCTGCACTGTCCGAGGGGCGGAACTGAGGGAGCACTGCACCCTCGGAGGGGCGGTACTGAGGGAGCGCTGCACCGTCGGAGGGGCGGTACTGAGTGAGCGCTGCACCGTCGGAGGGGCGGTACCGAGGGAGCGCTGCACCGTCGGAGGGGCGGTACTGAGGGAGCGCTGCACCGTCGGAGGGGCGGTACTGAGGGAGCGCTGCAACGTCGGAGGGGCGGTACTGAGGGAGCGCTGCACCGTCGGAGGGGCGGTACTGAGGGAGCGCTGCACCGTCGGAGGGGCGGTACTGAGGGAGCGCTGCACTGTCAGAGGGGCGGTACTGATGGAGTGCCGCACTGTCGGAGGGGCAGTACTGAGGGAGCGCTGCACTGTCGGGGGGGGGGCAGTACTGAGGGAGCGTTGCACTGTCAGAGTGGCGGTACTGAGGGAGCGTTGCACTGTCAGAGGTGCACTACTGAGGGAGCGCTGCACTGTCGGGAGGGGCAGTACTGAGGGAGCGCTGCACTGTCGGAGGGGCAGTGCTGAGGGTGCGCTGCACTGTCGGAGGGGCAGTACTGAGGGAGTGTTGCACTGTCAGAGGGGCAGTACTGAGGGAGTGTTGCACTGTCAGAGGGGCAGTACTGAGGGAGCGTTGCACTGTCAGAGGGGCAGTACGCAGGGAGCGCTGCACTGTCAGAGGGGCAGTACTGAGGGAGCGCTGCACCGTCGGAGGGTCGGTACTGAGGGAGCGCTGCACTGTCGGAGGGGCGGTACTGAGGG
Source organism: Somniosus microcephalus (assembly GCF_052327205.1). Taxonomy (NCBI): domain Eukaryota; kingdom Metazoa; phylum Chordata; class Chondrichthyes; order Squaliformes; family Somniosidae; genus Somniosus; species Somniosus microcephalus. The sequence goes on from NW_028225181.1 coordinate 19,311,412, forward strand.
AGCGCTGCACTGTCAGAGGGGCGGTACTGAGGGAGCGCTGCACTGTCGTAGGGGCGGTGCTGAGGGAGCGCTGCACCGTCGGAGGGGCGGTACTGAGGGAGCGCTGCACCGGAGGGGCAGTACTGAGGGAGCGCTGCACTGTTGGAGGGGCAGTACTGAGGGAGCGCTGCACTGTCTGCGGGGCAGTACTGAGGGAGCGCTGCACTGTCGGAGGGCAGTACTGAGGGAGCGCTGCACTATCCGAGGGGCAGTACTGAGGGAGCGCTGCACTGTCGGAGGGGCAGTACTGAGGGAGCGCTGTCCTGAGGGAGCGCTGCACTGTCGGAGGGGCGGTACTGAGGGAGCGTTGCACTGTCAGAGGGGCAGTACTGAGGGAGCGCTGCACTGTCGGAGGGGCAGTACTGAGGGAGCGCTGCACTGTCAGAGGGGCAGTACTGAGGGAGCGCTGCACTGTCAGAGGGGCAGTACTGAGGGAGCGCTGCACCGTCAGAGGGGCGGTACGGAGGGAGCGCTGCACTGTCGGAGCTGCAGTACTGAGGGAGCGCTGCACTGTCGGAGGGGCAGTACTGAGGGAGCGCTGCACTGTCGGAGGGGCAGTACTGAGGGAGCGCTGCACTGCCGGACGGGCTGTACTGAGGGAGCGCTGCACTGTCGGAGGGGCTGTACTGGGAGAGCGCTGCACTGTCGGAGGGGCAGCACTGAGGGAGCGCTGCACCGTCGGAGGGGCGGTACTGAGGGAGCGCTGCACTGTCGGAGGGGCAGCACTGAGGGAGCGCTGCACCGTCGGAGGGGCGGTACTGAGGGAGCGTTGCACTGTCAGAGCTGCAGTACTGAGGGAGCGCTGCACTGTCGGAGGGGCAGTACTGAGGGAGCGCTGCACTGTGGGAGGGGCAGTACTGAGGGAGCGCTGCACTGTCGGAGGGGCAGTACTGAGGGAGCGCTGCACTGTCGGAGGGGCAGTCCTGAGGGAGCGTTGCACTGTCAGAGGGGCAGTACTGAGGGAGCGCTGCACTGTCAGAGGGGCGGTACTGAGGGAGTGCCACACCGTCGGAGGGGCAGTACTGAGGGAGCGCTGCACTGTCAGAGGGGCAGTACTGAGGGAGCGTTGCACTGTCGGAGGTGCAGTACTGAGGGAGCGCTGCACTGTCGGAGGGGCAGTACTGAGGGAGCGCTGCACTGTCAGAGGGGCGGTCCTAAGGGAGCGCTGCACTGTCGGAGGGGCGGTACTGAGGGAGCGCCGCACTGTCGGAGGGGCAGTACTGAGGGAGCGCTGCAGCGTCGGAGGGGCGGTACTGAGGGAGCGCTGCACTGTCGGAGGGGCAGTACTGAGGGAGCGCTGCACTGTCGGAGGGGCAGTACTGAGGGAGCGCTGCACTGTCAGAGGGGCGGCACTGAGGGAGCGCTGCACTGTCGGAGGGGCTGTACTGGGAGAGCGCTGCACTGTCAGAGGGGCGCTACTGAGGGAGCGTTGCACTGTCGGAGGGGCGGTGCTGAGGGAGCGCTGCACCGTCGGAGGGCCGGTACTGAGGGAGCGCTGCACTGTCGGAGGGGCAGTACTGAGGGAGCGCTGCACTGTCGGAGGGGCAGTACTGAGGGAGCACTGCACTGTCGGAGGGGCAGTACTGAGGGAGCGCTGCACTGTCGGAGGGATAGTACTGAGGGAGCGCTGCACTGTTGGAGGGACAGTGCTGAGGGAGCGCTGCACTGTCAGAGGGGCAGTGCTGAGGGAGCTTTGCACTGTCGGAGGTGCAATACTGAGGGAGCGCTGCACTGTCGGAGGGGCAGTACTGAGCGAGCGCTGCACTGTCGGAGGGGCAGTACTGAGGGAGCGCTGCACTGTCGGAGGGGCACTACTGTGGGAGCGCTGCACTGTCAGAGGGGCAGTACTGAGGGAGTGCTGCACCATCCGAGTGGCAGTACTCAGGGAGCGCTGCACCGTCGGAGGGGCAGTACTGAGGGAGTACTGCAGTGTCAGAGGGGCGGGACTGAGGGAGCGCTGTACTGAGGAAGCGCTGCACTGTCGGAGGGGCAGTACTGAGGGAGCGCTGCACTGTCGGAGGGGCAGTACTGAGGGAGCGCTGCACTGTCGGAGGGGCAGTACCGAGGGAGCGCTGCACTGTCGGAGGGGCAGTACTGAGGGAGCGCGCCGCTGTCGGAGGGGCAGTACTGAGGGAGCGCTGCACTGGCGGACGGGCTGTACTGAGGGAGCGCTGCACTGGCGGAGGGGCTGTACTGGGGGAGTGCTGCACTGTCAGAGGGGCGGTACTGAGGGGGCGCTGCACTGTCAGAGGGGCGGTACTGAGGGAGCGCTGCACTGTCGGAGGGGCTGTACTGGGAGAGCGCTGCACTGTCAGAGGAGCGGCACTGAGGGAGCGCTGCACCGTCGGAGGGGCAGTAATGAGAGAGCGCTGCACTGTCGGAGGGGCAGTACTGAGGGAGCGCTGCACTGTCGGAGGGGCAGTGCTGAGGGAGCGCTGCACTGTCGGAGGGGCAGTACTGAGGGAGCGCTGCACTGTCGGAGGGGCGGTACTGAGGGAGCGCTGCACTGTCAGAGGGGCAGTACTGAGGGAGCGTTGCACTGTCAGAGGGGCAGTACTGAGGGAACGTTGCACTGTCAGAGGGGCAGTACTCAGGGAGCGCTGCACTGTCAGAGGGGCGGTACTGAGGGAGCGCTGCACTGTCGGAGAGGCGGTACTGAGGGAGCGCTGCACTGTCCGAGGGGCGGTACTGAGGGAGCGCCGCACTGTCGGAGGGGCGGTACTGAGGGAGCACTGCACCGTCGGAGGGGCGGTACTGAGGGAGCGCTGCACCGTCGGAGGGGCGGTACTGAGGGATCGCTGCACCGTCGGAGGGGCGGTACTGAGGGAGCGCTGCACCGTCGGAGGGGCGGTACTGAGGGAGCGCTGCACCGTCGGAGGGGCGGTACTGAGGGAGCGCTGCACCGTCGGAGGGGCGGGTACTGAGGGAGCGTTGCACTGTCAGAGCTGCAGTACTGAAGGAGCGCTGCACTGTCAGAGTGGCAGTACTGAGGGAACGTTGCACTGTCGGAGGGGCAGTACTGAGGGAGCGCTGCACCGTCGGAGGGGCGGTACTGAGGGAGCGTTGCACTGTCAGAGGGGCAGTACTGAGGGAGCGCTGCACCATCCGAGGGGCAGTACTCAGGGAGCGCTGCACCGTCGGAGGGGCAGTACTGAGGGAGCACTGCACTGTCAGAGGGGCGGTACTGAGGGAGCGCTGCACTGTCGGAGGGGCGGTACTGAGGGAGCGCTGCACTGTCGGAGGGGCGGTACTGAGGAAACGCTGCACTGTCGGAGGGGCAGTACTGAGGGAGCGCTGCACCGTCGGAGGGGCAGTACTGAGGGAGCGCTGCAGCATCGGAGGGGCGGTACTGAGGGAGCGCTGCACTGTCGGAGGGGCAGTACTGAGGGAGCGCTGCACTGTCGGAGGGGCAGTATTGAGGGAGCGCTGCACTGTCAGAGGGGCGGTACTGAGGAAGCGTTGCACTGTCGGGGCGGCAGTCCTGGGGGAGCGCTGCACTGTCAGAGAGGCAGTGCTGAGGGAGCACTGCACTGTCGGAGGGGCAGTGCAGAGGGAGCGCGGCATTGTCAGAGGGGCAGTACTGAGGGAGCGCGCCGCTGTCGGAGGGGCAGTACTGAGGGAGCGCTGCACTGGCGGACAGGCTGTACTGAGGGAGCGCTGCACTGTCGGAGGGGCTGCACTGGGAGAGCGCTGCACTGTCGGAGGGGCAGTACTGAGGGAGCGCTGCACTGTCGGAGGGGCAGTACTGAGGGAGCACTGCACCGTCGGAGGGGCGGTACTGAGGGAGCGTTGCACTGTCAGAGGGGCAGTACTGAGGGAGCGCTGCACCATCCGAGGGGCAGTACTCAGGGAGCGCTGCACCGTCGGAGGGGCAGTACTGAGGGAGCACTGCCCTGTCAGAGGGGCGGTACTGAGGGAGCGCTGCACTGTCGGAGGGGCGGTACTGAGGGAGCGCTGCACTGTCGGAGGGGCGGTACTGAGGAAACGCTGCACTGTCGGAGGGGCAGTACTGAGGGAGCGCTGCACCGTCGGAGGGGCAGTACTGAGGGAGCGCTGCAGCATCGGAGGGGCGGTACTGAGGGGGCGCTGCACTGTCGGAGGGGCGGTACTGAGGGAGCGCTGCACTGTCGGAGGGGCTGCACTGGGATTGCGCTGCACTGTCAGAGGGGCGGTACTGAGGGAGCGCTGCGCTGTCAGAGGGGCGGTACTGAGGGAGCGCTGCACTGTCGGAGGGACGGTACTGAGGGAGCGCTGCACTGTCGGAGGGGCAGTACTGAGGGAGCGCTGCACCGTCGGAGGGGCGGTACTGAGGGAGCGCTGCACTGTCGGAGGGGCAGTACTGAGGGGGCGCTGCACTGTCGGGGGGGCAGTACTGAGGGAGCGTTGCACTGTCAGAGGTGCAGTACTGAGGGAGCGCTGCACTGTCGGAGGGGCAGTACTGAGGGAGCGCCGCACTGTCGGAGGGGCAGTACTGAGGGGGCGCTGCACTGTCGGGGGGGGCAGTACTGAGGGAGCGTTGCACTGTCAGAGGTGCAGTACTGAGGGAGCGCTGCACTGTCGGAGGGGCAGTACTGAGGGAGCGCTGCACTGTCGGAGGGGCAGTGCTGAGGGTGCGCTGCACTGTCAGAGGGGCAGTACTGAGGGAGTGTTGCACTGTCAGAGGGGCAGTACTGAGGGAGCGTTGCACTGTCAGAGGGGCAGTACTGAGGGAGCGCTGCACTGTCGGAGGGGCAGTACTGAGGGAGCACTGCACCGTCGGAGGGGCGGTACTGAGGGAGCGTTGCACTGTCAGAGGGGCAGTACTGAGGGAGCGCTGCACCATCCGAGGGGCAGTACTCAGGGAGCGCTGCACCGTCGGAGGGGCAGTACTGAGGGAGCACTGCACTGTCAGAGGGGCGGTACTGAGGGAGCGCTGCACTGTCGGAGGGGCGGTACTGAGGGAGCGCTGCACTGTCGGAGGGGCGGTACTGAGGAAACGCTGCACTGTCGGAGGGGCAGTACTGAGGGAGCGCTGCACCGTCGGAGGGGCAGTACTGAGGGAGCGCTGCAGCATCGGAGGGGCAGTACTGAGGGAGCACTGCACTGTCAGAGGGGCGGTACTGAGGGGGCGCTGCACTGTCGGAGGGGCGGTACTGAGGGAGCGCTGCACTGTCGGAGGGGCTGTACTGGGATTGCGCTGCACTGTCAGAGGGGCGGTACTGAGGGAGCGCTGCGCTGTCAGAGGGGCGGTACTGAGGGAGCGCTGCACTGTCGGAGGGACGGTACTGAGGGAGCGCTGCACCGTCGGAGGGGCAGTACTGAGGGAGCGCTGCACCGTCGGAGGGGCGGTACTGAGGGAGCGCTGCACTGTCGGAGGGGCAGTACTGAGGGAGCGCTGCACTGTCAGAGGGGCGGTACTGATGGAGTGCCGCACTGTCAGAGGGGCAGTACTGAGGGGGCGCTGCACTGTCGGGGGGGCAGTACTGAGGGAGCGTTGCACTGTCAGAGGTGCAGTACTGAGGGAGCGCTGCACTGTCGGAGGGGCAGTACTGAGGGAGCGCTGCACTGTCGGAGGGGCAGTGCTGAGGGTGCGCTGCACTGTCAGAGGGGCAGTACTGAGGGAGTGTTGCACTGTCAGAGGGGCAGTACTGAGGGAGCGTTGCACTGTCAGAGGGGCAGTACTGAGGGTGCGCTGCACTGTCGTGGGGGCGGTGCTGAGGGAGCGCTGCACCGTCGGAGGGGCGGTACTGAGGGAGCGCTGCACTGTCGGAGGGGCAGTACTGAGGGAGCGCTGCACTGTCGGAGGGGCAGTACTGATGGAGTGCTGCACTGTCTGAGGGGCAGTACTGAGGGAGCGCTGCACTGTCGGAGGGCAGTACTGAGGGAGCGCTGCACTATCCGAGGGGCAGCACTGAGGGAGCGCTGCACTGTCGGAGGGGCAGTACTGAGGGAGCGCGCCGCTGTCGGAGGGGCAGTACTGAGGGAGCGCTGCACTGGCGGACGGGTTGAACTGAGGGAGCGCTGCACTGTCGGAGGGGCTGTACTGGGGGAGCGCTGCACTGTCAGAGGGGCGGTACTGAGGGAGCGCTGCACTGTCAGAGGGGCGGTACTGAGGGAGCGCTGCACTGTCGCAGGGGCGGTACTGAGGGAGCGTTGCACTGTCAGAGGTGCAGTACTGAGGGAGCGCTGCACTGTCGGAGGGGCAGTACTGAGGGAGCGCTGCAGCGTCGGAGGGGCGGTACTGAGGGAGCGCTGCACTGTCGGAGGGGCAGTACTGAGGGAGCGCTGCACTGTCGGAGGGGCAGTACTGAGGGAGCGCTGCACTGTCAGAGGGGCAGTACTGAGGGAGCGGTGCACCGTCGGAGGGTCAGTACTGAGGGAGCGCTGCACTGTCGGAGGGGCAGTACTGAGGGAGTGCTGCACTGTCGGAGGGGCAGTACTGAGGGAGCGCTGCACTGTCGGAGGGGCAGTACTGAGGGAGCGCTGCACTGTCGGAGGGGCAGTACTGAGGGAGCGCTGCACTGTCGGAGGGGCAGTACTAAGGGAGCGCTGCACTGTCGGAGGGACAGTAGAGGGGCGCGGCACTGTCGGCGGGGCAATACTGAGGAAGCGTTGCACTGTCGGAGGGGCAGTGCTGTGGGAGCGCTGCACTGTCGGAGGTGCACTACTGAGGGAGCGCTGCACTGTCGGAGGGGCACTCCTGAGGGAGCGCTGCACTGTTGGGGGGCAGTGCTGAGGGTGCGCTGCACTGTCAGAGGGGCAGTACTGAGGGAGTATTGCACTGTCAGAGGGGCAGTACTGAGGGAGCGTTGCACTGTCAGAGGGGCAGTACTGAGGGAACGTTGCATTGTCAGAGGGGCAGTACTCAGGGAGCGCTGCACTGTCAGAGGGGCAGTACTGAGGGAGCGCTGCACCGACGGAGGGTCGGTACTGAGGGAGCGCTGCACTGCCGGACGGGCAGTACTGAGGGAGCGCTGCACTGTCAGAGGGGCGGTACTGATGGAGTGCCGCACTGTCGGAGGGGCAGTACTGAGGGAGCGCTGCACTGTCGGGGGGGCAGTACTGAGGGAGCGTTGCACTGTCAGAGGGGCGGTACTGAGGGAGCGCTGCACTGTCGGAGGGGCAGTACTGAGGGAGCGCTGCACTGTCAGAGGGGCAGTACTGAGGGAGTGTTGCACTGTCAGAGGGGCAGTACTGAGGGAGTGTTGCACTGTCAGAGGGGCAGTAGTGAGGGAGCGTTGCACTGTCAGAGGGGCAGTACTGAGGGAACGTTGCACTGTCAGAGGGGCAGTACGCAGGGAGCGCTGCACTGTCGGAGGGGCAGTACTGAGGGAGCGCTGCACTGTCGGAGGGCAGTACTGAGGGAGCGCTGCACTATCCGAGGGGCAGTACTGAGGGAGCGCTGCACTGTCGGAGGGGCTGTACTGGGGGAGCACTGCACTGTCAGAGGGGCGGTACTGAGGGAGCGCTGCACTGTCGGAGGGGCAGTACTGAGGGAGCGCTGCACTGTCAGAGGGGCAGTACTCAGGGAGCGCTGCACTGTCAGAGGGGCAGTACGCAGGGAGCGCTGCACTGTCGGAGGGGCAGTACTGAGGGAGCGCTGCACTGTCGGAGGGCAGTACTGAGGGAGCGCTGCACTATCCGAGGGGCAGTACTGAGGGAGCGCTGCACTGTCGGAGGGGCTGTACTGGGGGAGCACTGCACTGTCAGAGGGGCGGTACTGAGGGAGCGCTGCACTGTCGGAGGGGCAGTACTGAGGGAGCGCTGCACTGTCGGAGGGGCAGTACTGAGGGAGCGCTGCACTGTCGGAGGGGCGGTACTGAGGGAGCGCTGCACTGTCAGAGGGGCAGTACTGAGGGAGCGCCGCACTGTCGGAGGGGCGGTACTGAGGGAGCACTGCACCGTCGGAGGGGCGGTACTGAGGGAGCGCTGCACCGTCGGAGGGGCGGTACTGAGGGATCGCTGCACCGTCGGAGGGGCGGTACTGAGGGAGCGCTGCACCGTCGGAGGGGCGGGTACTGAGGGAGCGCTGCACCGTCGGAGGGGCGGGTACTGAGGGAGCGCTGCACCGTCGGAGGGGCGGGTACTGAGGGAGCGTTGCACTGTCAGAGCTGCAGTACTGAAGGAGCGCTGCACTGTCAGAGTGGCAGTACTGAGGGAACGTTGCACTGTCGGAGGGGCAGTACTGAGGGAGCGCTGCACCGTCGGAGGGGCGGTACTGAGGGAGCGTTGCACTGTCAGAGGGGCAGTACTGAGGGAGCGCTGCACTGTCAGAGGGGCGGTACTGATGGAGTGCCGCACTGTCGGAGGGGCAGTACTGAGGGAGCGCTGCACTGTCGGGGGGGCAGTACTGAGGGAGCGTTGCACTGTCAGAGGGGCGGTACTGAGGGAGCGCTGCACTGTCGGAGGGGCAGTACTGAGGGAGCGCTGCACTGTCAGAGGGGCAGTACTGAGGGAGTGTTGCACTGTCAGAGGGGCAGTACTGAGGGAGTGTTGCACTGTCAGAGGGGCAGTAGTGAGGGAGCGTTGCACTGTCAGAGGGGCAGTACTGAGGGAACGTTGCACTGTCAGAGGGGCAGTACGCAGGGAGCGCTGCACTGTCGGAGGGGCAGTACTGAGGGAGCGCTGCACTGTCGGAGGGCAGTACTGAGGGAGCGCTGCACTATCCGAGGGGCAGTACTGAGGGAGCGCTGCACTGTCGGAGGGGCTGTACTGGGGGAGCACTGCACTGTCAGAGGGGCGGTACTGAGGGAGCGCTGCACTGTCGGAGGGGCAGTACTGAGGGAGCGCTGCACTGTCGGAGGGGCAGTACTGAGGGAGCGCTGCACTGTCGGAGGGGCGGTACTGAGGGAGCGCTGCACTGTCAGAGGGGCAGTACTGAGGGAGCGTTGCACTGTCAGAGGGGCAGTACTGAGGGAACGTTGCACTGTCAGAGGGGCAGTACTCAGGGAGCGCTGCACTGTCAGAGGGGCGGTACTGAGGGAGCGCTGCACTGTCGGAGAGGCGGGTACTGAGGGAGCGCTGCACTGTCCGAGGGGCGGTACTGAGGGAGCGCCGCACTGTCGGAGGGGCGGTACTGAGGGAGCACTGCACCGTCGGAGGGGCGGTACTGAGGGAGCGCTGCACCGTCGGAGGGGCGGTACTGAGGGATCGCTGCACCGTCGGAGGGGCGGTACTGAGGGAGCGCTGCACCGTCGGAGGGGCGGTACTGAGGGAGCGCTGCACCGTCGGAGGGGCGGTACTGAGGGAGCGCTGCACCGTCGGAGGGGCGGTACTGAGGGAGCGTTGCACTGTCAGAGCTGCAGTACTGAAGGAGCGCTGCACTGTCAGAGTGGCAGTACTGAGGGAACGTTGCACTGTCGGAGGGGCAGTACTGAGGGAGCGCTGCACCGTCGGAGGGGCGGTACTGAGGGAGCGTTGCACTGTCAGAGGGGCAGTACTGAGGGAGCGCTGCACCATCCGAGGGGCAGTACTCAGGGAGCGCTGCACCGTCGGAGGGGCAGTACTGAGGGAGCACTGCACTGTCAGAGGGGCGGTACTGAGGGAGCGCTGCACTGTCGGAGGGGCGGTACTGAGGGAGCGCTGCACTGTCGGAGGGGCGGTACTGAGGAAACGCTGCACTGTCGGAGGGGCAGTACTGAGGGAGCGCTGCACCGTCGGAGGGGCAGTACTGAGGGAGCGCTGCAGCATCGGAGGGGCGGTACTGAGGGAGCGCTGCACTGTCGGAGGGGCAGTACTGAGGGAGCGCTGCACTGTCGGAGGGGCAGTATTGAGGGAGCGCTGCACTGTCAGAGGGGCGGTACTGAGGAAGCGTTGCACTGTCGGGGCGGCAGTCCTGGGGGAGCGCTGCACTGTCAGAGAGGCAGTGCTGAGGGAGCACTGCACTGTCGGAGGGGCAGTGCAGAGGGAGCGCGGCATTGTCAGAGGGGCAGTACTGAGGGAGCGCGCCGCTGTCGGAGGGGCAGTACTGAGGGAGCGCTGCACTGGCGGACAGGCTGTACTGAGGGAGCGCTGCACTGTCGGAGGGGCTGCACTGGGAGAGCGCTGCACTGTCGGAGGGGCAGTACTGAGGGAGCGCTGCACTGTCGGAGGGGCAGTACTGAGGGAGCACTGCACCGTCGGAGGGGCGGTACTGAGGGAGCGTTGCACTGTCAGAGGGGCAGTACTGAGGGAGCGCTGCACCATCCGAGGGGCAGTACTCAGGGAGCGCTGCACCGTCGGAGGGGCAGTACTGAGGGAGCACTGCCCTGTCAGAGGGGCGGTACTGAGGGAGCGCTGCACTGTCGGAGGGGCGGTACTGAGGGAGCGCTGCACTGTCGGAGGGGCGGTACTGAGGAAACGCTGCACTGTCGGAGGGGCAGTACTGAGGGAGCGCTGCACCGTCGGAGGGGCAGTACTGAGGGAGCGCTGCAGCATCGGAGGGGCGGTACTGAGGGGGCGCTGCACTGTCGGAGGGGCGGTACTGAGGGAGCGCTGCACTGTCGGAGGGGCTGTACTGGGATTGCGCTGCACTGTCAGAGGGGCGGTACTGAGGGAGCGCTGCGCTGTCAGAGGGGCGGTACTGAGGGAGCGCTGCACTGTCGGAGGGACGGTACTGAGGGAGCGCTGCACTGTCGGAGGGGCAGTACTGAGGGAGCGCCGCACCGTCGGAGGGGCGGTACTGAGGGAGCGCTGCACTGTCGGAGGGGCAGTACTGAGGGGGCGCTGCACTGTCGGGGGGGCAGTACTGAGGGAGCGTTGCACTGTCAGAGGTGCAGTACTGAGGGAGCGCTGCACTGTCGGAGGGGCAGTACTGAGGGAGCGCCGCACTGTCGGAGGGGCAGTACTGAGGGGGCGCTGCACTGTCGGGGGGGCAGTACTGAGGGAGCGTTGCACTGTCAGAGGTGCAGTACTGAGGGAGCGCTGCACTGTCGGAGGGGCAGTACTGAGGGAGCGCTGCACTGTCGGAGGGGCAGTGCTGAGGGTGCGCTGCACTGTCAGAGGGGCAGTACTGAGGGAGTGTTGCACTGTCAGAGGGGCAGTACTGAGGGAGCGTTGCACTGTCAGAGGGGCAGTACTGAGGGAGCGCTGCACTGTCGGAGGGGCAGTACTGAGGGAGCACTGCACCGTCGGAGGGGCGGTACTGAGGGAGCGTTGCACTGTCAGAGGGGCAGTACTGAGGGAGCGCTGCACCATCCGAGGGGCAGTACTCAGGGAGCGCTGCACCGTCGGAGGGGCAGTACTGAGGGAGCACTGCACTGTCAGAGGGGCGGTACTGAGGGAGCGCTGCACTGTCGGAGGGGCGGTACTGAGGGAGCGCTGCACTGTCGGAGGGGCGGTACTGAGGAAACGCTGCACTGTCGGAGGGGCAGTACTGAGGGAGCGCTGCACCGTCGGAGGGGCAGTACTGAGGGAGCGCTGCAGCATCGGAGGGGCAGTACTGAGGGAGCACTGCACTGTCAGAGGGGCGGTACTGAGGGGGCGCTGCACTGTCGGAGGGGCGGTACTGAGGGAGCGCTGCACTGTCGGAGGGGCTGTACTGGGATTGCGCTGCACTGTCAGAGGGGCGGTACTGAGGGAGCGCTGCGCTGTCAGAGGGGCGGTACTGAGGGAGCGCTGCACTGTCGGAGGGACGGTACTGAGGGAGCGCTGCACCGTCGGAGGGGCGGTACTGAGGGAGCGCTGCACCGTCGGAGGGGCGGTACTGAGGGAGCGCTGCACTGTCGGAGGGGCAGTACTGAGGGAGCGCTGCACTGTCAGAGGGGCGGTACTGATGGAGTGCCGCACTGTCAGAGGGGCAGTACTGAGGGGGCGCTGCACTGTCGGGGGGGCAGTACTGAGGGAGGGTTGCACTGTCAGAGGTGCAGTACTGAGGGAGCGCTGCACTGTCGGAGGGGCAGTACTGAGGGAGCGCTGCACTGTCGGAGGGGCAGTGCTGAGGGTGCGCTGCACTGTCAGAGGGATAGTACTGAGGGAGCGCTGCACTGTTGGAGGGACAGTGCTGAGGGAGCGCTGCACTGTCAGAGGGGCAGTGCTGAGGGAGCTTTGCACTGTCGGAGGTGCAATACTGAGGGAGCGCTGCACTGTCGGAGGGGCAGTACTGAGCGAGCGCTGCACTGTCGGAGGGGCAGTACTGAGGGAGCGCTGCACTGTCGGAGGGGCACTACTGTGGGAGCGCTGCACTGTCAGAGGGGCAGTACTGAGGGAGTGCTGCACCATCCGAGTGGCAGTACTCAGGGAGCGCTGCACCGTCGGAGGGGCAGTACTGAGGGAGTACTGCAGTGTCAGAGGGGCGGGACTGAGGGAGCGCTGTACTGAGGAAGCGCTGCACTGTCGGAGGGGCAGTACTGAGGGAGCGCTGCACTGTCGGAGGGGCAGTACTGAGGGAGCGCTGCACTGTCGGAGGGGCAGTACCGAGGGAGCGCTGCACTGTCGGAGGGGCAGTACTGAGGGAGCGCGCCGCTGTCGGAGGGGCAGTACTGAGGGAGCGCTGCACTGGCGGACGGGCTGTACTGAGGGAGCGCTGCACTGGCGGAGGGGCTGTACTGGGGGAGTGCTGCACTGTCAGAGGGGCGGTACTGAGGGGGCGCTGCACTGTCAGAGGGGCGGTACTGAGGGAGCGCTGCACTGTCGGAGGGGCTGTACTGGGAGAGCGCTGCACTGTCAGAGGAGCGGCACTGAGGGAGCGCTGCACCGTCGGAGGGGCAGTAATGAGAGAGCGCTGCACTGTCGGAGGGGCAGTACTGAGGGAGCGCTGCACTGTCGGAGGGGCAGTGCTGAGGGAGCGCTGCACTGTCGGAGGGGCAGTACTGAGGGAGCGCTGCACTGTCGGAGGGGCGGTACTGAGGGAGCGCTGCACTGTCAGAGGGGCAGTACTGAGGGAGCGTTGCACTGTCAGAGGGGCAGTACTGAGGGAACGTTGCACTGTCAGAGGGGCAGTACTCAGGGAGCGCTGCACTGTCAGAGGGGCGGTACTGAGGGAGCGCTGCACTGTCGGAGAGGCGGTACTGAGGGAGCGCTGCACTGTCCGAGGGGCGGTACTGAGGGAGCGCCGCACTGTCGGAGGGGCGGTACTGAGGGAGCACTGCACCGTCGGAGGGGCGGTACTGAGGGAGCGCTGCACCGTCGGAGGGGCGGTACTGAGGGATCGCTGCACCGTCGGAGGGGCGGTACTGAGGGAGCGCTGCACCGTCGGAGGGGCGGTACTGAGGGAGCGCTGCACCGTCGGAGGGGCGGTACTGAGGGAGCGCTGCACCGTCGGAGGGGCGGTACTGAGGGAGCGTTGCACTGTCAGAGCTGCAGTACTGAAGGAGCGCTGCACTGTCAGAGTGGCAGTACTGAGGGAACGTTGCACTGTCGGAGGGGCAGTACTGAGGGAGCGCTGCACCGTCGGAGGGGCGGTACTGAGGGAGCGTTGCACTGTCAGAGGGGCAGTACTGAGGGAGCGCTGCACCATCCGAGGGGCAGTACTCAGGGAGCGCTGCACCGTCGGAGGGGCAGTACTGAGGGAGCACTGCACTGTCAGAGGGGCGGTACTGAGGGAGCGCTGCACTGTCGGAGGGGCGGTACTGAGGGAGCGCTGCACTGTCGGAGGGGCGGTACTGAGGAAACGCTGCACTGTCGGAGGGGCAGTACTGAGGGAGCGCTGCACCGTCGGAGGGGCAGTACTGAGGGAGCGCTGCAGCATCGGAGGGGCGGTACTGAGGGAGCGCTGCACTGTCGGAGGGGCAGTACTGAGGGAGCGCTGCACTGTCGGAGGGGCAGTATTGAGGGAGCGCTGCACTGTCAGAGGGGCGGTACTGAGGAAGCGTTGCACTGTCGGGGCGGCAGTCCTGGGGGAGCGCTGCACTGTCAGAGAGGCAGTGCTGAGGGAGCACTGCACTGTCGGAGGGGCAGTGCAGAGGGAGCGCGGCATTGTCAGAGGGGCAGTACTGAGGGAGCGCGCCGCTGTCGGAGGGGCAGTACTGAGGGAGCGCTGCACTGGCGGACAGGCTGTACTGAGGGAGCGCTGCACTGTCGGAGGGGCTGCACTGGGAGAGCGCTGCACTGTCGGAGGGGCAGTACTGAGGGAGCGCTGCACTGTCGGAGGGGCAGTACTGAGGGAGCACTGCACCGTCGGAGGGGCGGTACTGAGGGAGCGCTGCACTGTCGGAGGGGCGGTACTGAGGGAGCGCTGCACTGTCGGAGGGGCGGTACTGAGGAAACGCTGCACTGTCGGAGGGGCAGTACTGAGGGAGCGCTGCACCGTCGGAGGGGCAGTACTGAGGGAGCGCTGCAGCATCGGAGGGGCGGTACTGAGGGGGCGCTGCACTGTCGGAGGGGCGGTACTGAGGGAGCGCTGCACTGTCGGAGGGGCTGTACTGGGATTGCGCTGCACTGTCAGAGGGGCGGTACTGAGGGAGCGCTGCGCTGTCAGAGGGGCGGTACTGAGGGAGCGCTGCACTGTCGGAGGGGCAGTACTGAGGGAGCGCTGCACCGTCGGAGGGGCGGTACTGAGGGAGCGCTGCACTGTCGGAGGGGCAGTACTGAGGGGGCGCTGCACTGTCGGGGGGGCAGTACTGAGGGAGCGTTGCACTGTCAGAGGTGCAGTACTGAGGGAGCGCTGCACTGTCGGAGGGGCAGTACTGAGGGAGCGCCGCACTGTCGGAGGGGCAGTACTGAGGGGGCGCTGCACTGTCGGGGGGGGCAGTACTGAGGGAGCGTTGCACTGTCAGAGGTGCAGTACTGAGGGAGCGCTGCACTGTCGGAGGGGCAGTACTGAGGGAGCGCTGCACTGTCGGAGGGGCAGTGCTGAGGGTGCGCTGCACTGTCAGAGGGGCAGTACTGAGGGAGTGTTGCACTGTCAGAGGGGCAGTACTGAGGGAGCGTTGCACTGTCAGAGGGGCAGTACTGAGGGAGCGCTGCACTGTCGGAGGGGCAGTACTGAGGGAGCACTGCACCGTCGGAGGGGCGGTACTGAGGGAGCGTTGCACTGTCAGAGGGGCAGTACTGAGGGAGCGCTGCACCATCCGAGGGGCAGTACTCAGGGAGCGCTGCACCGTCGGAGGGGCAGTACTGAGGGAGCACTGCACTGTCAGAGGGGCGGTACTGAGGGAGCGCTGCACTGTCGGAGGGGCGGTACTGAGGGAGCGCTGCACTGTCGGAGGGGCGGTACTGAGGAAACGCTGCACTGTCGGAGGGGCAGTACTGAGGGAGCGCTGCACCGTCGGAGGGGCAGTACTGAGGGAGCGCTGCAGCATCGGAGGGGCAGTACTGAGGGAGCACTGCACTGTCAGAGGGGCGGTACTGAGGGGGCGCTGCACTGTCGGAGGGGCGGTACTGAGGGAGCGCTGCACTGTCGGAGGGGCTGTACTGGGATTGCGCTGCACTGTCAGAGGGGCGGTACTGAGGGAGCGCTGCGCTGTCAGAGGGGCGGTACTGAGGGAGCGCTGCACTGTCGGAGGGACGGTACTGAGGGAGCGCTGCACCGTCGGAGGGGCAGTACTGAGGGAGCGCTGCACCGTCGGAGGGGCGGTACTGAGGGAGCGCTGCACTGTCGGAGGGGCAGTACTGAGGGAGCGCTGCACTGTCAGAGGGGCGGTACTGATGGAGTGCCGCACTGTCAGAGGGGCAGTACTGAGGGGGCGCTGCACTGTCGGGGGGGCAGTACTGAGGGAGCGTTGCACTGTCAGAGGTGCAGTACTGAGGGAGCGCTGCACTGTCGGAGGGGCAGTACTGAGGGAGCGCTGCACTGTCGGAGGGGCAGTGCTGAGGGTGCGCTGCACTGTCAGAGGGGCAGTACTGAGGGAGTGTTGCACTGTCAGAGGGGCAGTACTGAGGGAGCGTTGCACTGTCAGAGGGGCAGTACTGAGGGTGCGCTGCACTGTCGTGGGGGCGGTGCTGAGGGAGCGCTGCACCGTCGGAGGGGCGGTACTGAGGGAGCGCTGCACTGTCGGAGGGGCAGTACTGAGGGAGCGCTGCACTGTCGGAGGGGCAGTACTGATGGAGTGCTGCACTGTCTGAGGGGCAGTACTGAGGGAGCGCTGCACTGTCGGAGGGCAGTACTGAGGGAGCGCTGCACTATCCGAGGGGCAGCACTGAGGGAGCGCTGCACTGTCGGAGGGGCAGTACTGAGGGAGCGCGCCGCTGTCGGAGGGGCAGTACTGAGGGAGCGCTGCACTGGCGGACGGGTTGAACTGAGGGAGCGCTGCACTGTCGGAGGGGCTGTACTGGGGGAGCGCTGCACTGTCAGAGGGGCGGTACTGAGGGAGCGCTGCACTGTCAGAGGGGCGGTACTGAGGGAGCGCTGCACTGTCGCAGGGGCGGTACTGAGGGAGCGTTGCACTGTCAGAGGTGCAGTACTGAGGGAGCGCTGCACTGTCGGAGGGGCAGTACTGAGGGAGCGCTGCAGCGTCGGAGGGGCGGTACTGAGGGAGCGCTGCACTGTCGGAGGGGCAGTACTGAGGGAGCGCTGCACTGTCGGAGGGGCAGTACTGAGGGAGCGCTGCACTGTCAGAGGGGCAGTACTGAGGGAGCGGTGCACCGTCGGAGGGTCAGTACTGAGGGAGCGCTGCACTGTCGGAGGGGCAGTACTGAGGGAGTGCTGCACTGTCGGAGGGGCAGTACTGAGGGAGCGCTGCACTGTCGGAGGGGCAGTACTGAGGGAGCGCTGCACTGTCGGAGGGGCAGTACTGAGGGAGCGCTGCACTGTCGGAGGGGCAGTACTAAGGGAGCGCTGCACTGTCGGAGGGACAGTAGAGGGGGCGCGGCACTGTCGGCGGGGCAATACTGAGGAAGCGTTGCACTGTCGGAGGGGCAGTGCTGTGGGAGCGCTGCACTGTCGGAGGTGCACTACTGAGGGAGCGCTGCACTGTCGGAGGGGCACTCCTGAGGGAGCGCTGCACTGTTGGGGGGCAGTGCTGAGGGTGCGCTGCACTGTCAGAGGGGCAGTACTGAGGGAGTATTGCACTGTCAGAGGGGCAGTACTGAGGGAGCGTTGCACTGTCAGAGGGGCAGTACTGAGGGAACGTTGCATTGTCAGAGGGGCAGTACTCAGGGAGCGCTGCACTGTCAGAGGGGCAGTACTGAGGGAGCGCTGCACCGACGGAGGGTCGGTACTGAGGGAGCGCTGCACTGCCGGACGGGCTGTACTGAGGGAGCGCTGCACTGTCAGAGGGGCAGTACTGAGGGAGCGCTGCACTGTCAGAGGGGCGGTACTGATGGAGTGCCGCACTGTCGGAGGGGCAGTACTGAGGGAGCGCTGCACTGTCGGGGGGGCAGTACTGAGGGAGCGTTGCACTGTCAGAGGGGCGGTACTGAGGGAGCGCTGCACTGTCGGAGGGGCAGTACTGAGGGAGCGCTGCACTGTCAGAGGGGCAGTACTGAGGGAGTGTTGCACTGTCAGAGGGGCAGTACTGAGGGAGTGTTGCACTGTCAGAGGGGCAGTAGTGAGGGAGCGTTGCACTGTCAGAGGGGCAGTACTGAGGGAACGTTGCACTGTCAGAGGGGCAGTACGCAGGGAGCGCTGCACTGTCGGAGGGGCAGTACTGAGGGAGCGCTGCACTGTCGGAGGGCAGTACTGAGGGAGCGCTGCACTATCCGAGGGGCAGTACTGAGGGAGCGCTGCACTGTCGGAGGGGCTGTACTGGGGGAGCACTGCACTGTCAGAGGGGCGGTACTGAGGGAGCGCTGCACTGTCGGAGGGGCAGTACTGAGGGAGCGCTGCACTGTCGGAGGGGCAGTACTGAGGGAGCGCTGCACTGTCGGAGGGGCGGTACTGAGGGAGCGCTGCACTGTCAGAGGGGCAGTACTGAGGGAGCGTTGCACTGTCAGAGGGGCAGTACTGAGGGAACGTTGCACTGTCAGAGGGGCAGTACTCAGGGAGCGCTGCACTGTCAGAGGGGCGGTACTGAGGGAGCGCTGCACTGTCGGAGAGGCGGTACTGAGGGAGCGCTGCACTGTCCGAGGGGCGGTACTGAGGGAGCGCCGCACTGTCGGAGGGGCGGTACTGAGGGAGCACTGCACCGTCGGAGGGGCGGTACTGAGGGAGCGCTGCACCGTCGGAGGGGCGGTACTGAGGGATCGCTGCACCGTCGGAGGGGCGGTACTGAGGGAGCGCTGCACCGTCGGAGGGGCGGTACTGAGGGAGCGCTGCACCGTCGGAGGGGCGGTACTGAGGGAGCGCTGCACCGTCGGAGGGGCGGTACTGAGGGAGCGTTGCACTGTCAGAGCTGCAGTACTGAAGGAGCGCTGCACTGTCAGAGTGGCAGTACTGAGGGAACGTTGCACTGTCGGAGGGGCAGTACTGAGGGAGCGCTGCACCGTCGGAGGGGCGGTACTGAGGGAGCGTTGCACTGTCAGAGGGGCAGTACTGAGGGAGCGCTGCACCATCCGAGGGGCAGTACTCAGGGAGCGCTGCACCGTCGGAGGGGCAGTACTGAGGGAGCACTGCACTGTCAGAGGGGCGGTACTGAGGGAGCGCTGCACTGTCGGAGGGGCGGTACTGAGGGAGCGCTGCACTGTCGGAGGGGCGGTACTGAGGAAACGCTGCACTGTCGGAGGGGCAGTACTGAGGGAGCGCTGCACCGTCGGAGGGGCAGTACTGAGGGAGCGCTGCAGCATCGGAGGGGCGGTACTGAGGGAGCGCTGCACTGTCGGAGGGGCAGTACTGAGGGAGCGCTGCACTGTCGGAGGGGCAGTATTGAGGGAGCGCTGCACTGTCAGAGGGGCGGTACTGAGGAAGCGTTGCACTGTCGGGGCGGCAGTCCTGGGGGAGCGCTGCACTGTCAGAGAGGCAGTGCTGAGGGAGCACTGCACTGTCGGAGGGGCAGTGCAGAGGGAGCGCGGCATTGTCAGAGGGGCAGTACTGAGGGAGCGCGCCGCTGTCGGAGGGGCAGTACTGAGGGAGCGCTGCACTGGCGGACAGGCTGTACTGAGGGAGCGCTGCACTGTCGGAGGGGCTGCACTGGGAGAGCGCTGCACTGTCGGAGGGGCAGTACTGAGGGAGCGCTGCACTGTCGGAGGGGCAGTACTGAGGGAGCACTGCACCGTCGGAGGGGCGGTACTGAGGGAGCGTTGCACTGTCAGAGGGGCAGTACTGAGGGAGCGCTGCACCATCCGAGGGGCAGTACTCAGGGAGCGCTGCACCGTCGGAGGGGCAGTACTGAGGGAGCACTGCCCTGTCAGAGGGGCGGTACTGAGGGAGCGCTGCACTGTCGGAGGGGCGGTACTGAGGGAGCGCTGCACTGTCGGAGGGGCGGTACTGAGGAAACGCTGCACTGTCGGAGGGGCAGTACTGAGGGAGCGCTGCACCGTCGGAGGGGCAGTACTGAGGGAGCGCTGCAGCATCGGAGGGGCGGTACTGAGGGGGCGCTGCACTGTCGGAGGGGCGGTACTGAGGGAGCGCTGCACTGTCGGAGGGGCTGTACTGGGATTGCGCTGCACTGTCAGAGGGGCGGTACTGAGGGAGCGCTGCGCTGT
Organism: Somniosus microcephalus; assembly: GCF_052327205.1. NCBI lineage: Eukaryota > Metazoa > Chordata > Chondrichthyes > Squaliformes > Somniosidae > Somniosus > Somniosus microcephalus. Next base: position 19,330,867 of record NW_028225181.1, read on the forward strand.
CAGAGGGGCGGTACTGAGGGAGCGCTGCACTGTCGGAGGGACGGTACTGAGGGAGCGCTGCACTGTCGGAGGGGCAGTACTGAGGGAGCGCCGCACCGTCGGAGGGGCGGTACTGAGGGAGCGCTGCACTGTCGGAGGGGCAGTACTGAGGGGGCGCTGCACTGTCGGGGGGGCAGTACTGAGGGAGCGTTGCACTGTCAGAGGTGCAGTACTGAGGGAGCGCTGCACTGTCGGAGGGGCAGTACTGAGGGAGCGCCGCACTGTCGGAGGGGCAGTACTGAGGGGGCGCTGCACTGTCGGGGGGGCAGTACTGAGGGAGCGTTGCACTGTCAGAGGTGCAGTACTGAGGGAGCGCTGCACTGTCGGAGGGGCAGTACTGAGGGAGCGCTGCACTGTCGGAGGGGCAGTGCTGAGGGTGCGCTGCACTGTCAGAGGGGCAGTACTGAGGGAGTGTTGCACTGTCAGAGGGGCAGTACTGAGGGAGCGTTGCACTGTCAGAGGGGCAGTACTGAGGGAGCGCTGCACTGTCGGAGGGGCAGTACTGAGGGAGCACTGCACCGTCGGAGGGGCGGTACTGAGGGAGCGTTGCACTGTCAGAGGGGCAGTACTGAGGGAGCGCTGCACCATCCGAGGGGCAGTACTCAGGGAGCGCTGCACCGTCGGAGGGGCAGTACTGAGGGAGCACTGCACTGTCAGAGGGGCGGTACTGAGGGAGCGCTGCACTGTCGGAGGGGCGGTACTGAGGGAGCGCTGCACTGTCGGAGGGGCGGTACTGAGGAAACGCTGCACTGTCGGAGGGGCAGTACTGAGGGAGCGCTGCACCGTCGGAGGGGCAGTACTGAGGGAGCGCTGCAGCATCGGAGGGGCAGTACTGAGGGAGCACTGCACTGTCAGAGGGGCGGTACTGAGGGGGCGCTGCACTGTCGGAGGGGCGGTACTGAGGGAGCGCTGCACTGTCGGAGGGGCTGTACTGGGATTGCGCTGCACTGTCAGAGGGGCGGTACTGAGGGAGCGCTGCGCTGTCAGAGGGGCGGTACTGAGGGAGCGCTGCACTGTCGGAGGGACGGTACTGAGGGAGCGCTGCACCGTCGGAGGGGCAGTACTGAGGGAGCGCTGCACCGTCGGAGGGGCGGTACTGAGGGAGCGCTGCACTGTCGGAGGGGCAGTACTGAGGGAGCGCTGCACTGTCAGAGGGGCGGTACTGATGGAGTGCCGCACTGTCAGAGGGGCAGTACTGAGGGGGCGCTGCACTGTCGGGGGGGCAGTACTGAGGGAGGGTTGCACTGTCAGAGGTGCAGTACTGAGGGAGCGCTGCACTGTCGGAGGGGCAGTACTGAGGGAGCGCTGCACTGTCGGAGGGGCAGTGCTGAGGGTGCGCTGCACTGTCAGAGGGGCAGTACTGAGGGAGTGTTGCACTGTCAGAGGGGCAGTACTGAGGGAGCGTTGCACTGTCAGAGGGGCAGTACTGAGGGTGCGCTGCACTGTCGTGGGGGCGGTGCTGAGGGAGCGCTGCACCGTCGGAGGGGCGGTACTGAGGGAGCGCTGCACTGTCGGAGGGGCAGTACTGAGGGAGCGCTGCACTGTCGGAGGGGCAGTACTGATGGAGTGCTGCACTGTCTGAGGGGCAGTACTGAGGGAGCGCTGCACTGTCGGAGGGCAGTACTGAGGGAGCGCTGCACTATCCGAGGGGCAGCACTGAGGGAGCGCTGCACTGTCGGAGGGGCAGTACTGAGGGAGCGCGCCGCTGTCGGAGGGGCAGTACTGAGGGAGCGCTGCACTGGCGGACGGGTTGAACTGAGGGAGCGCTGCACTGTCGGAGGGGCTGTACTGGGGGAGCGCTGCACTGTCAGAGGGGCGGTACTGAGGGAGCGCTGCACTGTCAGAGGGGCGGTACTGAGGGAGCGCTGCACTGTCGCAGGGGCGGTACTGAGGGAGCGTTGCACTGTCAGAGGTGCAGTACTGAGGGAGCGCTGCACTGTCGGAGGGGCAGTACTGAGGGAGCGCTGCAGCGTCGGAGGGGCGGTACTGAGGGAGCGCTGCACTGTCGGAGGGGCAGTACTGAGGGAGCGCTGCACTGTCGGAGGGGCAGTACTGAGGGAGCGCTGCACTGTCAGAGGGGCAGTACTGAGGGAGCGGTGCACCGTCGGAGGGTCAGTACTGAGGGAGCGCTGCACTGTCGGAGGGGCAGTACTGAGGGAGCGCTGCACTGTCGGAGGGGCAGTACTGAGGGAGCGCTGCACTGTCGGAGGGGCAGTACTGAGGGAGCGCTGCACTGTCGGAGGGGCAGTACTGAGGGAGCGCTGCACTGTCGGAGGGGCAGTACTAAGGGAGCGCTGCACTGTCGGAGGGACAGTAGAGGGGGCGCGGCACTGTCGGCGGGGCAATACTGAGGAAGCGTTGCACTGTCGGAGGGGCAGTGCTGTGGGAGCGCTGCACTGTCAGAGGGGCAGTACTGAGGGAGCGCTGCACTGTTGGGGGGCAGTGCTGAGGGTGCGCTGCACTGTCAGAGGGGCAGTACTGAGGGAGTATTGCACTGTCAGAGGGGCAGTACTGAGGGAGCGTTGCACTGTCAGAGGGGCAGTACTGAGGGAACGTTGCATTGTCAGAGGGGCAGTACTCAGGGAGCGCTGCACTGTCAGAGGGGCAGTACTGAGGGAGCGCTGCACCGACGGAGGGTCGGTACTGAGGGAGCGCTGCACTGCCGGACGGGCTGTACTGAGGGAGCGCTGCACTGTCAGAGGGGCAGTACTGAGGGAGCGCTGCACTGTCAGAGGGGCGGTACTGATGGAGTGCCGCACTGTCGGAGGGGCAGTACTGAGGGAGCGCTGCACTGTCGGGGGGGCAGTACTGAGGGAGCGTTGCACTGTCAGAGGGGCGGTACTGAGGGAGCGCTGCACTGTCGGAGGGGCAGTACTGAGGGAGCGCTGCACTGTCAGAGGGGCAGTACTGAGGGAGTGTTGCACTGTCAGAGGGGCAGTACTGAGGGAGTGTTGCACTGTCAGAGGGGCAGTAGTGAGGGAGCGTTGCACTGTCAGAGGGGCAGTACTGAGGGAACGTTGCACTGTCAGAGGGGCAGTACGCAGGGAGCGCTGCACTGTCGGAGGGGCAGTACTGAGGGAGCGCTGCACTGTCGGAGGGCAGTACTGAGGGAGCGCTGCACTATCCGAGGGGCAGTACTGAGGGAGCGCTGCACTGTCGGAGGGGCTGTACTGGGGGAGCACTGCACTGTCAGAGGGGCGGTACTGAGGGAGCGCTGCACTGTCAGAGGGGCGGTGCTGAGGGAGCGCTGCACTGTCGGAGGGGCTGTACTGGGAGCGCTGCACTGTCGGAGGGGCAGTACTGAGGGAGCGCAGTACTGTCGGAGAGGCAGTACTGAGGGAGCGTTGCACTGTCAGAGGGGCGGTGCTGAGGGAGCGCTGCACCGTCAGAGGGGCGGTACTGAGGGAGCACTGCACTGTCGGAGGGGCAGTACTGAGGGAGCGTTGCACTGTCAGAGCTGCAGTACTGAGGGAGCGCTGCACTGTCGGAGGGGCAGTACTGAGGGAGCGCTGCACTGTCGGAGGGGCAGTACTGAGGGAGCGCTGCACTGTCGGAGGGGCAGTACTGAGGGAGCTCTGCACTGTGGGAGGGGCAGTACTGAGGGAGCGCCGCACTGTCGGAGGGGCAGTACTGAGGGAGCGCTGCACTGTCGGAGGGCAGTACTGAGGGAGCGCGGCATTGTCAGAGGGGCAGTACTGAGGGAGCGCGTCGCCGTCGGAGGGGCAGTACTGAGGGAGCGCTGCACTGCCGGACGGGCTGTACTGAGGGAGCGCTGCACTGTCGGAGGGGCAGTACTGAGGGAGCGCTGCACTGTCGGAGGGGCGGTGCTGAGGGAGCGCTGCGCTGTCAGAGGAGCGGTACTGAGGGAGCGCTGCACTGTCGGAGGGGCGGTACTGAGGGAGCGCTGCACTGTCAGAGGAGCGGTACTGAGGGAGCGCTGCACTGTCGGAGGGGCGCTACTGAGGGAGCGCTGCACTGTCAGAGGAGCGGTACTGAGGGAGCGCTGCACTGTCGGAGGGGCGCTACTGAGGGAGCGCTGCACTGTCGGAGGGGCGGTACTGAGGGAGCGCTGCACTGTCGGAGGGGCAGCACTGAGGGAGCGCTGCACCGTCGGAGGGGCGGGTACTGAGGGAGCGCTGCACTGTCGGAGGGGCAGCACTGAGGGAGCGCTGCACCGTCGGAGGGGCGGTACTGAGGGGGCGCGGCACTGTCGGCGGGGCAATACTGAGGAAGCGTTGCACTGTCGGAGGGGCAGTGCTGTGGGAGCGCTGCACTGTCGTAGGTGCACTACTGAGGGACCGCTGCACTGTCGGAGGGGCAGTACTGAGGGAGCGCTGCACTGTCGGAGGGGCAGTGCTGAGGGTGCGCTGCACTGTCAGAGGGGCAGTACTGAGGGAGTATTGCACTGTCAGAGGGGCAGTACTGAGGGAGCGTTGCACTGTCAGAGGGGCAGTACTGAGGGAACGTTGCACTGTCAGAGGGGCAGTACTCAGGGAGCGCTGCACTGTCAGAGGGGCAGTACTGAGGGAGCGCTGCACCGTCGGAGGGTCGGTACTGAGGAAGCGCTGCACTGTCAGAGGGGCGGTACTGAGGGAGCGCTGCACTGCCGGACGGGCTGTACTGAGGGAGCGCTGCACTGTCGGAGGGGCGGTACTGAGGGAGCGCTGCACTGTCGGAGGGGCTGTACTGGGAGAGCGCTGCACTGTCAGAGGGGCGCTACTGAGGGAGCGCTGCACTGTCGGAGGGGCGGTGCTGAGGGAGCGCTGCACCGTCGGAGGGGCGGTACTGAGGGAGCGCTGCACTGTCGGAGGGGCAGCACTGAGGGAGCGCTGCACCGTCGGAGGGGCAGTACTGAGGGAGCGCTGCACTGTCGGAGGGGCAGTACTGAGGGAGCGCTGCACTGTCGGAGGGGCAGTACTGAGGGAGCGCTGCACTGTCGGAGGGGCAGTACTGAGGGAGCGGTTCACCATCGGAGGGGCGGTACTGAGTGAGCGCTGCACTGTCGGAGGGGCAGTACTGAGGGAGCGTTGTACTGTCAGAGGGGCAGTACTGAGGGAGCGTTGCACTGTCGGAGGGGCAGTACTGAGGGAGCGCTGCACTGTCAGAGAGGCGGTTCTGATGGAGTGCCGCACTGTCGGAGGGGCAGTACTGAGGGAGCGCTGCACTGTCGGGGGGGCAGTACTGAGGGAGCGTTGCACTGTCAGAGGGGCGGTACTGAGGGAGCGTTGCACTGTCAGAGGTGCAGTACTGAGGGAACGCTGCACTGTCGGGAGGGGCAGTACTGAGGGAGCGCTGCACTGTCAGAGCTGCAGTGCTGAGGGAGCGCTGCACCGGAGGGGCAGTACTGAGGGAGCGCTGCACTGCTGGAGGGGCAGTACTGAGGGAGCGCTGCACTGTCTGCGGGGCAGTACTGAGGGAGCACTGCACTGTCGGAGGGCAGTACTGAGGGAGCGCTGCACTATCCGAGGGGCAGTACTGAGGGAGCGCTGCACTGTCGGAGGGGCAGTACTGAGGGAGCGCTGTACTGAGGGAGCGCTGCACTGTCGGAGGGGCGGCACTGAGGGAGCGTTGCACTGTCAGAGGTGCAGTACTGAGGGAGCGCTGCACCGTCGGAGGGTCGGTACTGAGGGAGCGCTGCACTGTCAGAGGGGCGGTACTGAGGGAGCGCTGCACTGCCGGACGGGCTGTACTGAGGGAGCGCTGCACTGTCGGAGGGGCGGTACTGAGGGAGCGCTGCACCGTCGGAGGGGCGGTACTGAGGGAGCGTTGCACTGTCAGAGCTGCAGTACTGAGGGAGCGTTGCACTGTCAGAGGGGCAGTACTGAGGGAGCGCTGCACTGTCGGAGGGGCAGTACTGAGGGAGCGCTGCACTGTCAGAGGGGCGGTACTGATGGAGTGCCGCACTGTCGGACGGGCAGCACTGAGGGAGCGCTGCACTGTCGGGGGGGCAGTACTGAGGGAGCGTTGCACTGTCAGAGGGGCGGTACTGAGGGAGCGTTGCACTGTCAGAGGTGCAGTACTGAGGGAGCGCTGCACTGGCGGGAGGGGCAGTACTGAGGGAGCGCTGCACTGTCGGAGGGGCAGTGCTGAGGGTGCGCTGCACTGTCAGAGGGGCAGAAATGAGGGAGTGTTGCACTGTCAGAGGGGCAGTACTGAGGGAGTGTTGCACTGTCAGAGGGGCAGTACGCAGGGAGCGCTGCACTGTCAGAGGGGCAGTACTGAGGGAGCGCTGCACTGTCGGAGGGGCAGTACTGAGGGAGCGCTGCACTGTCGGAAGGGCAGTACTGAGGGAGCGCTGCACTGTCGGAGGGGCAGTACTGAGGGAGCGCTGCACTGTCGGAGGGGCAGTACTGAGGGAGCGCTGCACTGTCGGAGGGGCAGTACTGAGGGAGCGCTGCACTGTCGGAGGGACAGTAGAGGGGGCGCGGCACTGTCGGCGGGGCATTACTGAGGAAGCGTTGCACTGTCGGAGGGGCAGTGCTGTGGGAGCGCTGCACTGTCGGAGGTGCACTACTGAGGGAGCGTTGCACTGTCGGAGGGGCAGTACTGAGGGAGCGCTGCACTGTCGGAGGGGCAGTGCTGAGGGTGCGCTGCACTGTCAGAGGGGCAGTACTGAGGGAGCGTTGCACTGTCAGAGGGGCAGTACTCAGGGAGCGCTGCACTGTCAGAGGGGCAGTACTGAGGGAGCGCTGCACCGTCGGAGGGTCGGTACTGAGGGAGCGCTGCACTGCCGGACGGGCTGTACTGAGGGAGCGCTGCACTTTCGGAGGGGCGGTACTGAGGGAGCGCTGCACTGTCAGAGGGGCGGTACTGAGGGAGCGCTGCACTGTCAGAGGGGCTGTACTGGGAGAGCGCTGCACTGTCAGAGGGGCGGTACTGAGGGAGCGCTGCACTGTCAGAGGGGCGGTACTGAGGGAGCGCTGCACTGTCGGAGGGGCGGTACTGAGGGAGCGCTGCACTGTCGGAGGGGCAGTACTGAGGGAGCGCTGCACTGTCAGAGGGGCGGTACTGATGGAGTGCCGCACTGTCGGAGGGGCAGTACTGAGGGAGCGCTGCACTGTCGGGGGGGCAGTACTGAGGGAGCGTTGCACTGTCAGAGGGGCGGTACTGAGGGATCGTTGCACTGTCAGAGGTGCAGTACTGAGGGAGCGCTGCACTGTCGGAGGGACAGTACTGAGGGAGCGCTGCACTGTCGGAGGGGCAGTGCTGAGGGTGCGCTGCACTGTCAGAGGGGCAGTACTGAGGTAGTGTTGCACTGTCAGAGGGTCAGTACTGAGGGAGTGTTGCACTGTCAGAGGGGCAGCACTGAGGGAGCGTTGCACTGTCAGAGGGGCAGTACTGAGGGAACGTCGCACTGTCAGAGGGGCAGTACGCAGGGAGCGCTGCACTGTCAGAGGGGCAGTACTGAGGGAGCGCTGCACCGTCGGAGGGTCGGTACTGAGGGAGCGCTGCACTGTCAGAGGGGCGGTACTGAGGGAGCGCTGCACTGTCGTAGGGGCGGTGCTGAGGGAGCGCTGCACCGTCGGAGGGGCGGTACTGAGGGAGCGCTGCACTGTCGGAGGGGCAGTCCTGAGGGAGCGCTGCACTGTCGGAGGGGCAGTACTGAGGGAGCGCTGCACCGTCGGAGGGGCGGTACTGAGGGAGCGTTGCACTGTCAGAGCTGCAGTACTGAGGGAGCGTTGCACTGTCAGAGGGGCAGTACTGAGGGAGCGCTGCACTGTCGGAGGGGCAGTACTGAGGGAGCGCTGCACTGTCAGAGGGGCGGTACTGATGGAGTGCCGCACTGTCGGAGGGGCAGCACTGAGGGATCGCTGCACTGTCGGAGGGTCGGTACTGAGGGAGCGCTGCACTGCCGGACGGGCTGTACTGAGGGAGCGCTGCACTTTCGGAGGGGCGGTACTGAGGGAGCGCTGCACTGTCAGAGGGGCGGTACTGAGGGAGCGCTGCACTGTCAGAGGGGCTGTACTGGGAGAGCGCTGCACTGTCAGAGGGGCGGTACTGAGGGAGCGCTGCACTGTCAGAGGGGCGGTACTGAGGGAGCGCTGCACTGTCGGAGGGACGGTACTGAGGGAGCGCTGCACTGTCGGAGGGGCAGTACTGAGGGAGCGCTGCACTGTCAGAGGGGCGGTACTGATGGAGTGCCGCACTGTCGGAGGGGCAGTACTGAGGGAGCGCTGCACTGTCGGGGGGGCAGTACTGAGGGAGCGTTGCACTGTCAGAGGGGCGGTACTGAGGGATCGTTGCACTGTCAGAGGTGCAGTACTGAGGGAGCGCTGCACTGTCGGAGGGACAGTACTGAGGGAGCGCTGCACTGTCGGAGGGGCAGTGCTGAGGGTGCGCTGCACTGTCAGAGGGGCAGTACTGAGGTAGTGTTGCACTGTCAGAGGGGCAGTACTGAGGGAGTGTTGCACTGTCAGAGGGGCAGCACTGAGGGAGCGTTGCACTGTCAGAGGGGCAGTACTGAGGGAACGTCGCACTGTCAGAGGGGCAGTACGCAGGGAGCGCTGCACTGTCAGAGGGTCAGTACTGAGGGAGCGCTGCACCGTCGGAGGGTCGGTACTGAGGGAGCGCTGCACTGTCAGAGGGGCGGTACTGAGGGAGCGGTACTGAGGGAGCGCTGCACTGTCGTAGGGGCGGTGCTGAGGGAGCGCTGCACCGTCGGAGGGGCGGGTACTGAGGGAGCGCTGCACTGTCGGAGGGGCAGTACTGAGGGAGCGCTGCACTATCGGAGGGGCAGCACTGAGGGAGCGCTGCACTGTCGGAGGGGCAGTACTGAGGGAGCGCTGCACTGTCTGAGGGGCAGTACTGAGGGAGCGCTGCACTGTCTGAGGGGCAGTACTGAGGGAGCGTTGCACTGTCAGAGGGGCGGTACTGAGGGAGCGTTGCACTGTCAGAGGTGCAGTACTGAGGGAGCGCTTGCACTGGCGGGAGGGGCAGTACTGAGGGAGCGGTGCACTGTCGGAGGGGCAGTGCTGAGGGTGCGCTGCACTGTCAGAGGGGCAGAAATGAGGGAGTGTTGCACTGTTCAGAGGGGCAGTACTGAGGGAGTGTTGCACTGTCAGAGGGGCAGTACGCAGGGAGCGCTGCACTGTCAGGGGGCAGTACTGAGGGAGCGCTGCACTGTCGGAGGGGCAGTACTGAGGGAGCGCTGCACTGTCGGAGGGGCAGTACTGAGGGAGCGCTGCACTGTCGGAGGGGCAGTACTGAGGGAGCGCTGCACTGTCGGAGGGGCAGTACTGAGGGAGCGCTGCACTGTCGGAGGGGCAGTACTGAGGGAGCGCTGCACTGTCAGAGGGACAGTACTGAGGTAGTGTTGCACTGTCAGAGGGGCAGTACTGAGGGAGTGTTGCACTGTCAGAGGGGCAGCACTGAGGGAGCGTTGCACTGTCAGAGGGGCAGTACTGAGGGAACGTCGCACTGTCAGAGGGGCAGTACGCAGGGAGCGCTGCACTGTCAGAGGGGCAGTACTGAGGGAGCGCTGCACCGTCGGAGGGTCGGTACTGAGGGGAGCGCTGCACTGTCAGAGGGGCGGTACTGAGGGAGCGGTACTGAGGGAGCGCTGCACTGTCGTAGGGGCGGTGCTGAGGGAGCGCTGCACCGTCGGAGGGGCGGTACTGAGGGAGCGCTGCACTGTCGGAGGGGGCAGTACTGAGGGAGCGCTGCACTATCGGAGGGGCAGCATTGAGGGAGCGCTGCACTGTCGGAGGGGCAGTACTGAGGGAGCGCTGCACTGTCTGAGGGGCAGTACTGAGGGAGCGCTGCACTGTTGGAGGGCAGTACTGAGGGAGCGCTGCACTATCCGAGGGGCAGTACTGAGGGAGCGCTGCACTGTCGGAGGGGCTGTACTGGGGGAGCGCTGCACTGTCAGAGGGGCGGTACTGAGGGAGCGCTGCACTGTCGGAGGGGCTGTACTGGGAGCGCTGCACTGTCGGAGGGGCAGTACTGAGGGAGCGCTGTACTGAGGGAGCGTTGCACTGTCAGAGGGGCGGTACTGAGGGAGCGCTGCACCGTCGGAGGGTCGGTATTGAGGGAGCGCTGCACTGTCAGAGGGGCGGTACTGAGGGAGCGCTGCACTGTCGGGAGGGGCAGTACTGAGGGAGCGCTGCACTGTCAGAGCTGCAGTACTGAGGGAGCGCTGCACTGTCGGAGGGGCAGTACTGAGGGAGCGCTGCACTGTCGGAGGGGCAGTACCGAGGGAGCGCTGCACCGTCGGAGGGTCGGTATTGAGGGAGCGCTGCACTGTCAGAGGGGCGGTACTGAGGGAGCGCTGCACTGTCGGAGGGGCAGTACTGAGGGAGCGCTGCACCGTCAGAGGGGCGGTACTGAGGGAGCACTGCACTGTCGGAGGGGCAGTACTGAGGGAGCATTGCACTGTCAGAGCTGCAGTACTGAGGGAGCGCTGCACTGTCGGAGGGGCAGTACAGAGGGAGCGCTTGCACTGTCGGAGGGGCAGTGGCAGTACTGAGGGAGCGTTGCACTGTCAGAGGGGCAGTACTGAGGGAGCGCGGCACTGTCGGAGGGGCAGTACTGAGGGAGCGCTGCACTGTCGGAGGGGCAGTACTGAGGGAGCGCTGCAGCGTCGGAGGGGCGGTACTGAGGGAGCGCTGCACTGTCGGAGGGGCAGTACTGAGGGAGCGCTGCACTGTCGGAGGGGCAGTACTGAGGGAGCGCTGCACTGTCAGAGGGGCAGTACTGAGGAAGCGGTGCACCGTCGGAGGGTCAGTAGAGGGGGCGCGGCACTGTCGGCGGGGCAATACTGAGGAAAGCGTTGCACTGTCGGAGGGGCAGTGCTGAGGGAGCGCTCTGCACTGTCGGAGGGGCGGTACTGAGGGAGCGCTGCACTGTCGGAGGGGCAGCACTGAGGGAGCGCTGCACCGTCGGAGGGGCGGTACTGAGGGAGCGCTGCACTGTCGGAGGGGCAGCACTGAGGGAGCGCCTTGCACCGTCGGAGGGGCGGTACTGAGGGGGCGCGGCACTGTCGGCGGGGCAATACTGAGGAAGCGTTGCACTGTCGGAGGGGCAGTGCTGTGGGAGCGCTGCACTGCTCGTAGGTGCACTACTGAGGGAGCGCTCCACTGTCGGAGGGGCAGTACTGAGGGAGCGCTGCACTGTCGGAGGGGCAGTGCTGAGGGTGCGCTGCACTGTCAGAGGGGCAGTACTGAGGGAGTATTGCACTGTCAGAGGGGCAGTACTGAGGGAGCGTTGCACTGTCAGAGGGGCAGTACTGAGGGAACGTTGCAACTGTCAGAGGGGCAGTACTCAGGGAGCGCTGCACTGTCAGAGGGGCAGTACTGAGGGAGCGCTGCACCGTCGGAGGGTCGGGTACTGAGGAAGCGCTGCACTGTCAGAGGGGGCGGTACTGAGGGAGCGCTGCACTGCCGGACGGGCTGTACTGAGGGAGCGCTGCACTGTCGGAGGGGCGGTACTGAGGGAGCGCTGCACTGTCGGAGGGGCTGTACTGGGAGAGCGCTGCACTGTCAGAGGGGCGCTACTGAGGGAGCGCTGCACTGTCGGAGGGGCGGTGCTGAGGGAGCGCTGCACCGTCGGAGGGGCGGTACTGAGGGAGCGCTGCACTGTCGGAGGGGCAGCACTGAGGGAGCGCTGCACCGTCGGAGGGGCAGTACTGAGGAGCGCTGCACTGTCGGAGGGGCAGTACTGAGGGAGCGCTGCACTGTCGGAGGGGCAGTACTGAGGGAGCGCTGCACTGTCGGAGGGGCAGTACTGAGGGAGCGGTTCACCATCGGAGGGGCGGTACTGAGTGAGCGCTGCACTGTCGGAGGGGCAGTACTGAGGGAGCGTTGTACTGTCAGAGGGCAGTACTGAGGGAGCGTTGCACTGTCGGAGGGGCAGTACTGAGGGAGCGCTGCACTGTCAGAGAGGCGGTTCTGATGGAGATGCCGCACTGTCGGAGGGGCAGTACTGAGGGAGCGCTGCACTGTCGGGGGGGCAGTACTGAGGGAGCGTTGCACTGTCAGAGGGGCGGTACTGAGGGAGCGTTGCACTGTCAGAGGTGCAGTACTGAGGGAACGCTGCACTGTCGGGAGGGGCAGTACTGAGGGAGCGCTGCACTGTCAGAGCTGCAGTGCTGAGGGAGCGCTGCACCGGAGGGGCAGTACTGAGGGAGCGCTGCACTGCTGGAGGGGCAGTACTGAGGGAGCGCTGCACTGTCTGCGGGGCAGTACTGAGGGAGCACTGCACTGTCGGAGGGCAGTACTGAGGGAGCGCTGCACTATCCGAGGGGCAGTACTGAGGGAGCGCTGCACTGTCGGAGGGGCAGTACTGAGGGAGCGCTGTACTGAGGGAGCGCTGCACTGTCGGAGGGGCGGCACTGAGGGAGCGTTGCACTGTCCAGAGGTGCAGTACTGAGGGAGCGCTGCACCGTCGGAGGGTCGGTACTGAGGGAGCGCTGCACTGTCAGAGGGGCGGTACTGAGGGAGCGCTGCACTGCCGGACGGGCTGTACTGAGGGAGCGCTGCACTGTCGGAGGGGCGGTACTGAGGGAGCGCTGCACTGTCAGAGGGGCGGTACTGAGGGAGCGCTGCACTGTCGGAGGGGCTGTACTGGGAGAGCGCTGCACTGTCAGAGGGGCGCTACTGAGGGAGCGCTGCACTGTCGGAGGGGCGGTGCTGAGGGAGCGCTGCACCGTCGGAGGGGCGGTACTGAGGGAGCGCTGCACTGTCGGAGGGGCAGTACTGAGGGAGCGCTGCACCGTCGGAGGGGCGGTACTGAGGGAGCGTTGCACTGTCAGAGCTGCAGTACTGAGGGAGCGTTGCACTGTCAGAGGGGCAGTACTGAGGGAGCGCTGCACTGTCGGAGGGGCAGTACTGAGGGAGCGCTGCACTGTCAGAGGGGCGGTACTGATGGAGTGCCGCACTGTCGGACGGGCAGCACTGAGGGAGCGCTGCACTGTCGGGGGGGCAGTACTGAGGGAGCGTTGCACTGTCAGAGGGGCGGTACTGAGGGAGCGTTGCACTGTCAGAGGTGCAGTACTGAGGGAGCGCTGCACTGGCGGGAGGGGCAGTACTGAGGGAGCGCTGCACTGTCGGAGGGGCAGTGCTGAGGGTGCGCTGCACTGTCAGAGGGGCAGAAATGAGGGAGTGTTGCACTGTCAGAGGGGCAGTACTGAGGGAGTGTTGCACTGTCAGAGGGGCAGTACGCAGGGAGCGCTGCACTGTCAGAGGGGCAGTACTGAGGGAGCGCTGCACTGTCGGAGGGGCAGTACTGAGGGAGCGCTGCACTGTCGGAAGGGCAGTACTGAGGGAGCGCTGCACTGTCGGAGGGGCAGTACTGAGGGAGCGCTGCACTGTCGGAGGGGCAGTACTGAGGGAGCGCTGCACTGTCGGAGGGGCAGTACTGAGGGAGCGCTGCACTGTCGGAGGGACAGTAGAGGGGGCGCGGCACTGTCGGCGGGGCATTACTGAGGAAGCGTTGCACTGTCGGAGGGGCAGTGCTGTGGGAGCGCTGCACTGTCGGAAGGTGCACTACTGAGGGAGCGTTGCACTGTCGGAGGGGCAGTACTGAGGGAGCGCTGCACTGTCGGAGGGGCAGTGCTGAGGGTGCGCTGCACTGTCCAGAGCGGGCAGTACTGAGGGAGCGTTGCACTGTCAGAGGGGCAGTACTCAGGGAGCGCTGCACTGTCAGAGGGGCAGTACTGAGGGAGCGCTGCACCGTCGGAGGGTCGGTACTGAGGGAGCGCTGCACTGCCGGACGGGCTGTACTGAGGGAGCGCTGCACTTTCGGAGGGGCGGTACTGAGGAGCGCTGCACTGTCAGAGGGGCGGTACTGAGGGAGCGCTGCACTGTCAGAGGGGCTGTACTGGGAGAGCGCTGCACTGTCAGAGGGGCGGTACTGAGGGAGCGCTGCACTGTCAGAGGGCGCTGCACTGTCGGAGGGGCGGGTACTGAGGGAGCGCTGCACTGTCGGAGGGGCAGTACTGAGGGAGCGCTGCACTGTCAGAGGGGCGGTACTGATGGAGTGCCGCACTGTCGGAGGGGCAGTACTGAGGGAGCGCTGCACTGTCGGGGGGGCAGTACTGAGGGAGCGTTGCACTGTCAGAGGGGCGGTACTGAGGGATCGTTGCACTGTCAGAGGTGCAGTACTGAGGGAGCGCTGCACTGTCGGAGGGACAGTACTGAGGGAGCGCTGCACTGTCGGAGGGGCAGTGCTGAGGGTGCGCTGCACTGTCAGAGGGGCAGTACTGAGGTAGTGTTGCACTGTCAGAGGGGCAGTACTGAGGGAGTGTTGCACTGTCAGAGGGGCAGCACTGAGGGAGCGTTGCACTGTCAGAGGGGCAGTACTGAGGGAACGTCGCACTGTCAGAGGGGCAGTACGCAGGGAGCGCTGCACTGTCAGAGGGGCAGTACTGAGGGAGCGCTGCACCGTCGGAGGGTCGGTACTGAGGGAGCGCTGCACTGTCAGAGGGGCGGTACTGAGGGAGCGCTGCACTGTCGTAGGGGCGGTGCTGAGGGAGCGCTGCACCGTCGGAGGGGCGGTACTGAGGGAGCGCTGCACTGTCGGAGGGGCAGTCCTGAGGGAGCGCTGCACTGTCGGAGGGGCAGTACTGAGGGAGCGCTGCACCGTCGGAGGGGCGGGTACTGAGGGAGCGTTGCACTGTCAGAGCTGCAGTACTGAGGGAGCGTTGCACTGTCAGAGGGGCAGTACTGAGGGAGCGCTGCACTGTCGGAGGGGCAGTACTGAGGGAGCGCTGCACTGTCAGAGGGGCGGTACTGATGGAGTGCCGCACTGTCGGAGGGGCAGCACTGACGGAGCGCTGCACTGTCGGAGGGTCGGTACTGAGGGAGCGCTGCACTGCCGGACGGGCTGTACTGAGGGAGCGCTGCACTTTCGGAGGGGCGGTACTGAGGGAGCGCTGCACTGTCAGAGGGGCGGTACTGAGGGAGCGCTGCACTGTCAGAGGGGCTGTACTGGGAGAGCGCTGCACTGTCAGAGGGGCGGTACTGAGGGAGCGCTGCACTGTCAGAGGGGCGGTACTGAGGGAGCGCTGCACTGTCGGAGGGACGGTACTGAGGGAGCGCTGCACTGTCGGAGGGGCAGTACTGAGGGAGCGCTGCACTGTCAGAGGGGCGGTACTGATGGAGTGCCGCACTGTCGGAGGGGCAGTACTGAGGGAGCGCTGCACTGTCGGGGGGGCAGTACTGAGGGAGCGTTGCACTGTCAGAGGGGCGGTACTGAGGGATCGTTGCACTGTCAGAGGTGCAGTACTGAGGGAGCGCTGCACTGTCGGAGGGACAGTACTGAGGGAGCGCTGCACTGTCGGAGGGGCAGTGCTGAGGGTGCGCTGCACTGTCAGAGGGGCAGTACTGAGGTAGTGTTGCACTGTCAGAGGGGCAGTACTGAGGGAGTGTTGCACTGTCAGAGGGGCAGCACTGAGGGAGCGTTGCACTGTCAGAGGGGCAGTACTGAGGGAACGTCGCACTGTCAGAGGGGCAGTACGCAGGGAGCGCTGCACCGTCGGAGGGTCGGTACTGAGGGAGCGCTGCACTGTCAGAGGGGCGGTACTGAGGGAGCGCTGCACTGTCGTAGGGGCGGTGCTGAGGGAGCGCTGCACCGTCGGAGGGGCGGTACTGAGGGAGCGCTGCACTGTCGGAGGGGCAGTACTGAGGGAGCGCTGCACTATCGGAGGGGCAGCACTGAGGGAGCGCTGCACTGTCGGAGGGGCAGTACTGAGGGAGCGCTGCACTGTCTGAGGGGCAGTACTGAGGGAGCGCTGCACTGTCTGAGGGGCAGTACTGAGGGAGCGTTGCACTGTCAGAGGGGCGGTACTGAGGGAGCGTTGCACTGTCAGAGGTGCAGTACTGAGGGAGTGCTGCACTGGCGGGAGGGGCAGTACTGAGGGAGCGGTGCACTGTCGGAGGGGCAGTGCTGAGGGTGCGCTGCACTGTCAGAGGGGCAGAAATGAGGGAGTGTTGCACTGTCAGAGGGGCAGTACTGAGGGAGTGTTGCACTGTCAGAGGGGCAGTACGCAGGGAGCGCTGCACTGTCAGGGGGCAGTACTGAGGGAGCGCTGCACTGTCGGAGGGGCAGTACTGAGGGAGCGCTGCACTGTCGGAGGGGCAGTACTGAGGGAGCGCTGCACTGTCGGAGGGGCAGTACTGAGGGAGCGCTGCACTGTCGGAGGGGCAGTACTGAGGGAGCGCTGCACTGTCGGAGGGGCAGTACTGAGGGAGCGCTGCACTGTCAGAGGGACAGTACTGAGGTAGTGTTGCACTGTCAGAGGGGCAGTACTGAGGGAGTGTTGCACTGTCAGAGGGGCAGCACTGAGGGAGCGTTGCACTGTCAGAGGGGCAGTACTGAGGGAACGTCGCACTGTCAGAGGGGCAGTACGCAGGGAGCGCTGCACTGTCAGAGGGGCAGTACTGAGGGAGCGCTGCACCGTCGGAGGGTCGGTACTGAGGGAGCGCTGCACTGTCAGAGGGGCGGTACTGAGGGAGCGGTACTGAGGGAGCGCTGCACTGTCGTAGGGGCGGTGCTGAGGGAGCGCTGCACCGTCGGAGGGGCGGTACTGAGGGAGCGCTGCACTGTCGGAGGGGCAGTACTGAGGGAGCGCTGCACTATCGGAGGGGCAGCATTGAGGGAGCGCTGCACTGTCGGAGGGGCAGTACTGAGGGAGCGCTGCACTGTCTGAGGGGCAGTACTGAGGGAGCGCTGCACTGTTGGAGGGCAGTACTGAGGGAGCGCTGCACTATCCGAGGGGCAGTACTGAGGGAGCGCTGCACTGTCGGAGGGGCTGTACTGGGGGAGCGCTGCACTGTCAGAGGGGCGGTACTGAGGGAGCGCTGCACTGTCAGAGGGGCGGTACTGAGGGAGCGCTGCACTGTCGGAGGGGCTGTACTGGGAGCGCTGCACTGTCGGAGGGGCAGTACTGAGGGAGCGCTGTACTGAGGGAGCGTTGCACTGTCAGAGGGGCGGTACTGAGGGAGCGCTGCACCGTCGGAGGGTCGGTATTGAGGGAGCGCTGCACTGTCAGAGGGGCGGTACTGAGGGAGCGCTGCACTGTCGGAGGGGCAGTACTGAGGGAGCGCTGCACTGTCAGAGCTGCAGTACTGAGGGAGCGCTGCACTGTCGGAGGGGCAGTACTGAGGGAGCGCTGCACTGTCGGAGGGGCAGTACTGAGGGAGCGCTGCACCGTCGGAGGGTCGGTATTGAGGGAGCGCTGCACTGTCAGAGGGGCGGTACTGAGGGAGCGCTGCACTGTCGGAGGGGCAGTACTGAGGGAGCGCTGCACCGTCAGAGGGGCGGTACTGAGGGAGCACTGCACTGTCGGAGGGGCAGTACTGAGGGAGCATTGCACTGTCAGAGCTGCAGTACTGAGGGAGCGCTGCACTGTCGGAGGGGCAGTACAGAGGGAGCGCTGCACTGTCGGAGGGGCAGTGGCAGTACTGAGGGAGCGTTGCACTGTCAGAGGGGCAGTACTGAGGGAGCGCGGCACTGTCGGAGGGGCAGTACTGAGGGAGCGCTGCACTGTCGGAGGGGCAGTACTGAGGGAGCGCTGCAGCGTCGGAGGGGCGGTACTGAGGGAGCGCTGCACTGTCGGAGGGGCAGTACTGAGGGAGCGCTGCACTGTCGGAGGGGCAGTACTGAGGGAGCGCTGCACTGTCAGAGGGGCAGTACTGAGGAAGCGGTGCACCGTCGGAGGGTCAGTAGAGGGGGCGCGGCACTGTCGGCGGGGCAATACTGAGGAAGCGTTGCACTGTCGGAGGGGCAGTGCTGAGGGAGCGCTGCACTGTCGGAGGGGCAGTACTGAGGGAGCGCTGCACTGTCGGAGGGGCAGTACTGAGGGAGCGCTGCACTGTCGGAGGGGCAGTGCTGAGGGTGCGCTGCACTGTCAGAGGGGCAGTACTGAGGGAGTATTGCACTGTCAGAGGGGCAGTACTGAGGGAGCGCTGCACCGTCGGAGGGTCGGTACTGAGGGAGCGCTGCACTGCCGGACAGGCTGTACTGAGGGAGCGCTGCACTGTCGGAGGGGCGGTACTGAGGGAGCGCTGCACTGTCAGAGGGGCGGTACTGAGGGAGCGCTGCACTGTCGGAGGGGCTGTACTGGGAGAGCGCTGCACTGTCAGAGGGGCGCTACTGAGGGAGCGCTGCACTGTCGGAGGGGCGGTGCTGAGGGAGCGTTGCACTGTCAGAGCTGCAGTGCTGAGGGAGCGCTGCACTGTCGGAGGGGCAGTACTGAGGGAGCGCTGCACTGTCGGAGGGGCAGTACTGAGGGAGCGCTGCACTGTCGGAGGGGCAGTACTGAGGGAGCGCTGCACTGTCGGGAGGGGCAGTACTGAGGGAGCGCTGCACTGTCGGTGGGGCAGTACTGAGGGAGCGCTGCACTGTCGGAGGGACAGTAGAGGGGGCGCGGCACTGTCGGCGGGGCAATACTGAGGGAGCGCTGCACTGTCGGAGGGGCAGTGCTGAGGGTGCACTGCACTGTCAGAGGGGCAGTACTGAGGGAGCGCTGCACCGTCGGAGGGTCGGTACTGAGGGAGCGCTGCACTGTCAGAGGGGCGGTACTGAGGGAGCGCTGCACTGTCGGAGGGGCGGTACTGAGGGAGCGCTGCACTGTCGGAGGGGTGGTGCAGAGGGAGCGCTGCACCGTCGGAGGGGCGGTACTCAGGGAGCGGTGCACTGTCGGAGAGGCAGTACTGAGGGAGCGCTGCACCGTCGGAGGGGCGGTACTGAGGGAGCGTTGCACTGTCAGAGCTGCAGTACTGAGGGAGCGCTGCACTGTTGGAAGGGCAGTACTGAGGGAGCGCTGCACTGTCGGAAGGGCAGTACTGAGGGAGCGCTGCACTGTCAGAGGGGCAGTACTGAGGGAGCGCTGCACTGTCAGAGGGGCAGTACTGAGGGAGCGCTGCACTGTCAGAGGAGCAGTACTGATGGAGTGCTGCACTGTCAGAGGGGCAGTACTGAGGGAGCGCGGCACCGTCGGAGGGGCAGTACTGAGGGAGCGCTGCACCGTCGGAGGGGCAGTACTGAGGGAGCGTTGCACTGTCTGAGGGGCAATACTGAGGGAGCGCTGCACTGTCGGAGGGCAGTACTGAGGGAGCGCGGCATTGTCAGAGGGGCAGTACTGAGGGAGCGCGCCGCCGTCGGAGGGGCAGTACTGAGGGAGCGCTGTACTGAGGGAGCGCTGCACTGTCGGAGGGGCTGTACTGGGGGAGCGCTGCACTGTCAGAGGGGCGGTACTGAGGGAGCGCTGCACTGTCAGAGGGGCGGTACTGAGGGAGCGCTGCACTGTCAGAGGGGCTGTACTGGGAGAGCGCTGCACTGTCAGAGGGGCGGGTACTGAGGGAGCGCTGCACTGTCTGAGGGGCAGTACTGAGGGAGCGTTGCACTGTCAGAGGGGCGGTACTGAGGGAGCGTTGCACTGTCAGAGGTGCAGTATTGAGGGAGCGCTGCACTGGCGGGAGGGGCAGTACTGAGGGAGCGGTGCACTGTCGGAGGGGCAGTGCTGAGGGTGCGCTGCACTGTCAGAGGGGCAGAAATGAGGGAGTGTTGCACTGTCAGAGGGGCAGTACTGAGGGAGTGTTGCACTGTCAGAGGGGCAGTACGCAGGGAGCGCTGCACTGTCAGGGGGCAGTACTGAGGGAGCGCTGCACTGTCGGAGGGGCAGTACTGAGGGAGCGCTGCACTGTCGGAGGGGCAGTACTGAGGGAGCGCTGCACTGTCGGAGGGGCAGTACTGAGGGAGCGCTGCACTGTCGGAGGGGCAGTACTGAGGGAGCGCTGCACTGTCGGAGGGGCAGTACTGAGGGAGCGCTGCACTGTCAGAGGGACAGTACTGAGGTAGTGTTGCACTGTCAGAGGGGCAGTACTGAGGGAGTGTTGCACTGTCAGAGGGGCAGCACTGAGGGAGCGTTGCACTGTCAGAGGGGCAGTACTGAGGGAACGTCGCACTGTCAGAGGGGCAGTACGCAGGGAGCGCTGCACTGTCAGAGGGGCAGTACTGAGGGAGCGCTGCACCGTCGGAGGGTCGGTACTGAGGGAGCGCTGCACTGTCAGAGGGGCGGTACTGAGGGAGCGGTACTGAGGGAGCGCTGCACTGTCGTAGGGGCGGTGCTGAGGGAGCGCTGCACCGTCGGAGGGGCGGTACTGAGGGAGCGCTGCACTGTCGGAGGGGCAGTACTGAGGGAGCGCTGCACTATCGGAGGGGCAGCATTGAGGGAGCGCTGCACTGTCGGAGGGGCAGTACTGAGGGAGCGCTGCACTGTCTGAGGGGCAGTACTGAGGGAGCGCTGCACTGTTGGAGGGCAGTACTGAGGGAGCGCTGCACTATCCGAGGGGCAGTACTGAGGGAGCGCTGCACTGTCGGAGGGGCTGTACTGGGGGAGCGCTGCACTGTCAGAGGGGCGGTACTGAGGGAGCGCTGCACTGTCAGAGGGGCGGTACTGAGGGAGCGCTGCACTGTCGGAGGGGCTGTACTGGGAGCGCTGCACTGTCGGAGGGGCAGTACTGAGGGAGCGCTGTACTGAGGGAGCGTTGCACTGTCAGAGGGGCGGTACTGAGGGAGCGCTGCACCGTCGGAGGGTCGGTATTGAGGGAGCGCTGCACTGTCAGAGGGGCGGTACTGAGGGAGCGCTGCACTGTCGGAGGGGCAGTACTGAGGGAGCGCTGCACTGTCAGAGCTGCAGTACTGAGGGAGCGCTGCACTGTCGGAGGGGCAGTACTGAGGGAGCGCTGCACTGTCGGAGGGGCAGTACTGAGGGAGCGCTGCACCGTCGGAGGGTCGGTATTGAGGGAGCGCTGCACTGTCACAGGGGCGGTACTGAGGGAGCGCTGCACTGTCGGAGGGGCAGTACTGAGGGAGCGCTGCACCGTCAGAGGGGCGGTACTGAGGGAGCACTGCACTGTCGGAGGGGCAGTACTGAGGGAGCATTGCACTGTCAGAGCTGCAGTACTGAGGGAGCGCTGCACTGTCGGAGGGGCAGTACAGAGGGAGCGCTGCACTGTCGGAGGGGCAGTGGCAGTACTGAGGGAGCGTTGCACTGTCAGAGGGGCAGTACTGAGGGAGCGCGGCACTGTCGGAGGGGCAGTACTGAGGGAGCGCTGCACTGTCGGAGGGGCAGTACTGAGGGAGCGCTGCAGCGTCGGAGGGGCGGTACTGAGGGAGCGCTGCACTGTCGGAGGGGCAGTACTGAGGGAGCGCTGCACTGTCGGAGGGGCAGTACTGAGGGAGCGCTGCACTGTCAGAGGGGCAGTACTGAGGAAGCGGTGCACCGTCGGAGGGTCAGTAGAGGGGGCGCGGCACTGTCGGCGGGGCAATACTGAGGAAGCGTTGCACTGTCGGAGGGGCAGTGCTGAGGGAGCGCTGCACTGTCGGAGGGGCAGTACTGAGGGAGCGCTGCACTGTCGGAGGGGCAGTACTGAGGGAGCGCTGCACTGTCGGAGGGGCAGTGCTGAGGGTGCGCTGCACTGTCAGAGGGGCAGTACTGAGGGAGTATTGCACTGTCAGAGGGGCAGTACTGAGGGAGCGCTGCACCGTCGGAGGGTCGGTACTGAGGGAGCGCTGCACTGTCAGAGGGGCGGTACTGAGGGAGCGCTGCACTGCCGGACAGGCTGTACTGAGGGAGCGCTGCACTGTCGGAGGGGCGGTACTGAGGGAGCGCTGCACTGTCAGAGGGGCGGTACTGAGGGAGCGCTGCACTGTCAGAGGGGCTGTACTGGGAGAGCGCTGCACTGTCAGAGGGGCGCTACTGAGGGAGCGCTGCACTGTCGGAGGGGCGGTGCTGAGGGAGCGTTGCACTGTCAGAGCTGCAGTGCTGAGGGAGCGCTGCACTGTCGGAGGGGCAGTACTGAGGGAGCGCTGCACTGTCGGAGGGGCAGTACTGAGGGAGCGCTGCACTGTCGGGAGGGGCAGTACTGAGGGAGCGCTGCACTGTCGGAGGGGCAGTACTGAGGGAGCGCTGCACTGTCGGAGGGACAGTAGAGGGGGCGCGGCACTGTCGGCGGGGCAAAACTGAGGGAGCGCTGCACTGTCGGAGGGGCAGTGCTGAGGGTGCACTGCACTGTCAGAGGGGCAGTACTGAGGGAGCGCTGCACCGTCGGAGGGTCGGTACTGAGGGAGCGCTGCACTGTCAGAGGGGCGGTACTGAGGGAGCGCTGCACTGTCGGAGGGGCGGTACTGAGGGAGCGCTGCACTGTCGGAGGGGTGGTGCAGAGGGAGCGCTGCACCGTCGGAGGGGCGGTACTCAGGGAGCGCTGCACTGTCGGAGAGGCAGTACTGAGGGAGCGCTGCACCGTCGGAGGGGCGGTACTGAGGGAGCGTTGCACTGTCAGAGCTGCAGTACTGAGGGAGCGCTGCACTGTTGGAGGGGCAGTACTGAGGGAGCGCTGCACTGTCGGAAGGGCAGTACTGAGGGAGCGCTGCACTGTCAGAGGGGCAGTACTGAGGGAGCGCTGCACTGTCAGAGGGGCAGTACTGAGGGAGCGCTGCACTGTCAGAGGAGCAGTACTGATGGAGTGCTGCACTGTCAGAGGGGCAGTGCTGAGGGAGCGCGGCACCGTCGGAGGGGCAGTACTGAGGGAGCGCTGCACCGTCGGAGGGGCAGTACTGAGGGAGCGTTGCACTGTCTGAGGGGCAATACTGAGGGAGCGCTGCACTGTCGGAGGGCAGTACTGAGGGAGCGCGGCATTGTCAGAGGGGCAGTACTGAGGGAGCGCGCCGCCGTCGGAGGGGCAGTACTGAGGGAGCGCTGTACTGAGGGAGCGCTGCACTGTCGGAGGGGCTGTACTGGGGGAGCGCTGCACTGTCAGAGGGGCGGTACTGAGGGAGCGCTGCACTGTCAGAGGGGCGGTACTGAGGGAGCGCTGCACTGTCAGAGGGGCTGTACTGGGAGAGCGCTGCACTGTCAGAGGGGCGGTACTGAGGGAGCGCTGCACTGTCAGAGGGGCGCTACTCAGGGAGCGCTGCACTGTCGGAGGGGCAGTACTGAGGGAGCGCTGCACTGTCGGAGGGGCAGTACTGAGGGAGCGCTGCAGTGTCGGAGGGGCAGTACTGAGGGAGCGCTGCACTGTCGGAGGGCCAGTACTGAGGGAGCGCTGTACTGAGGGAGCGTTGCACTGTCAGAGGGGCGGTACTGAGGGAGCGCTGCACCGTCGGAGGGTTGGTATTGAGGGAGCGCTGCACTGTCAGAGGGGCGGTACTGAGGGAGCGCTGCACTGTCGGAGGGGCAGTACTGAGGGAGCGCTGCACCGTCAGAGGGGCGGTACTGAGGGAGCGCTGCACTGTCAGAGCTGCAGTACTGAGGGAGCGCTGCACTGTCGGAGGGGCAGTACTGAGGGAGCGCTGCACTGTCGGAGGGGCAGTACTGAGGGAGCGCTGCACCGTCGGAGGGTCGGTATTGAGGGAGCGCTGCACTGTCAGAGGGGCGGTACTGAGGGAGCGCTGCACTGTCGGAGGGGCAGTACTGAGGGAGCGCTGCACCGTCAGAGGGGCGGTACTGAGGGAGCACTGCACTGTCGGAGGGGCAGTACTGAGGGAGCGTTGCACTGTCAGAGCTGCAGTACTGAGGGAGCGCTGCACTGTCGGAGGGGCAGTACTGAGGGAGCGCTGCACTGTCGGAGGGGCAGTACTGAGGGAGCGTTGCACTGTCAGAGGGGCAGTACTGAGGGAGCGCGGCACTGTCGGAGGGGCAGTACTGAGGGAGCGCTGCACTGTCGGAGGGGCAGTACTGAGGGAGCGCTGCAGCGTCGGAGGGGCGGTACTGAGGGAGCGCTGCACTGTCGGAGGGGCAGTACTGAGGGAGCGCTGCACTGTCGGAGGGGCAGTACTGAGGGAGCGCTGCACTGTCAGAGGGGCAGTACTGAGGGAGCGGTGCACCGTCGGAGGGTCAGTAGAGGGGGCGCGGCACTGTCGGCGGGGCAATACTGAGGAAGCGTTGCACTGTCGGAGGGGCAGTGCTGAGGGAGCGCTGCACTGTCGGAGGGGCAGTACTGAGGGAGCGCTGCACTGTCGGAGGGGCAGTACTGAGGGAGCGCTGCACTGTCGGAGGGGCAGTGCTGAGGGTGCGCTGCACTGTCAGAGGGGCAGTACTGAGGGAGTATTGCACTGTCAGAGGGGCAGTACTGAGGGAGCGCTGCACCGTCGGAGGGTCGGTACTGAGGGAGCGCTGCACTGTCAGAGGGGCGGTACTGAGGGAGCGCTGCACTGCCGGACGGGCTGCACTGAGGGAGCGCTGCACTGTCGGAGGGGCGGTACTGAGGGAGCGCTGCACTGTCAGAGGGGCGGTACTGAGGGAGCGCTGCACTGTCGGAGGGGCTGTACTGGGAGAGCGCTGCACTGTCAGAGGGGCGCTACTGAGGGAGCGCTGCACTGTCGGAGGGGCGGTGCTGAGGGAGCGCTGCACCGTCGGAGGGGCGGTACTGAGGGAGCGCTGCACTGTCGGAGGGGCAGCACTGAGGGAGCGCTGCACCGTCGGAGGGGCGGTACTGAGGGAGCGTTGCACTGTCAGAGCTGCAGTGCTGAGGGAGCGCTGCACTGTCGGAGGGGCAGTACTGAGGGAGCGTTGCACTGTCAGAGGGGCAGTACTGAGGGAGCGCGGCACTGTCGGAGGGGCAATACTGAGGGAGCGCTGCACTGTCAGAGGGGCGGTACTGAGGGAGCGCCGCACCGTCGGAGAGGCAGTGCTGAGGGAGCGCTGCACCGTCGGAGGGCAGTACTGAGGGAGCACTGCACTGTCAGAGGGGCGGTACTAAGGGAGCGCTGCACTGTCGGAGGGGCGGTACTGAGGGAGCGCTGCACTGTCGGAGGGGCAGTACTGAGGGAGCGCTGCAGCGTCGGAGGGGCGGTACTGAGGGAGCGCTGCACTGTCGGAGGGGCAGTACTGAGTGAGCGCTGCACTGTCGGAGGGGCAGTACTGAGGGAGCGCTGCACTGTCAGAGGGGCAGTACTGAGGGAGCGGTGCACCGTCGGAGGGTCAGTACTGAGGGAGCGCTGCACTGTTGGAGGGGCAGTACTGAGGGAGCGCTGCACTGTCGGAGGGGCAGTACTGAGGGAGCGCTGCACTGTCGGAGGGGCAGTACTGAGGGAGCGCTGCACTGTCGGGAGGGGCAGTACTGAGGGAGCGCTGCACTGTCGGAGGGACAGTAGAGGGGGCGCGGCACTGTCGGCGGGGCAATACTGAGGAAGCGTTGCACTGTCGGAGGGGCAGTACTGAGGGAGCGCTGCACTGTCGGAGGGGCAGTACTGAGGGAGCGCTGCACTGTCGGAGGGGCAGTGCTGAGGGTGCGCTGCACTGTCAGAGGGGCAGTACTGAGGGAGTATTGCACTGTCAGAGGGGCAGTACTGAGGGAGTATTGCACTGTCAGAGGGGCAGTACTGAGGGAGCCTTGCACTGTCAGAGGGGCAGTACTGAGGGAACGTTGCACTGTCAGAGGGGCAGTACTCAGGGAGCGCTGCACTGTCAGAGGGGCAGTACTGAGGGAGCGCTGCACCGTCGGAGGGTCGGTACTGAGGGGAGCGCTGCACTGTCAGAGGGGCGGTACTGAGGGAGCGCTGCACTGTCGGAGGGGCGGTACTGAGGGAGCGCTGCACTGTCGGAGGGGTGGTGCAGAGGGAGCGCTGCACCGTCGGAGGGGCGGTACTCAGGGAGCGCTGCACTGTCGGAGAGGCAGTACTGAGGGAGCGCTGCACCGTCGGAGGGGCGGTACTGAGGGAGCGTTGCACTGTCAGAGCTGCAGTACTGAGGGAGCGCTGCACTGTTGGAGGGGCAGTACTGAGGGAGCGCTGCACTGTCGGAAGGGCAGTACTGAGGGAGCGCTGCACTGTCAGAGGGGCAGTACTGAGGGAGCGCTGCACTGTCAGAGGGGCAGTACTGAGGGAGCGCTGCACTGTCAGAGGAGCAGTACTGATGGAGTGCTGCACTGTCAGAGGGGCAGTACTGAGGGAGCGCGGCACCGTCGGAGGGGCAGTACTGAGGGAGCGCTGCACCGTCGGAGGGGCAGTACTGAGGGAGCGTTGCACTGTCTGAGGGGCAATACTGAGGGAGCGCTGCACTGTCGGAGGGCAGTACTGAGGGAGCGCGGCATTGTCAGAGGGGCAGTACTGAGGGAGCGCGCCGCCGTCGGAGGGGCAGTACTGAGGGAGCGCTGTACTGAGGGAGCGCTGCACTGTCGGAGGGGCTGTACTGGGGGAGCGCTGCACTGTCAGAGGGGCGGTACTGAGGGAGCGCTGCACTGTCAGAGGGGCGGTACTGAGGGAGCGCTGCACTGTCAGAGGGGCTGTACTGGGAGAGCGCTGCACTGTCAGAGGGGCGGTACTGAGGGAGCGCTGCACTGTCAGAGGGGCGCTACTCAGGGAGCGCTGCACTGTCGGAGGGGCAGTACTGAGGGAGCGCTGCACTGTCGGAGGGGCAGTACTGAGGGAGCGCTGCAGTGTCGGAGGGGCAGTACTGAGGGAGCGCTGCACTGTCGGAGGGGCAGTACTGAGGGAGCGCTGCACTGTCGGAGGGGCAGTACTGAGGGAGCGCTGCACTGTCGGAGGGGCAGTACTGAGGGAGCGCTGCACTGTAGGAGGGGCAGTACTGAGGGAGCGCTGCACTGTCGGAGGGGCAGTACTGAGGGAGCGCTGCACTGTCGGAGGGGCAGTACTGAGGGAGCGTTGCACTGTCAGAGGGGCAGTACTGAGGGAGCGCTGCACTGTCGGCGGGGCAGTACTGAGGGAGCGCTGCACTGTCGGAGGGGCAGTACTGAGGGAGCGCTGCACTGTTGGCGGGGCAGTACTGAGGGAGCGCTGCACTGTCGGAGGGCCAGTACTGAGGGAGCGCTGTACTGAGGGAGCGTTGCACTGTCAGAGGGGCGGTACTGAGGGAGCGCTGCACCGTCGGAGGGTCGGTATTGAGGGAGCGCTGCACTGTCAGAGGGGCGGTACTGAGGGAGCGCTGCACTGTCGGAGGGGCAGTACTGAGGGAGCGCTGCACCGTCAGAGGGGCGGTACTGAGGGAGCGCTGCACTGTCAGAGCTGCAGTACTGAGGGAGCGCTGCACTGTCGGAGGGGCAGTACTGAGGGAGCGCTGCACTGTCGGAGGGGGCAGTACTGAGGGAGCGCTGCACCGTCGGAGGGTCGGTATTGAGGGAGCGCTGCACTGTCAGAGGGGCGGTACTGAGGGAGCGCTGCACTGTCGGAGGGGCAGTACTGAGGGAGCGCTGCACCGTCAGAGGGGCGGTACTGAGGGAGCACTGCACTGTCGGAGGGGCAGTACTGAGGGAGCGTTGCACTGTCAGAGCTGCAGTACTGAGGGAGCGCTGCACTGTCGGAGGGGCAGTACTGAGGGAGCGCTGCACTGTCGGAGGGGCGGTACTGAGGGAGCGTTGCACTGTCAGAGGGGCAGTACTGAGGGAGCGCGGCACTGTCGGAGTGGCAGTACTGAGGGAGCGCTGCACTGTCGGAGGGGCAGTACTGAGGGAGCGCTGCAGCGTCGGAGGGGCGGTACTGAGGGAGCGCTGCACTGTCGGAGGGGCAGTACTGAGGGAGCGCTGCACTGTCGGAGGGGCAGTACTGAGGGAGCGCTGCACTGTCAGAGGGGCAGTACTGAGGGAGCGGTGCACCGTCGGAGGGTCAGTAGAGGGGGCGCGGCACTGTCGGCGGGGCAATACTGAGGAAGCGTTGCACTGTCGGAGGGGCAGTGCTGAGGGAGCGCTGCACTGTCGGAGGGGCAGTACTGAGGGAGCGCTGCACTGTCGGAGGGGCAGTACTGAGGGAGCGCTGCACTGTCGGAGGGGCAGTGCTGAGGGTGCGCTGCACTGTCAGAGGGGCAGTACTGAGGGAGTATTGCACTGTCAGAGGGGCAGTACTGAGGGAGCGCTGCACCGTCGGAGGGTCGGTACTGAGGGAGCGCTGCACTGTCAGAGGGGCGGTACTGAGGGAGCGCTGCACTGCCGGACGGGCTGCACTGAGGGAGCGCTGCACTGTCGGAGGGCGGTACTGAGGGAGCGCTGCACTGTCAGAGGGGCGGTACTGAGGGAGCGCTGCACTGTCGGAGGGGCTGTACTGGGAGAGCGCTGCACTGTCAGAGGGGCGCTACTGAGGGAGCGCTGCACTGTCGGAGGGCGGTGCTGAGGGAGCGCTGCACCGTCGGAGGGGCGGTACTGAGGGAGCGCTGCACTGTCGGAGGGGCAGCACTGAGGGAGCGCTGCACCGTCGGAGGGGCGGTACTGAGGGAGCGTTGCACTGTCAGAGCTGCAGTGCTGAGGGAGCGCTGCACTGTCGGAGGGGCAGTACTGAGGGAGCGTTGCACTGTCAGAGGGGCAGTACTGAGGGAGCGCGGGCACTGTCGGAGGGCAATACTGAGGGAGCGCTGCACTGTCAGAGGGGCGGTACTGAGGGAGCGCCGCACCGTCGGAGAGGCAGTGCTGAGGGAGCGCTGCACCGTCGGAGGGCAGTACTGAGGGAGCACTGCACTGTCAGAGGGCGGTACTAAGGGAGCGCTGCACTGTCGGAGGGGCGGTACTGAGGGAGCGCTGCACTGTCGGAGGGGCAGTACTGAGGGAGCGCTGCAGCGTCGGAGGGGCGGTACTGAGGGAGCGCTGCACTGTCGGAGGGGCAGTACTGAGTGAGCGCTGCACTGTCGGAGGGGCAGTACTGAGGGAGCGCTGCACTGTCAGAGGGGCAGTACTGAGGGAGCGGTGCACCGTCGGAGGGTCAGTACTGAGGGAGCGCTGCACTGTTGGAGGGGCAGTACTGAGGGAGCGCTGCACTGTCGGAGGGGCAGTACTGAGGGAGCGCTGCACTGTCGGAGGGGCAGTACTGAGGGAGCGCTGCACTGTCGGGAGGGGCAGTACTGAGGGAGCGCTGCACTGTCGGAGGGGCAGTACTGAGGGAGCGCTGCACTGTCGGAGGGACAGTAGAGGGGGCGCGGCACTGTCGGCGGGGCAATACTGAGGAAGCGTTGCACTGTCGGAGGGGCAGTACTGAGGGAGCGCTGCACTGTCGGAGGGGCAGTACTGAGGGAGCGCTGCACTGTCGGAGGGGCAGTGCTGAGGGTGCGCTGCACTGTCAGAGGGGCAGTACTGAGGGAGTATTGCACTGTCAGAGGGGCAGTACTGAGGGAGCGTTGCACTGTCAGAGGGGCAGTACTGAGGGAACGTTGCACTGTCAGAGGGCAGTACTCGGAGCGCTGCACTGTCAGAGGGGCAGTACTGAGGGAGCGTTGCACCGTCGGAGGGTCGGTACTGAGGGAGCGCTGCACTGTCAGAGGGGCGGTACTGAGGGAGCGCTGCACTGTCGGAGGGGCGGTTACTGAGGGAGCGCTGCACTGTCGGAGGGGCGGTGCTGAGGGAGCGCTGCACCGTCGGAGGGGCGGTACTCAGGGAGCGCTGCACTGTCGGAGAGGCAGTACTGAGGGAGCGCTGCACCGTCGGAGGGGCGGTACTGAGGGAGCGTTGCACTGTCAGAGCTGCGTACTGAGGGAGCGCTGCACTGTTGGAGGGGCAGTACTGAGGGAGCGCTGCACTGTCGGAAGGGCAGTACTGAGGGAGCGCTGCACTGTCAGAGGGGCAGTACTGAGGGAGCGCTGCACTGTCAGAGGGGCAGTACTGAGGGAGCGCTGCACTGTCAGAGGAGCAGTACTGATGGAGTGCTGCACTGTCAGAGGGGCAGTACTGAGGGAGCGCTGCACCGTCGGAGGGGCAGTACTGAGGAGCGCTGCACCGTCGGAGGGGCAGTACTGAGGGAGCGTTGCACTGTCTGAGGGGCAGTACTGAGGGAGCGCTGCACTGTCGGAGGGCAGTACTGAGGGAGCGCGGCATTGTCAGAGGGGCAGTACTGAGGGAGCGCGCCGCCGTCGGAGGGGCAGTACTGAGGGAGCGCTGCACTGCCGGACGGGCTGTACTGAGGGAGCGCTGCACTGTCGGAGGGGCTGTACTGGGGGAGCGCTGCACTGTCAGAGGGGCGGTACTGAGGGAGCGCTGCACTGTCAGAGGGGCGGTACTGAGGGAGCGCTGCACTGTCAGAGGGGCTGTACTGGGAGAGCGCTGCACTGTCAGAGGGGCGGTACTGAGGGAGCGCTGCACTGTCAGAGGGGCGCTACTCAGGGAGCGCTGCACTGTCGGAGGGGCAGTACTGAGGGAGCGCTGCACTGTCGGAGGGGCAGTACTGAGGGAGCGCTGCAGTGTCGGAGGGGCAGTACTGAGGGAGCGCTGCACTGTCGGAGGGGCAGTACTGAGGGAGCGCTGCACTGTCGGAGGGGCAGTACTGAGGGAGCGCTGCACTGTCGGAGGGGCAGTACTGAGGGAGCGCTGCACTGTAGGAGGGGCAGTACTGAGGGAGCGCTGCACTGTCGGAGGGGCAGTACTGAGGGAGCGCTGCACTGTCGGAGGGGCAGTACTGAGGGAGCGCTGCACTGTCAGAGGGGCAGTACTGAGGGAGCGCTGCACTGTCGGCGGGGCAGTACTGAGGGAGCGCTGCACTGTCGGAGGGGCAGTACTGAGGGAGCGCTGCACTGTTGGCGGGGCAGTACTGAGGGATCGCTGCACTGTCGGAGGGCCAGTACTGAGGGAGCTCTGCACTGTCAGAGGGGCGGTACTGAGGGAGCGCTGCACTGTCGGAGGGGCAGTACTGAGGGAGCGCTGCACTGTCGGAGGGGCATTACTGAGGGAGCCGTGCACTGTCAGAGGGGCGGTGCTGAGGGAGCGCTGCACTGTCGGAGGGGCATTACTGAGGGAGCGCTGCACTGTCGGAGGGGCGGTACTGAGGGAGCGCTGCACTGTCGGAGGGTCAGTACTGAGGAAGCTCTGCACTGTCGGAGGGGGCAGTACTGAGGGAGCACTGCACTGTCAGAGGGGCAGTACTGAGGGAGTGCTGCACTGTCGGAGGGGGCAGTACTGAGGGAGCGCTGCAGTGTCGGAGGGGCAGTACTGAGGGAGCGCTGCACTGTCGGAGGGTCAGTACTGAGGAAGCTCTGCACTGTCGGAGGGGGCAGTACTGAGGGAGCACTGCACTGTCAGAGGGGCAGTACTGAGGGAGTGCTGCACTGTCGGAGGGGGCAGTACTGAGGGAGCGCTGCAGTGTCGGAGGGGCAGTACTGAGGGAGCGCTGCACTGTCGGAGGTGCTGTTAAACCGAGTACCCATCTGCACTCTGAGGTGGACATAAAAGATCCTGTGGCACTAGTTCGAAGAGCAGAGGATTTCTCCCCGGTGTCCCGGGGCCAACATTGATCCCTCAATCAACACCACTGAAACAGATTATCACGTGTTTGTGGGAGCTTGCTGTGCCGCCGTCCTGCCTTGCAACAGTGATGACACTTCAAAAAGTACTTCATTGGTTGTAAAGCGCTTTGCGACATCCAGTGGTCGTGAAATGTTAAGTCTTTCGTTACCGAATTAATCAGATGGGTCGGCCAGCGAGAGACCCGGACACACACACACGGGTCCTCGCGCACAGAAATACACAGCGAGAGGTTTTCCCTCTGATTCTCCCCGATCTGTAGCTCTAGGTATTTCGCTGGTCATTCTGTGGGTATCAGCTCCTTCTCCCTCCCTGACCCTTACCAGCTCCCGATCACCCGCACCTCCCACATAGAGGAGTTTCGCTCAACATGGGGGCGGAATGTTAGTGCTGTCCCATCAAACACTCCCAGGGCAGGTACAGCATGGGTTAGATACAGAGTAAAGCTCCCTCTACACTGTCCCATCAAACACTCCTAGGGCAGGTACAGCACGGGTTAGATACAGAGTAAAGCTCCCTCTACACTCTCCCATCAAACACTCCCGGGGCAGGTACAGCACAGGTTAGATACAGAGTAAAGCTCCCTCTACACTGCCCCATCAAACACTCCCAGGGCAGGTACAGCACGGGTTAGATACAGAGTAAAGCTCCCTCTACACTGTCCCATCAAACACTCCCAGAGCAGGTACAGCACGGGTTAGATACAGAGTAAAGCTCCCTCTACACTGTCCCATCAAACACTCCCAGGGCAGGTACAGCACGGGTTAGATACAGAGTAAAGCTCCCTCTACACTGTCCCATCAAAACACTCCCAGGGCAGGTACAGCATGGGTTAGATACAGAGTAAAGCTCCCTCTACACTGTCCCATCAAACACTCCCAGGGCAGGTACAGCACGGGTTAGATACAGAGTAAAGCTCCCTCTACACTGTCCCATCAAACACTCCCAGGGCAGGTACAGCACGGGTTAGATACAGAGTAAAGCTCCCTCTACACTGTCCCATCAAACACTCCCAGGGCAGGTACAGCACGGGTTAGATACAGAGTAAAGCTCCCTCTACACTGTCCCATCAAACACTCCCAGGGCTGGTACAGCACGGGTTAGATACTGAGTAAAGCTCCCTCTACACTGTCCCATCAAACACTCCCAGGGCAGGTACAGCACTGGTTAGATACAGAGTAAAGCTCCCTCTACACTGCCCCATCAAACACTCCCAGGGCAGGTACCGCACAGGTTAGATACAGAGTAAAGCTCCCTCTACACTGTCCCATCAAACACTCCCAGGGCAGGTACAGCACGGTTAGATACAGAGTAAAGCTCCCTCTACACTGTCCCATCAAACACTCCCAGGGCAGGTACAGCACAGGTTAGATACAGAGTAAAGCTCCCTCTACACTGCCCCATCAAACACTCCAGGGCAGGTACAGCACGGGTTAGATACAGAGTAAAGCTCCCTCTACACTGTCCCATCAAACACTCCCAGGGCAGGTACTGCACGGGTTAGATACAGAGTAAAGCTCCCTCTACACTGTCCCCATCAAACACTCCCAGGGCAGGTACAGCACGGGTTAGATACAGAGTAAAGCTCCCTCTACACTGTCCCATCAAACACTCCCAGGGCAGGTACAGCACGGGTTAGATACAGAGTCTACACTCACCTCCTGAATGTTGGGCATCTCCAAGAACTCGCCGAAGACGTACACTCCAGGCACTTCGAGCAGCTGGTTGATGAGTGCCACCAGTGCTGCCCCCCGCACCGTCTTGGCAAGCAGGAGGAACTGCTCGAGCGACTGCCCGCTCGCTTTCACCTCCGTCGTCATTGCTTTAACGCAGGGAAACGCGGAACTGAGGCAAAGAACCGGAGTCGGGGTGGGTGGGGGTGGGGGGAAGTGGCGGTAGGAGGGAAATAGAAAGCGATTAAAAATAAACAGCAGCATCCCATCCCCTTATCCCACACGGCCGTTCCCCACCCCAACGGGGCACTGACTCGCGCCGGCTATTCGACTTCAGAAGCATCGCGGCCGAGCTCAACCCTGTCCCACTGATCAGGAGCAGGATCCCGGCCTGAATCTCCACCCCCCATCCCCGTTCCATCACTGACTCAGCGCAGGCCGGGGATGGAGCCTGACCCCTTCCACAGAATGGTTAACAGATTACTTGAGTGAATCCTCTCTTCTGAAGCTACTTTTGAGGCATCTGCCTCCATTGTTTAACCATCCTATTTATCAATCCCTCAGGGATTCTCACCCAGTTTATTCCCCCCTATCCGGTTATTTTTAACCAGTTAACACACCCGTGTTATTTTCACACGGTTAACTCCCAACCCCCCCCCCCCCTGGTTATTTTCACCCGGTTAACTCCCCCCCTGGTTATTTTCACCCGCTTAACTCCCCCTGGTTATTTTCACCCGCTTAACTCCCCCTGGTTATTTTCACCCGCTTAACTCCCCCAGGTTATTTTCACCCGCTTAACTCCCCCTGGTTATTTTCACCCGGTTAACTCCCCCTGGTTATTTTCACCCGCTTAACTCCCCCTGGTCATTTTCACCCGCTTAACTCCCCCTGGTTATTTTCACCCGCTTAACTCCCCCTGGTTATTTTCACCCGGTTAACTCCCCCTGGTTATTTTCACCCGGTTAACTCCCCCTGGTTATTTTCACCCGCTTAACTCCCCCTGGTTATTTTCACCCGCTTAACTCCCCCAGGTTATTTTCACCCGCTTAACTCCGCCTGGTTATTTTCACCCGGTTAACTCCCCCTGGTTATTTTCACCCGCTTAACTCCCCCTGGTTATTTTCACCCGCTTAACTCCCCCTGGTTATTTTCACCCGCTTAACTCCCCCTGGTTATTTTCACCCGCTTAACTCCCCCTGGTTATTTTCACCCGGTTAACTCCCCCTGGTTATTTTCACCCGCTTAACTCCCCCTGGTTATTTTCACCCGGTTAACTCCCCCTGGTTATTTTCACCCGCTTAACTCCCCCTGGTTATTTTCACCCGGTTAACTCCCTCTGGTTATTTTCACCCGGTTAACTCCCTCTGGTTATTTTCACCCAGTTAACTCCCACTGGTTATTTTCACCCGGTTAACTCCCTCTGGTTATTTTCACCCAGTTAACTCCCCCTGGTTATTTTCACCCGGTTAACTCCCTCTGGTTATTTTCACCCAGTTAACTCCCTCTGGTTATTTTCACCCGGTTAACTCCCTCTGGTTATTTTCACCCGGTTAACTCCCTCTGGTTATTTTCACCCAGTTAACTCCCACTGGTTATTTTCACCCGGTTAACTCCCTCTGGTTATTTTCACCCAGTTAACTCCCACTGTTTATTTTCACCCGGTTAACTCCCTCTGGTTACTTTCACCCAGTTAACTCCCACCTCTGGTTATTTTCACCCAGTTAAATCCCCTCTGGTTATTTTCACCCGGTTAACTGCCCCCCCTGGTGATTTTCACCCGGTTAACTCCCCCCTGGTTATTTTCACCCGGTTAACTGCCCCCCCTGGTGATTTTCACCCGGTTAACTCCCCCGATTATTTTCACCGTTAACTCCCCCCTGGTTATTTTCACCCGGCCAACTCGCCCTCTGGTTATTTTCACCCGGTTAGCTCCCCCACTGGTTATTTCCACCCGGTTAACTCGCCCCCTGGTTATTTTCACCCGGTTAACTCGCCCCCTGGTTATTTTCACCCGGTTAACTGCCCCTGGTTATTTTCACTCGCTTAACTTCCCCCTGGTTATTTTCACCCGGTTAACTCCCACCTCTGGTTATTTTCACCCAGTTAAATCCCCTCTGGTTATTTTCACCCGGTTAACTGCCCCCCCTGGTGATTTTCACCCGGTTAACTGCCCCCCCTGGTGATTTTCACCCGGTTAACTGCCCCCCCCCCTGGTGATTTTCACCCGGTTAACTGCCCCCCCTGGTGATTTTCACCCAGTTAACTGCCCCCCCAGGTGATTTTCACCCGGTTAACTCCCCCCTGGTTATTTTCACCCGGTTAACTCCCCCTCAGTAATTTTCACCCAGTTAACTCCCCCTCGGTAATTTTCACCCGGTTAACTCCCCCTCGGTAATTTTCACCCGGTTAACTCCCCCTCGGTAATTTCACCCGGTTAACTCGCCCTCTGGTTATTTTCACCCGGCCAACTCGCCCTCTGGTTATTTTCACCCGGTTAGCTCCCCCACTGGTTATTTCCACCCGGTTAACTCCCTCCTGGTTATTACCACCCGGTTAACTCGCCCCCTGGTTATTTTCACCCCGGTTAACTCGCCCCCCCTGGTTATTTCCACCCGGTTAACTCGCCCCCTGGTTATTTTCACCCGGTTAACTCGCCCCCTGGATATTTTCACCCGGTTAACTCGCCCCCCCCCCCGGTTATTTCCACCCGGTTAGCTCGCCCCCTGGTTATTTTCACCCGGTTAACTCGCCCCCTGGTTATTTTCACCCGGTTAACTCGCCCCCTGGTTATTTTCACCCAGTTAACTCGCCTCCTGGTTATTTTCACCCGGTTAACTCACCCCCTGGTTATTTCCACCCAGTTAACTCGCCCTCTGGTTATTTTCACCCAGTTAACTCACCCCCTGATTATTTCCACCCGGTTAACTCACCCCCTGGTTATTTCCACCCGGTTAACTCACCCCCTGGTTATTTCCACCCAGTTAACCCGCCCCCTGGTTATTTTCACCCGGTTAACTCGCCCCCTGGTTATTTTCGCCCAGTTAACTCCTAACTAGGCCCCAAAAGCCTGGGGCTCGAGTGACTGACCTATCCCCGGGCGCCGCTGTACCTGTACCTGCTCCTGCTTCTTAGGCCAGACCCCTCACACAGGCGCCGCCGACATGGTTGGAGTCGCGGCCGGGACCAGCATCGCCGCCCCCCGATTGGCCAGCGACCGCCCTTCCTGCCTTCTCATTGGCCAACCGTCCCGGGCAAACCGCCAATGGCATCATCGAACCCGCCCCTGCCGCGCACCGCCTATTGGCTCAGTCCGTCGTCAATCAGCGAGAGCTGCGGCGTGATTGGAGGAGGTGCACGTCAGTCAAACCTGAAAGGAGGGCGGGCCCCACACGGAGCGTCCGTTGTTCCTATTGGTGAGAATCGCCGCCATTCGCCAATCAGCGTTGAAGAAAGAGTGACTGACAGACGAGCTCGGCTGCCTATTCGCTGAAGCCCAAGTCAATCAAATCTGAGGCGCCGCCATTTCATTGCCTACTTTCCCCGCCTCTGCTTGACAATCAGCCGTTCCCATTGGGCAGAACGCGGCAGCTGCCTTTATTGACAGGCATACGGACCAATCAGCGCCGCACCTTCCGGCGACACATATGCGGCTCATTGGTCGGGCTTAACGTCAGTCAAAGGAGGACTCAGCCAATCAACCGCGGGACCAAGGCAGTGCAATGGCAGCACGCTCATTGGTGGGAGCATCTA
>NW_028225181.1:19367997-19388335 GCF_052327205.1 Somniosus microcephalus
CCACCCTCCCCTCTCTCTCCCTCCCATACCTTAACCCACCCCTCCACTCCTTCTCAACATCCCCTCCCTTCCCCCCCCCTCTCTCTCCCTCTCTTTCCCCACTCCCTCCCAAACATCCTCTCCCTTCCCTCTACCTCCCCCTACCCTCCCACTCTCCCTCCTTCTGTGGGATTGCTGCATTGTCGGAGGGTCAGTACTGAGGGAGTGCTGCACTGTCGGAGGGGCGGTACTGGGGGAGGGCTGCACTGTCGGAGGGGCTGTACTGAGGGAGCGCTGCACTGTCGGAGGGGCAGTACTGAGGGAGCGCTACACTGTCGGAGAGGCAGTACTGAGGGAGCGCTACACTGTCGGAGAGGCAGTACTGATGGAGCGCGCGCTGCACTGTCGGAGAGTCAGTACTGAGGGAGCGCTGCACTGTCAGAGGGGCAGTACTGAGGGAGCGCTACACTGTCGGAGAGTCAGTACTGAGGGAGCGCTGCAGTGTCAGAGGGCAGTCCTGAGGGGACGCCGCACTGTCGGAGAGGCAGTACTGAGGGAGCGCTGCACTGTCGGAGAGGCAGTACTGATGGAGCGCTGCACTGTCGGAGAGTCAGTACTGAGGGAGCGCTGCAGTGTCAGAGGGCAGTCCTGAGGGGACGCCGCACTGTCGGAGAGGCAGTACTGAGGGAGCGCTGCACTGTCGGAGGGGCAGTACTGAGGGAGCTCTGCACTGTCGGAGGGGCAGTACTGAGGGAGCTCTGCACTGTCGGAGGGGCAGTACTGAGGGAGCGCTGCACTGTCGGAGGGGCAGTACTGAGGGAGCGCTGCACTGTCGGAGGGGCACTCTTCTTTCTTTTGTCTTTTGTTCTCTCTTTCCCTCATTTCTTGGGACAATGGGTACGGTCAGAAGGAAGGGGAGTTTCGTTGAGAGGTGGGGAGAGGCTGGGGGAGACGGCCGGCTCTCGGGGACCACTGTCGACTCTGGGAGGGGGAGTGGGTTCGATCCCCGCTCGGGGACGCGCAATACGTCAGGAGGTCAGAGTTGAAACCCTCAGGTCGGTGTTTATATGTAACATTTTAATAGTTTCATCCTAATGTTTCCCGTTCTATTTTCTCTCTCTCTCTCTCTCTCTCGCTCCCTCCTGCTATAATCCCACTCACCCTCTCCTGTCTCCCTTCCCCTCACTCCCCCTCCCCTCCTCTCTCCTTCTGTTCCACTTATCCATTTGCTCTTCCTCTCTACCTGCCTGCTCCCTCCATCCTCTCCCTCCATCCTCTCCCTCTCCCCCTCTGCCACACACTTCGTATCCCCTCATCTTTCCCTCTCCCGCTCCCTCCCATCCCTCCCCTCCTCTCTCTTTCCCATCCCCCGTCCTTCCCTCCTCCCCCCCTCCTCTCCCTCACACTTCCCTCCCCTCCCCATCCCACCCCCTACACTCCATCCCCAATCCTCCCCCCTTGCTCCTCTCCTCCTGCTCCTCTCTCCCCTCCCCTCCCATTCCCTCCCCCATTGCCCCCTCTCCTCCCCTCCCCATCTCCTCCCCTCCCCACCACTCCCCCTCCTCCACCACCTCCTCCGCTCCTCCCCCTCCCCTCCCATCTCTTCTCCCTCCCCTCCCCGTCCCTTCCCCTCCCCATCCCTTCCCCACTCACCTCCCCCACTCCCCTGTACCCTCCTCACCCCTCCTGTCCCTCTGCCCCCCCCACTCCCTCTCCTCTCCCCTCCTCTCCCTTCCCCCACCACTCCTCTCCCCTCCCTCTTACCTCCGGTCCCTTTCCCCCTCACCTTCTCCCCTCCACCTCCCCTCACCCCCCACCCCCCCACTCCCCCTCCTCCCTCCCCCTCTTCCCCCCTCCCCCTCCTCCCTAGGTGACCCGAGTCCCCTGCAAGGACCTCCAGTCCTACCACATCCTGACAGACAGGGAGTCGGAGCGGAACGTGCTGCTCTGGATCGATGCCTACCAGGCCTCCATGCTCAGCCCCCCCAGGATGAGCATGGAGAGCCTGAAGGTAAAGCCCAAGGAATCGGGGACCAACACCAGACTCGAGGAATGGAACCCAGCCGGGAAACCAGTGATTATAATGGAAGAAATCCCGCAGAACTCAGAGACCCAGCACCGAGACTCCAGCGGTGGAGAGACCATCGGAGATAACAAGCACCTGCAGTCCAGGGGCAGAGAGAGGCTGGCAGAAAGACCCAGCGCATCGCAAATATTGAACATAGACCACAAATAAAACCTTTATTAAAAATAAAATCTTTGCACTCTTATTTCGGGGTTAGATGCAGAGTAAAGTTCTCTCTACACTGTCCCATCCAACACTCCCAGGGCAGGTACAGCACGGGTTAGATACAGAGTAAAGTTCTCTCTACACTGTCCCATCAAACACTACCAGGGCAGGAACAGCACGGGTTAGATACAGAGTAAAGCTCCCTCTACACTGTCCCATCAAACACTCCCAGGGCAGGTACAGCACGGGTTAGATACAGAGTAAAGCTCCCTCTACACTGTCCCATCAAACACTCCCAGGGCAGGTACAGCACAGGTTAGATACAGAGTAAAGCTCCCTCTACACTGTCCCATCAAACACTCCCAGGGCAGGTACAGCACGGGTTAAATACAGAGTAAAGCTCCCTCTACACTGTCCCATCAAACACTCCCAGGGCTGGTACAGCACAGGTTAGATACAGAGTAAAGCTCCCTCTACACTGTCCCATCAAACAATCCCAGGGCAGGTACAGCACGGGTTAGATACAGAGTAAAGCTCTCTACACTGTCCCATCAAACACTCCCAGGACAGGTACAGCACGTGTTAGATACAGAGTAAAGCTCCCTCTACACTGTCCCATCAAACACTCCCAGGACAGG
The DNA here is from genome assembly GCF_052327205.1 of Somniosus microcephalus. NCBI lineage: Eukaryota > Metazoa > Chordata > Chondrichthyes > Squaliformes > Somniosidae > Somniosus > Somniosus microcephalus. The sequence goes on from NW_028225181.1 coordinate 19,370,845, forward strand.
TACAGCACGTGTTAGATACAGAGTAAAGCTCCCTCTACACTGTCCCATCAAACACTCCCAGGGCAGGTACAGCACGGGTTAGATACAGAGTAAAGCTCCCTCTACACTGTCCCATCAAACAATCCCAGGACAGGTACAGCACGTGTTAGATACAGAGTAAAGCTCTCTCTACACTGTCCCATCAAACACTCCCAGGACAGGTACAGTACGGGTTAGATACAGAGTAAAGCTCCCTCTACACTGTCCCATCAAACACTCCCAGGGCAGGTACAGCACAGGTTAGATACAGAGTAAAGGTCCCTCTACACTGTCCCATCAAACACTCCCAGGGCAGGTACAGCACGGGTTAGATACAGAGTAAAGCTCCCTCTATACTGTCCCATCAAACACTCCTGTTGCATCCGTAACTCTTAAGGTATGGTGTTCTTCAATGACTAGACGGAAGCTGTAGATTAACAATCAACAGGTGTTTACTGGAGGAGGGTAGTCTAAAGACTAACAGTACAGATGCCTGCTCAAGGCTTATATACAGGTGTGGTCACTGCCGGTACTACAGTATACAGGAGCTGTAAAAGTAGTTCTCTCTTAAAGGTACATACACTACAATTCCTCCCCTTTTAGATTAACAGTACCCATAACATTCAAATAACAGTTAACACTTTAACATGCACATTAACTGAAATAGTCCATTTATAGATTCAGTCTTTGGGGCGGCTTCCTGATCCTTTATGGATAGCGCCTTTCCCGAGTGTCTTGCTCTTGGTGCGGAGGCGATTCTGGCCCCCTGTCGTCGGTTGGTTCATCAGCTTCCCATGCTACTGTTTCTGGGGTAGATGCTACCTGTATATAGAAACATAGAAACATAGAAGATAGGAGCAGGAGTAGGCCATTCGGCCCTTCGAGCCTGCTCCGCCATTCAACGAGATCATGGCTGATCATCCAAACCCTAGCACCCGGTCCCTACACCGACAGCCATCCCACCCAAGCCCTATCCCCATAACCCCGCGTATTTAATCCCCCCTAACACTAAGGGTCAATTTTTTTTTTATCATGGCCATGCAAACTATGTTGGGTTCATCCCCAGGTACGCGAGGCATGGGGTTCACTCGTTCCTGTGATGCTAGGATCTGGTCGACGTGGCGTCTCACAATGTTCTCCCCGACATCCACTGTGTAGATTAGTGGCCCCTGCCGTGTGCATATCGTTCCGGGTTGCCATTTCTCTGTTCGGTAGTCGCGGGCCAAGACTGGTTGTCCTACATTGAAGCTCCTTGTCGGCTTCTCATTGATGTGCTGGAATTGCTTATCCTCAACATTTCTTCGCACATTTGGTCTGAGCAAATCCAGACGAGATCTCAACCTTTGGTTAAAGAATATCATGGCTGGGGTCTGGTTGGTAACTGCATGTGTCGCATTTCTGTAGGCTAACAGGAAATTGTCCACCTTATGCTGTAGTGGAATGTTATCATCGCACATGGCCCTTATTGCCTTTTTAAAGGTTTGTACGAACCTCTCAGCCAATCCATTTGTGGCTGGATGATACGGGGCGGATGTGTTATGCCTTTTAGTGTTCTGAGTCCCTCCTGGAAGACTTCTTGTGCGTCAGTTAACATTTTTTGACAGTCGTCCAGGTGTGATGTCATCATCCTTTTTGGCCTCAACCTTCAGTGCCTGTTTGGAATGCCAATCTAATTGTATCTTCCGGATCCATTCACGTCCTAGTAGTGGTGGTCCTCCATCTGGCAATACATATAGGTCCATTTTTGGTATTTCCTGGCCTTTGTATATCACGTTCACCCTTATTTTTCCTTTGGGGTAGACGTTTTGCCCCATGTACGTCTTGAAGACAATCTCTGTAGCTTTCAAGGGTATATGTGAGAATAGCCGCTTGTAGTCCCTTCGGTTTATGACTGTTAGGGCTGATCCTGTGTCCAATTCCATTTTCACTTGGACTCCGTCTATCTTGAGCGTGACCCAGATAGTCTGGTGATCCTCCATTTTGATTACATTATGTAGTTTCAGACAACCCAGCTCCTTGCTTCCGGAGTCTGTATCACTTTTCTGTTCGTCTGAACTACTGTCCATCACCTTATGTACCTTTTTGTACTTCTTCTGTGGAGATTTCTTGCTGCTGGTTTTCTTCCCTGACCTGCAGACTCTTGCTATGTGTCCTGCTTTTCCACACTGTCTGCACACTTGGTCTTTGAACCAACAATCCTTCTGGTCGTGTGTTGTTCTGCCGCAGCGATAGCATTTCACTGTTCCATAGGACATTTCATTGGTGCCATATTCTTGCGGTCTCCGTTGTATCTCTGCAGCACCCCGTGCGGCTGCTTCGTGTGATACTGCCATGCTGAAAGCCTTGTCCAGCGTAAGATCCTTTTCTGATAGAAGCTGTTTCGGGGTTCCTTCACTTTGAAGCCCACACACAAACTTGTCCCTTAACGTATCTGATAGTCCCACTCCAAACTGGCAGTGTTTCGATAGCTTGCGCAGTTCCGTTAAGTACTCAGCATTACTTTCGTCTTTCTGTTGGTTCCTTTTGTGGAACTTAAACCTTTCTGCTATCAGCAGCGGTGTGGTGTTTAAGTGGTCCTGTAGGATTTCCACTATGCTTTCGAAATCCTTATCCACTGGCTTCTCTGGGGTTATTAGGTTTCGCAGTAAGCCATACGTTTTTGCACCCATGGAATTCAACAAAACCAGTGCTTTCCTAGCATCTGGCACTTCATTCGCCCTGCAGTACACCTCAATGCGTTCCACATATGTCGCCCAATCTTCGACTTCATTGTCGAACGCAGTGACGCTGCCACTCTTCGGCATCCCTGGGCGTGGTTAGACTTTCAAAAATGGCATCTCCCGCGCTCTCCCTTCTTCTCCGCTGGCTCAAAATGGCGTCTCCCGCGCTTTCCTTTCCTCCCGCACTCGCCCTTCTTCTCCGCTGCGGCTTTAAAAATGGCGTCTCCCGCGCTCTCCCTTCTTCTCCACGGCTCAAATGGCGTCTCCCTTTCTTTCCCCGCGGACGCTGCTCAGCCCTTGAGCCCTGGCTGTGCTCTGCGTGTTTTCCCGCGCGCCTCTCTCGTTGCCGCCGCTCGGTCCTGAACCCGGCTGCTGCTTTACCCTCTCTCTCTCTCTTTTTGTTTTCCGTCGACGCCGCTCGGTTTTCAACCCCCGGCTGCGCCCTGTGCGCTTTACCCTCTCTCTTACCCCGTCGACGCTGCTCGGCCTTTTCTCTGCTGTCGGTCGGCTCCAGCCGCCGCTGTCCGGGAAGGGTCGGCGCTGTACCTATTGCCAGTCTGTTGCTGGATCGTCGTGGCTGGGGAACCAAGCCCAGCTCTCAACAGCCTCCCCTGCGATGTTCACTCTCTGCCGGATGACTGGGCGGTTGCTCGTGGTCGACGCCCGTGTTTCTGGCCTCGACTTTCCTCCACCGTCCTCCCGGAGCGAATCCTTGGAAGGAAATGCAGAGTTGCAGGTAGATTCGAATCGACCTCGTCGCCACTGTTGAATCTGTAACTCTTAAGGTATGGTGTTCTTCAATAACTAGACGGAGGCTGTAGATTAACAATCAACAGGTGTTTACTGGAGGAGGGTAGTCTAAAGACTAACAGTACAGATGCCTGCTCAAGGCTTATATACAGGTGTGGTCACTGCTGGTACTACAGTATACAGGAGCTGTAAAAGTAGTTCTCTCTTAAAGGTACATACACTACAACTCCCAGGGCAGGTACAGCATGGGTTAGATGCAGAGTAAAGCTCCCTCTACACTGTCCCATCAAACACTCCCAGGGCAGGTACAGCATGGGTTAGATACAGAGTAAAGCTCCCTCTACACTGCCCCATCAAACACTCCCAGGGCAGGTACAGCACGGGTTAGATACAGAGTAAAGCTCCCTCTACACTGTCCCATCAAACACTCACAGTGCAGGTACAGCATGGGGTTAGATACAGAGTAAAGCTCCCTCTACACTGTCCCATTAAGCACTCCCAGGGCAGGTACAGCACGGGTTAGATACAGAGTAAAGCTCCCTCTACACTGTCCCATCAAACACTCCCAGGGCAGGTACAGCACGGGTTAGATACAGAGTAAAGCTCCCTCTACACTGTCCCATTAAGCACTCCCAGGGCAGGTACAGCACGGGTCAGATATAGAGTAAAGCTCCCTCTACACTGTCCCATCAAACACTCCCAGGGCAGGTACAGCACGGGTTAGATACAGAGTAAAGCTCCCTCTACACTGTCCCATCAAACACTCCCAGGGCAGGTACAGCACGGGTTAGATACAGAGTAAAGCTCCCTCTACACTGTCCCATCAAACACTCCCAGGGCAGGTACAGCACGGGTTAGATACAGAGTAAAGCTCCCTCTACACTGTCCCATCAAACACTCCCAGGGCAGGTACAGCATGGGTTACATAAGAACATAAGAAGTAGGAGCAGGAGTAGGCCATACGGCCCCTCGGGTCTGCTCCGCCATTCAATAGGATCATGGCTGATCCGAACCTAGACTCACGTCCACTTCCCTGCCCTCTCCCCGTAACCCCCAATTCCCTTATCAGCTAGGAAACTGTCTATCTCCGTTTTAAATTTATTTAATGTCGCAGCTTCCACAGCTCTCTGGGGTAGCAAATTCCATAGATTTACTACCCTCTGAGTGAAGAAGTTTCTCCTCATCTCAGTTTTGAAAGGGCAGCCCCTTATTCTAAGATTATGCCCCCTAGTTCTAGTCTCACCCATCAGTGGAAACATCCTCCCCGCATCCACCCGATCAAGTCCCCTCACAATCTTATATGTTTCGATAAGATCGCCTCTCATTCTTCTGAATTCCAATGAGTAGAGTCCCAACCTACTCAACCTTTCCTCATAAGTCAACCACCTCATCTCTGGAATCAACCGAGTGAACCTTCTCTGAACCGCCTCGAGAGCAAGTGTATCTTTTCTTAAATATGGAAACCAAAACTGCACGCAGTGTTCCAGGTGTGGCCTCACCAATACCCTGTATAACTGCAGCAAGACTTCCCTGTTTTTATACTCCATCCCCCTTACAATAAAAGCCAAGATTCCATTGGCCTTCCTGATCACCTGCTGTACCTGCATACTAACCTTCTGTGTTTCATGTAACAGGACCCCCAGGTCCCTTTGTACTGTAGCACTTTGCAGTTTCTCTCCATTTAGATAATAACTTGCTCTTTGATTTTTTCTGCCAAAGTGCATAACCTCACACTTTCCAACATTATATTCCATCTGCCAAATCTCTGCGCACTCACTTAGCCTGTCGATGTCCTTTTGCAGGTTTTTTATGTCCTCCTCACTCACTGCTTTCCCTCCCATCTTTGTATCGTCGGCAAACTTGGATACGTTGCACTCGGTCCCTTCCTCCAAATCGTTAATATAGATTGTAAAGAGTTGGGGTCCCAGCACTGACCCCTGTGGAACACCACTAGTTACTGATTGCCAGCCCGAGAATGAACCATTCATCCCAACTCTCTGTTTTCTGTTAGATAGCCAATCTTCCAGCCATGCCAGTAAATTACCCCCAATCCCGTGATTTTTTATCTTGTGCAGTAATCTTTTGTATGGAACCTTGTCAAATGCCTTTTGGAAGTCCAAATACACCACATCCACTGGTTCCCCTTTATCCACCCTGTATATTACATCCTCAAAGAATTCGAGCAAATTTGTCAAACAGGACTTCCCCTTCATAAAACCATGCTGACTCTGTTAGATACAGAGTAAAGCTCCCTCTACACTGTCCCATCAAACACTCCCAGGGCAGGTACAGCACGGGTTAGATACAGAGTAAAGCTCCCTCTACACTGTCCCATCAAACACTCCCAGGGCAGGTACAGCACGGGTTAGATACAGAGTAAAGCTCCCTCTACACTTTCCCATCAAACATTCCCAGGACAGGTACAGCACGGGGTTAGATTCAGAGTAAAGCTCCCTCTACACTGTCCCATCACACACTCCCAGGGCAGGTACAGCACGGGTGAGATACAGAGTAAAGCTCCCTCTACACTGTCCCATCAAACACTCCCAGGGCTGGTACAGCAAGGGTTAGATACAGAGTAAAGCTCTCTCTACACTGTCCCATCAAACACTCCCAGGGCAGGTACAGCACGGGTTAGATACAGAGTAAAGCTCCCTCTACACGGTCCCATCAAACACTCCCGGGGCAGGTACAGCACGGGTTAGATACAGAGTAAAGCTCCCTCTACACTGTCCCATCAAACACTCCCAGGGCAGGTACAGCACGGGTTAGATACAGAGTAAAGCTCCCTCTACACTGTCCCATCAAACACTCCCAGGGCAGGTACAGCACGGTTTAGATACAGAGTAAAGCTCCCTCTACACTGTCCCATCAAACACTCCCAGGGCAGGTACAGCACGGGTTAGATACAGAGTAAAGCTCCCTCTACACTGTCCCATCAAACACTCCCAGGGCAGGTACAGCACAGGTTAGATACAGAGTAAAGCTCCCTCTACACTGTCCCATCAAACACTCCCAGGGCAGGTACAGCACGGGTTAGATACAGAGTAAAGCTCCCTCTACACTGTCCCATCAAACACTCCCAGGGCAGGTACAGCACAGGTTAGATACAGAGTAAAGCTCCCTCTACACTGTCCCATCAAACACTCCCAGGGCAGGTACAGCACAGGTTAGATACAGAGTAAAGCTCCCTCTACACTGTCCCATCAAACACTCCCAGGGCAGGTACAGCACGGGTTAGATACAGAGTAAAGCTCCCTCTACACTGTCCCATCAAACACTCCCAGGGCAGGTACAGCACGGGTTAGATACAGAGTAAAGCTCCCTCTACACTGTCCCATCAAACACTCCCAGGGCAGGTACAGCACGGGTTAGATACAGAGTAAAGCTCCCTCTACACTGTCCCATCAAACACTCCCAGGGCAGGTACAGCACAGGTTAGATACAGAGTAAAGCTCCCTCTACACTGTCCCATCAAACACTCCCAGGGCAGGTACAGTATGGGTTAGATACAGAGTAAAGCTCCCTCTACACTGTCCCATCAAACACTCCCAGGGCAGGTACAGCACAGGTTAGATACAGAGTAAAGCTCCATCTACACTGTCCCATCACACACTCCCAGAGCAGGTACAGCACGGGTTAGATACAGAGTAAAGCTCCCTCTACACTGTCCCATCAAACACTCCCAGGGCAGGTACAGCACGGGTTAGATACAGAGTAAAGCTCCCTCTACACTGTCCCATCAAACACTCCCAGGGCAGGTACAGCACGGGTTAGATACAGAGTAAAGCTCCCTCTACACTGTCCCATCAAACACTCCCAGGGCAGGTACAGCACGGGTTAGATACAGAGTAAAGCTCCCTCTACACTGTCCCATCAGACACTCTCAGGGCAGGTACAGCACAGGTTAGATACAGAGTAAAGCTGCGCCATTCAGTCAGATGAATGCTGATCTGTACCTGAACCACATTTACCCGCCTGTGCTCCATATCACTTGATACTCTTACCCAACAAAGATCGAAAATCTCAGTCTTGAAAATTTCAATTGACCCCCACCATCCACAGTCTTTTCGGGGAGAGAGTTCCAGATTCCAGTCACAGGGCAGAACTCCCCTGCTCTTCTCCCAATAGTGGCCCTGGTCGTTTTACCTCCATATGAGAGGGCAGAGAGGACCTTGGTTTAAAGTCTCAACTGAAAGACGGCACATCCAACGGTGCTGCGCTCCCTCAGAACTGCCCCTCCGACAGTGCAGCGCTCCCTCAGAACTGCCCCTCCGACAGTGCAGCGCTCCCTCAGTACTGCCCCTCCGACAGTGCAGTGCTTCCTCAGTACTGCCCCTCCGACAGTGCAGCGCTCCCTCAGTACTGCCCCTCCGACAGTGCAGCGCTCCCTCAGTACTGCCCCTCCGACAGTGCAGCGCTCCCTCAGTACTGCCCCTCCGACAGTGCAGCGCTCCCTCAGTACTGCCCCTCCGACAGTGCAGCTCTCCCTCAGTAATGCCCCTCCGACAGTGCAGCGCTCCCTCAGTGCTGCCCCTCCGACAGTGCAGCTCTCCCTCAGTAATGCCCCTCCGACAGTGCAGCGCTCCCTCAGTACTGCCCCTCCGACAGTGCAGCGCTCCCTCAGTACAACCCCTCCGACAGTGCAGCGCTCCCTCAGTACTGCCCGTTCACCAGTGCAGGGCTCCCTCAGTACTGCCCCTGCGACAGTGCAGCGCTCCCTCAGTACTGCCCCTCCGACAGTGCAGCGCTCCCTCAGTACTGCCCCTCCGACAGTGCAGCGCTCCCTCAGTACTGTCCCTCCGACAGTGCAGTGTTCCCTCAGTACTGCCCCTGCGACAGTGCAGCGCTCCCTCAGTGCTGCCCCTCCGACAGTGCAGCGCTCCCTCAGTGCTGCCCCTCCGACAGTGCAGTGCTCCCTCAGTACTGTCCCTCCGACAGTGCAGTGTTCCCTCAGTACTGCCCCTCCAACAGTGCAGCGCTCCCTCAGTACCGTCCCTCCAACAGTGCAGCGCTCCCTCAGTACTGCCCCTCCAACAGTGCAGCGCTCCCTCAGTACTGCCCCTCCAACAGTGCAGTGTTCCCTCAGTACAGCCCCTCTAACAGTGCAGTGTTCCCTCAGCACTGCCCCTCCAACAGTGCAGCGCTCTCTCAGTACTGCCCCTCCGACAGTGCAGCACTCCCTCAGTACCGCCCCTCCAACAGTGCAGCGCTCCCTCAGTACTGCCCCTCTGACAGTGCAGCGCTCCCTCAGTACTGCCCCTCCGACAGTGCAGTGTTCCCTCAGTACTGCCCCTCCAACAGTGCAGCGCTCCCTCAGTACCGCCCCTCCAACAGTGCAGCGCTGCCTCAGTACTGCCCCTCTGACAGTGCAGCGCTCCCTCAGTACTGCCCCTCCGACAGTGCAGCACTCCCTCAGCACTGCCCCCCGACAGTGCAGCGCTCCCTCAGTACTGCCCCCCGACAATGCAGTGCTCCCTCAGTACCGCCCCTCCAACAGTGCAGTGCTCCCTCAGTACTGCCCCCCGACAATGCAGTGCTCCCTCAGTACCGCCCCTCCAAAAGTGCAGCACTCACTCAGTACTGCCCCTCCGACAGTGCTGCTCTCCCTCAGTACTGCCCCTCCGACAGTGCGGCGCTCCCTCAGTACTCCCTCTCCGACAGTGCAGCGCTCCCTCAGTACTGCCCCTCCGACAGTGCAGCGCTCCGTCAGTACTGCCCCTCTGACAGTGCAGCGCTCTCTCAGTACTGCCCCTCTGACAGTGCTGCGCCCCCTCAGTACTGCCCCTCCAACAGTGCAGCGCTCCCTCAGTACTGCCCCTGCGACAGTGCAGCGCTCCCTCAGTGCTGCCCCACCGACAGCGCAGCGCTCCCTCAGTACTGCCCCTCCGACAGTGCAGCGCTCCCTCAGTACTGCCCCTCCGACAGTGCAGCGCTCCCTCAGTGCTTCCCCTCCGACAGTGCAGCTCTCCCTCAGTAATGCCCCTCCGACAGTGCAGCGCTCCCTCAGTGCTGCCCCTCCGACAGTGCAGCTCTCCCTCAGTAATGCCCCTCCGACAGTGCAGCGCTGCCTCAGTACTGCCCCTCCGACAGTGCAGCGCTCCCTCAGTACTGCCCCTCCGACAGTGCAGCGCTCCCTCAGTACTGCCCCTCCGACGGTGCAGCGCTCCCTCAGTACTGCCCCTCCGACAGTGCAGCGCTCCCTCAGTACTGTCCCTCCGACAGTGCAGTTTTCCCTCAGTACTGCCCCTGCGACAGTGCAGCGCTCCCTCAGTACTGTCCCTCCGACAGTGCAGTGTTCCCTCAGTACTGCCCCTGCGACAGTGCTGCTCTCCCTCAGTACTGCCCCTCCGACAGTGCAGCGCTCCCTCAGTACTCCCTCTCCGACAGTGCAGCGCTCCCTCAGTACTGCCCCTCCGACAGTGCAGCGCTCCGTCAGTACTGCCCCTCTGACAGTGCTGCTATCCCTCAGTGCTGCCCCACCGACAGCGCAGCGCTCCCTCAGTACTGCCCCACCGACAGCGCAGCGCTCCCCTCAGTACTGCCCCTCCAACAGTGCTGCTCTCCCTCAGTGCTGCCCCTCTGACAGTGCAGCGCTCCCTCAGTACTGCCCGTCCAACAGTGCAGCGCTCCCTCAGTGCTGCCCCTGCGACAGTGCGGTGCTCCCTCAGTACTTTCCCTCTGACAGTGGAGTGCTCCCTCAGTACTTCCGCTCCAATAGTGCGGTTCTCCCTCTGTACTGCCCCTCCCATAGTTGCGGTGCTTCCTCAGTACAGCCCCTCCGACAGTGGAGTCCTCCCTCAGTACTGCACCTCCGACAGTGAAGTGCTCCCTCAGTACTGCCCCTCCAACAGTGCGGTGCTCCCTCAGTGCTGACCCTCCGACAGTGCAGCATTCCCTCAGTACGGCCCCTCCAATAGTGTGGTGCTCCCTCAGTACTGCCCCTCCGACAGTGCAGCGCTCCCTCAGTACTGCCCCTCCGACAGTGCAGCGCTCCCTCAGTACTGCCCCTCCGACAGTGCAGCACTCCCTCAGTACTGCCCCTCTGACAGTGCGGCGCTCCCTCAGTACTGCACCTCCGACAGTGCAGCGCTCCCTCAGTACTGCCTCTCCGACAGTGCAGCGCTCCCTCAGTACTGCCCCTCCGACAGTGCAGCGCTCCCTCAGTACTGCCTCTCCGACAGTGCAGCGCTCCCTCAGTACTGCCCCTCCGACAGTGCAGCGCTCCCTCAATACTGGGCAACTTGGCAGTGTCGGCCTGGGATTATGGGGCTCAAGTTTTTGGAGTGGAGCTTGACCCCACGACCTTCTGACTCAGAGACAAGATGGCTACCAAGTGAGCCGCGGTTGACACCAAGGTAGTTTGGAGGGGCGGCAACAAAGGTTCACTAGACTGAATCCTGGGACGAGAATTCTGTTCCTTGAGGAGATTCGGCCCAGAAATTCTGGAGTTTAGAAGAATGAGAGGTGATCTCATGGAAACGTATAAAATTCTAAGAGGCCTTGACAGGGTAGATGCAGGGAGGATGTTTCCCCTGGCTGGGGAGTCTAGAACCAGGGGTCACAGTCTCAGAATAAGGGCTCGGCCATTTTGGACTGAGATGAGGAGAAATTTCTTCACTCAGAGGGCGGTGAATCTTTGGAATTCTCTGCCCCAGAGGGCTGTGGAGGCTCAGTCGTTGAGTATATTCAAGGCTGAGACAGATCGGTTTCTGGGCACTAGGGGAATCAAGGGATATGGGGATAGTGCGGGAAAGTGGAGTTGAGGTCGATGATCAGCCATGATCTTATTGAATGGCGGAGCAGGCTCGAGGGGCCGAATGGTCTACTCCTGCTTCTAGTTCTTAAGTTAGGCCTCAGCTGTTGTATTGTGTCCAATTCTGGGCACCACACTTTAGGAAGGATGTCAAGGCCTTGGAGAGGGTGCAGAGGAGATTGACCAGAATGGTGCCAGGGTTGAGGAACTTCAGTTGCGTGGAGAGACTCGAGAAGATGGGATTGTTCTCTTTAGAGCAGAGAAGGTTAAGGGGAGATGTACCAGAATGGGACTGTAATGAAATCTGTTTGGCTTGCCTGTATTCGTTCTTGCCTGTATTCGTTTTGCACTCATGTATATTACCCTCCCCCACACGGTGTATAGTTTCACTTCCTCTTCCCTGACTAACCTGGAAGGTTCCAGGTCTTGGCTCTTGGCTCCGCCCCTGACTTCTCTTACTTAAAGATCCCAGGATCTGTATGACTCATTCCTGTGAGCCAGTCGGTGTGTTGAGATGATAGCTCTGATCTTAGTGATTAAAAGCCAACTTGTTAAAGTCTATAACTTCTAGTTTTGTGGTTATTGAAGGTACATCAGGGACCAAGGATGAGGGACTTCTAGAGTTTAGAAGAATGAGAGGTGGTCTCATTGAAACATACAAAATTCTTACAGGGCTTGACAAGGTTGACGCAGAGAGGATGTTTCCCCTGGCTGGGGAGTCCAGAACCAGGGGTCACAGTCTCAGAATAAGGGGTCGGCCATTTTGGACTGAGATGAGGAGAAATTTCTTCACTCAGAGGGTGGTGAATCTTTGGAATTCTCTACCCCAGAGGGCTGTGGAGGCTCAGTCATTGAGTATATTCAAGACAGAGATCAATAGATTTTTGAATATTAAGGAAATCAAGGGATATGGGGATAGTGCAGGAAAGTGAAGTTGAGGTAGAAGATCAGTCATGATCTTATTGAACAGCGGAGAAGGCTCGAAGGGCAAATGGCCGACTCCTGCGTTTTTTCTTATGTTCTTTAATGCGGAGAGACTAGAAAAGATGGTATGATTTGGACAAGTTGGGTGATTGGGCAGATGCAGTATAATGTGGATAAATGCGAGGTTATCCACTTTGGTGGCAAAAACAGGAAGGCAGATTATTATCTGAACGGCAATAGATTGGGAGAAGGGGAAGTGCAACGAGACCTGGGTGTCCTTGTGCACCAGTCGCTGAAGGTAAGCATGCAGGTGCAGCAGGCGGTTAAGAAGGCAAATGGTATGTTGGCCTTCATAGCGAGAGGGTTTGAGTACAGGAACAAGGATGTCTTGCTGCAGTTGTACAGGGCCTTGGTGAGATCACACCTTGAGTATTGTGTGCAGTTTTGGTCGCCTTATCTGAGGAAGGATGTTCTTGCCATGGAGGGAGTGCAGCGAAGATTCACCAGACTGATACCTGGGATGGCAGGAATGACGTATGAGGAGAGATTGGGTCGATTGGGCTTATACTCGCTGGAGTTTAGAAGAATGAGAGGGGATCTCATTGAAACTTATAAAATTCTAACAGGACTAGACAGACTAGATGCAGGAAGGATGTTCCCGATGGTCGGGGAGTCCAGAACCAGGGGTCACAGTCTAAGGATAAGGGGTAAGCATTTAGGACTGAGATGAGGAGGAATTTCTTCACCCAGAGAGTGGTGAACCTGTGGAATTCTCTAGCACAGAAGGCAGTTGAGGCCAACTTATTAAATATATTCAAGAAGGAGTTAAATATATTTCTTAAGGCTAAAGGGATCAAGGGATATGGGGAGAAAGCAGGGACCGGGTACTGAATTTGGATGATCAGCCATGATCTCATTGAATGGCGGAGCAGGCTCGAGGGGCCGAATGGCCGACTCCTGCTCCTATCTTCTGCGTTTCTATGTTTCTATTGTTCGCCTTAGAGCATAGAAGGTTAAGGGAAGATTTAATTGAGATGTTCAACATCATGAAGGGTTTCGATAGAGTACATAGGGAGAAACTGTTTACACTGGCTGGAGGGTCAGTAACCAGAGGCCACAGATTTCAGATAATTGGAAAAAGGAAGATGGTTGTGGTTGTTGGAGGTCAATCAGCGCAGCCCCAGGACATCACTGCAGGAGTTCCTAAGGGCAGTGTCCAGGCCCAACCATCTTCAGCTGCTTATCAATGACTTCCCTCCATCATAAGATCAGAAATGGGGATGTTCGCTGATGACTGCACAGTGTTCAGTGCCATTCGCAACTCCTCAGATAATGAAGCAGTCCATGCCCGCATGCAACAAGGCCTGGACGACATTCAGACTTGGGCTGACAAGTGGCAAGTAACATTCGCGTCACACAAGTGCCAGGCAATGACCATCTCCAACAAGCGAGCGTCTAACCATTGCCGCTTGACATTCAACGGCATTACCATCGCTGAATCCCCCACCATCAACATCCTGGGGGTCACCATTGACCAGAAACTGAACTGGACCAGCCACATAAATACTGTGGTTACAAGAGCAGGTCAGAGGCTGGGTATTCTGCGGTGAGTGACTCACCGCCTGACTCCCCAAAGTCTTTCCACCATCTACAAGGCACAAGTAAGGAGTGTGATGGAATACGCTCCACTTACCAGGATGAGTGCAGCTCCAACAACACTCAAGAAGCTCGACACCACCCAGTTCCCATTTTGAAAGTTGCTGTTGAATCTCAGCACATGGGAAGACTTGCCTGCTGACCTCCACCACCAACAAGTTCCCCTCGGAGTACGTCCCGACGGTAAGTGTTCCCTCGCACGGAGCAGGAAAGGCCCAGGCTCTGTTCTCGGCCTAGTGCTGAGTTAGCATCAAAGAATGGTTACAGCACAGAAGGAGGCCATTCGGCCCATCGAGCCCGTGCCGGCTCACTGCAAGAGCACTTCCACGAGTCCCACTCCCCGCCCTTTCCCTGTGGCCCTGCAAATGTTTCCTTCAGGTACTTTAATCCAATTCCCTTTTGAAAGCCACGATTGAGTCTGCCTCCACCACCCTTTCAGGCAGTGCATTCCAGATCCTAACCACTCACTGAGTAAAGGTTTTTCCTCATGTCGCCTTTGGTTCTTCTGCCAATCACCTTAAATCTGTGTCCTCTGGTTCTCGACCCTTCCGCCAATGGGCACAGTTTCTCTCTGTCTACTCTGTCTCGACCCCTCCTGATTTACTCAACTGAAGTCCCTCATCCCTGGAATCATTCTCGAAAATCTTTTCTGAACCTTCTCTACGGACATCACATCCTTCCTAAAGTGCGGTGCCCAGAATTGGACACAATACTCCAGGGCCCCTCCCCACTGCCATTCCCCCAAACCCCAAAACCCCTCACCTCACCTCCCCACTCCCTCACCCGCCCCCACTGCCACTCCCCTCCCCCAAAACCACCCTCACCTCCCCCACTCCCCCCTCCCCCACTCCCCTCCCCTCCACCACTCCCCCTCCCCCACTCCCCCTCTCCCCTCCCCCACTCCCTCCCCACCTGCCCACTCCCCCTCCCTCCCCACTCCCCTCCCCCACTGCCACCCACCTCCCCACTCCCCCTCCCTCTCCCCAAACCCCCTCCTCCCCCACACCCCTCCCCTCCCCTCCCCCACTCCCTCTCCTCTCCCTCGCTCCCTCTCCCCTCCCTCACTCCCTCTCCCTCCCCCACTCCCCCTCCCCTCCCCCCCACTCCCCTCCCCTCCCCCACTCCCCCTCCCCTCCCCCACTCCCTCTCCCCTCCCCGCACTCCCCCTCCCCTCCCCCACTACCCCAAACCTCCCCCACTCCCTCTCCCTCCCCCACTCCCTCTCCCCTCCCCCACTCCCTCTCCCCTCCCCCACTACCCCTCCCCTCCCCCCTCTCCCCTCCCCACTCCCCCCCTCACTCCCTCTCCCCTCCCCCAATCCCCTCCCCTCCCCCACTCCCCCTCCCCTCCCCCACTCCCCTCCCTCACTCCCTCTCCCCTCCGCACTCCCCCTCCCCTCCCCCAATCCCTCCTCTCCTCCCCACTCCCCCTCCCCTCCCCCAATCCCCCTCCCCTCTCCACTCCCCCTCCCCTCCCCCACTCCCCTCCCTCACTCCCTCTCCCTCCCACACTCCCCCTCCCCTCCCCCAATCCCTCTCCCTCCCCCAGCTCCCTCTCCCCCATACACCCTCACCTCCCCACTCAATGTCCGCTCCCCCACTCCCCCTCCCCTCCCCACTCCCTCTCCCCTCCACCACTCCCACTCCCCTCCCCCACTCCCCTCTCCCCTCCCCCACTCCCCCTCCCCTCCCCCACTCACTCTCCCCTCCCCCACTCCCCCTCCCTTCCCTCCCCCACTCCCCTCCCCCACTCCCTCTCCCTCCCCCACTCCCTCTCCCTCCCCCACTCCCTCTCCCTCCCCCACTCCCTTTCCCTCCCCCACTCCCCCCTCACTCCCTCTCCCCTCCCCAATCCCCCTCCCCTCCCCCACTCCCCCTCCCCTCCCCCACTCCCCTCCCTCACTCCCTCTCCCCTCCCACACTCCCCCTCCCCTCCCCAATACCCCTCCCCTCTCCCCAATCCCCCTCCCCTCCCCACTCCCCTCCCTCACTCCCTCCCCCCTCCCCCAATCCCCCTCCCCTCTCCCACTCCCCCTCCCCTCCCTCACTCCCCCTCCCCTCCCCCACTCCCCCTCCCCTCCCGCACTCCCCTCCCCCTCCCCCTCGCCTCCCCCACTCCCTCTCCCTCCCCACTCCCTCTCCCCTCCCCCACTCCTCCCCTCCCCCACTCCCTCTCCCTCCCCACTCCCTCTCCCCTCCCCCACTCCCCTCCCCTCCTCCCCACTCCCTCTCCCCTCCACCACTCCCACTCCCCTCCCCCCACTTCCCCCTCCCTTCCCTCACTCACTCTACCCTCCCCCACTCACTCTCCCTTCCCCCACTCCCTCTCCACTCCCCCACTCCCCCTGCCCTCCCCCTCCTCTACCTCTCCCCCTCCCCCACTCCCTCTCCCCTCCCCCACTCCCTCAGCCCTCCCCAACTCACTCACCCCTCCCCCTCTCCTCCCCCACTCGCCCTCCCCTACCCCACTCACTCTCCCCCTCCCCCACTCCCCCTCCACTCCCCCTCCCCTCCCCCACTCACACTACCCTCCACCCACACCCCCTCCCCTCCCCCACTCCCCTCCCTCCCTCGCCCACTCACTCTCCCCTCCCCCACTCCGCATCCCCTCCCCCCACTCCCACTCCCCTCCCCCACTCCCTTTCCCTCCCCCACTGCCCCTCCCCTCCCCCACTCCCACTCCCCTCCCCCACTCCCTCTCCCCTCCCCCACTCCCTCTCCCTCCCCCACTCCCTCTCCCCTCCCTCACTCCTCTCCCCTCCCCCACTCCCCTCCCCTCCCCCACTCCCACTCCCTCCCCCACTCCCTCTCCCCTCCCCCACTCCCTCTCCCCTCCCCCACTCCCTCTCCCCTCCCCCACTCCCTCTCCCCTCCCTCACTCCTCTCCCCTCCCCCACTCACTCTCCCCTCCCCTACTCCCCCTCCACTCCCCCCTCCCCTCCCCCACTCACACTACCCTCCCCACTCCCCCTCCCCTCCCCCACTCCCACTCCCCTCCCCCACTCCCTCTCCCCCTCCCCCACTCCCTCTCCCCTCACCCCACTCCCTCTCCCCTCCCTCACTCCCTCTCCCCTCCCCACTCCCTCTCCCCTCCCCCACTCATCCTCCCCTCCCCCCACTCATCCTCCCCTCCCCCACTCCCCCTCCCCTCCCCCACTCCCCCTCCACTCCCCCACTCCCACTCCCCTCCCCCACACATCCTCCACTCCCCCAGCTCCCCTCCGCCACTCCCACTCCCCTCCCCCACTCCACTCCCCTCCCCCACTCCCTCTCCCCTCCCCCACTCCCCCTCCCCCTCCCCCCACTCCCCCTCCCCTCCCCCACTCCCACTCCCCTCCCCCACTCATCCTCCACTCCCCCACTCCCCTCCCCACTCCCACTCCCACTCCCCTCCCCCACTCCCACTCCCCTCCCCCACTCCTCTCTCCCCTCCCCCACTCATCCTGCCCTCCCCCACTCATCCTCCCCTCCCCCACTCATCCTCCCCTCCGCCACTCATCCTCCCCTCCGCCACTCCCCTCCCCTCCCCCACTGCCCCTCACCTCCCCCACTCCCACTCCCCTCCCCACCCCACTCCCTCTCCCCTCCCCCACTCCCCCTCCCCTCCCCCACTCCCCCTCCACTCCCCCACTCCCACTCCACTCCCCGCACATCATCCTCCACTCCCC
>NW_028225181.1:19388835-19487322 GCF_052327205.1 Somniosus microcephalus
GGGGAGGGGAGAGGGAGTGGGGGAGGGAGAGGGAGTGGGGGAGGGGAGAGGGAGTGGGGGAGGGGAGAGGGAGTGGGGGAGGGAGAGGGGAGTGGGGGAGGGAGAGGGAGTGGGGGAGGGGAGAGGGAGTGGGGGAGGGAGAGGGAGTGGGGAGGGAGAGGGAGTGGGGGAGGGGAGAGGGAGTGGGGGAGGGAGAGGGAGTGGAGGAGGGGAGGGGGAGAGTGGGGAGAGTGAGGGGTTTTCGGGAGGGTGTTTGGGGGAGGGGAGGGGCAGTGGGGGAGGGGCCCTGGAGTATTGTGTCCAATTCTGGGCACCGCACTTTACGAAGGATGTGATGTCCGTAGAGAAGGTGCAGAAAAGATTTACGAGAATGATTCCAGGGATGAGGGACTTCAGTTGAGTAAATCATGAGGGGTCTGGACAGAGTAGAGAGAGAGAAACTGTTCCCATTGGCGGAAGGGTCGAGAACCAGAGGACACAGATTTAAGGTGATTGGCAGAAGAACCAAAGGCGACATGAGGAAAACCCTTTTACGCAGCGAGTGGTTAGGATCTGGAATTCACTGCCTGAAAGGGTGGTGGAGGCAGACTCAATCGTGGCTTTCAAAAGGGAATTGGATTAAAGTTCCCGAAGGAAACATTTGCAGGGCCACAGGGAAAGGGCGGGGCAGCACGGTGGCATAGTGGTTAGCACTGTTGCCTCACAGCGCCAGGGACCCGGGTTCGAATCCGGCCTCGGGCGACTGTCTGTGTGGAGTTTGCACATTCTCCCCGTGTTTGCGTGGGTTTTCTCCGGGTGCTCCGGTTTCCTCCCACAGTCCAAAGATGTATGGGTTAGGTTGATTGGCTATGATAAATTGACCCTTAGTGTTAGGGGGATTTAAAAATACGTGGGGTTACGGGGATAGGATGGGATATGTGTTGGTGTAGGGGTTACGGGGATCAGGTGGGATATGTGTCGGTGCAGGCTCGATGGGCCGAAATGGCCTCTATCTGCACTGTGGGGTTTCTGTGGTCTGTGGTGTGGTCTGTGGAGTGGGACTCGTGGAAGTGCTCTTGCAGAGAGCCGGCACGGGCTCGATGGGCCGAATGGCCTCCTTCTGTGCTGTAACCATTCTATGATGCTAACTCAGCACTAGGCTGAGAACAGAGCCTGGGCCTTTCCTGCTCCGTGCGAGGGAACACTTACCGTCGGGACGTACTCCGAGGGGAACTTGTTGGTGGTGGAGATCAGCAGGCAAGTCTTCCCATGTGCTGAGATTCAACAGCAACTTTCAAAATGGGAACTGGATGGTGTCGAGCTTCTTGAGTGTTGTTGGAGCTGCACTCATCCTGGTAAGTGGAGCGTATTCCATCACACTCCTTACTTGTGCCTTGTAGATGGTGGAAAGACTTTGGGGAGTCAGGAGGTGAGACACTCACCGCAGAATACCCAGCCTCTGACCTGCTCTTGTAACCACAGTATTTATGTGGCTGGTCCAGTTAAGTTTCTGGTCAATGGTGACCCCCAGGATGTTGATGGTGGGGGATTCAGCGATGGTAATGCCATTGAATGTCAAGCGGCAATGGTTAGACGCTCACTTGTTGGAGATGGTCATTGCCTGGCACTTGTGTGGCGCGAATGTTACTTGCCACTTGTCAGCCCAAGCCTAAATGTCGTCCAGGTCTTGTTGCATGTGGGCATGGACTGCTTCATTATCTGAGGAGTTGCGAATGGCACTGAACACTGAGCAGTCATCAGCGAACATCCCCATTTCTGATCTTATGATGGAGGGAAGTCATTGATAAGCAGCTGAAGATGGTTGGGCCTGGGACACTGCCCTTAGGAACTCCTGCAGCGATGTCCTGGGGCTGCGCTGATTGACCTCCAACAACCACAACCATCTTCCTTTTTCCAATTTTCTGAAATCTGTGGCCTCTGGTTACTGACCCTCCAGCCAGTGTAAACAGTTTCTCCCTATGTACTCTATCAAAACCCTTCATGATGTTGAACATCTCAATTAAATCTTCCCTTAACCTTCTATGCTCTAAGGCGAACAATAGAAACATAGAAACATAGAAGATAGGAGCAGGAGTAGGCCATTCGGCCCCTCGAGCCTGCTCCACCATTCAATCTGATCATCCAAATTCAGTACCCAGTCCCTGTCTTCTCCCCATATCCCTTGATCCCTTTAGCCTTAAGAAATATATTTAACTCCTTCTTGAATATATTTAATAAGTTGGCCTCAACTGCCTTCTGTGGTAGAGAATTCCACAGGTTCACCACTCTCTGGATGAAGAAATTCCTCCTCATCTCAGTCCTAAATGGCTTACCCCTTATCCTTAGACTGTAACCCCTGGTTCTGGACTCCCCGACCATCAGGAACATCCTTCCTGCATCTAGTCTGTCTAGTCCTGTTAGAATTTTATAAGTTTCAATGAGATTCCCTCTCATTCTTCTAAACTCTAGCGAATATAAGTCTAATCGACCCAACCTCTCCTCATAACGTCATTCCTGCCATCCCAGGTATCAGTCTGGTGAATCTTCGCTGCACTCCTTCCATGGCAAGAACATCCTTCCTCAGATAAGGCGACCAAAACTGCACACAATACTCAAGGTGCGGCCTCACCAAGGCCCTGTACAACTGTAGCAAGACATCCTTGTTCCTGTACTCGAACCCTCTCGCTACGAAGGCCAACATACCATTTGCCTTCTTAACCGCCTGCTGCACCTGCATGCTTACCTTCAGCGACTGGTGCACAAGGACACCCAGGTCTCGTTGCACTTCCCCTTCTCCCAATCTATTGCCGTTCAGATAATAATCTGCCTTCCTGTTTTTGCCACCAAAGTGGATAACCTCGCAGTTATCCACATTATACTGCATCTGCCCAATCACCCAACTTGTCCAAATCATACCATCTTTTCTAGTCTCTCCGCATTAAAGAACATAAGAAAAAACGCAGGAGTCGGCCATTTGGCCCTTCGAGCCTTCTCCGCTGTTCAATAAGATCATGACTGATCTTCTACCTCAACTTCACTTTCCTGCACTATCCCCATATCCCTTGATTTCCTTAATATTCAAAAATCTATTGATCTCTGTCTTGAATATACTCAATGACAGCCTGAGCCTCCACAGCCCTCTGGGGTAGAGAATTCCAAAGATTCACCACCCTCTGAGTGAAGAAATTTCTCCTCATCTCAGTCCAAAATGGCCGACCCCTTATTCTGAGACTGTGACCCCTGGTTCTGGACTCCCCAGCCAGGGGAAACATCCTCTCTGCGTCAACCTTGTCAAGCCCTGTAAGAATTTTGTATGTTTCAATGAGATCACCTCTCATTATTCTAAACTCTAGAAGTCCCTCATCCTTGGTCCCTGATGTGCCTTCAATAACCACAAAACTAGAAGTTATAGACTTTAACAAGTTGGCTTTTAATCACTAAGATCAGAGCTAACATCTCAACACACCGACTGGCTCACAGGAATGAGTCATACAGATCCTGGGATCTTTAAGTAAGAGAAGTCAGGGGCGGAGCCAAGAGCCAAGACCTGGAACCTTCCAGGTTAGTCAGGGAAGAGGAAGTGAAACTATACACCGTGTGGGGGAGGGTAATATACATGAGTGCAAAACAAATACAGGCGAGACAAACAGATTTCATTACAGTCCCATTCTGGTACATCTCCCCTGAACCTTCTCTGCTCTAAAGAGAACAATCTCATCTTCTCGAGTCTCTCCAAGCAACTGAAGTTCCTCAACCCTGGCACCATTCTGGTCAATCTCCTCTGCACACCCTCCAAGGCCTTGACATCCTTCCTAAAGTGTGGTGCCCAGAATTGGACACAATACTCCAGCTGAGGCCTAACTTAAGAACTAGAAGCAGGAGTAGACCATTCGGCCCCTCGAGCCTGCTCCGCCATTCAATAAGATCGTGGCTGATCATCGACCTCAACTCCACTTTCCCGCCCGATCCCCATATCCCTTGATTCCCCTAGAGTCCAAAAATCGATCTGTCTCAGCCTTGAATATACTCAATGACTGAGCCTCCACAGCCCTCTGGGGGAGAGAATTCCAAAGATTCACCACCCTCTGAGTGAAGAAATTTCTCCTCATCTCAGTCCTAAATGGCCGAGCCCTTATCCTGAGACTGTGACCCCTGGTTCTAGACTCCCCAGCCAGGGGAAACATCCTCCCTGCATCTACCCTGTCAAGGCCTCTTAGAATTTTATACGTTTCCATGAGATCGCCGCTCATTCTTCTAAACTCCAGAAACTCTGGGCCGAATCTCCTCATGGAACAGACTTCTCGTCCCAGGATTCAGTCTAGTGAACCTTTGTTGCCGCCCCTCCAAACTACCTTGGTGTCAACCGCGGTTCAGTTGGTAGCCATCTTGTCTCTGAGTCAGAAGGTCGTGGGGTCAAGCTCCACTCCAAAAACTTGAGCCCCATAATCCCAGGCCGACACTGCCAAGTTGCCCAGTACTGAGGGAGCGCTGCACTGTCGGAGGGGCAGTACTGAGGGAGCGCTGCACTGTCGGAGAGGCAGTACTGAGGGAGCGCTGCACTGTCGGAGGGGCAGTACTGAGGGAGTGCTGCACTGTCGGAGGGGCAGTACTGAGGGAGCGCTGCACTGTCGGAGGGGCAGTACTGAGGGAGCACCACACTATTGGAGGGGCCGTACTGAGGGAATGCTGCACTGTCGGAGGGTCAGCACTGAGGGAGCACCGCACTGTTGGAGGGGCAGTACTGAGGGAGCACTTCACTGTCGGAGGGGCTGTACTGAGGAAGCACCGCAACTATGGGAGGGGCAGTACTGAGGAAGAACCGCACTATTGGAGGGGAAGTACTGAGGGAGCACTCCACTGTCAGAGGGAAAGTACTGAGGGAGCACTGCACTATTGGAGAGGCATTACTGAGGGAGCACTCCACTGTCGGAGGGGCAGTACTGAGGGAGCACTCCACTGTCGGAGGGTCAGTACTGAGGGAGCACCGCACTGTCGCAGGGGCAGTACTGAGGGAGCGCTGCACTGTCGGAGGGGCAGTACTGAGGGGAGCGC
This sequence comes from Somniosus microcephalus, assembly GCF_052327205.1. Classification (NCBI taxonomy): domain Eukaryota; kingdom Metazoa; phylum Chordata; class Chondrichthyes; order Squaliformes; family Somniosidae; genus Somniosus; species Somniosus microcephalus. Next base: position 19,393,867 of record NW_028225181.1, read on the forward strand.
TGCGCTGTCGGTGGGGCAGTACTGAGGGAGCGCTGCGCTGTCGGAGGGGCAGTACTGAGGGAGCGCTGCGCTGTCGGTGGGGCAGCACTGAGGGATAGCAGCACTGTCAGAGGGGCAGTACTGACGGAGCGCTGCACTGTCGGAGAGGGAGTACTGAGGGAGCGCTGCACTGTCGGAGAGGGAGTACTGAGGGAGCGCCGCACTGTCGGAGGGGCAGTACTGACGGAGCGCTGCACTGTCGGAGGGGCAGTACTGAGGGAACGCTGCACTGTCGGAGAGGGAGTACTGAGGGAGCGCCGCACTGTCGGAGGGGCAGTACTGAGGGAGAGCAGCACTGTCGGAGGGGCAGTACTGAGGGAGCGCTGCACTGTTGGAGGGGCGGTACTGAGGGAGCGCTGCACTGTTGGAGGGGCAGTACTGAGGGAGTGCTGCACTGTCGGGGGGGCAGTACTGAGGGAGCACTGCACTGTCGCAGGGGCAGTACTGAGGGAGCGCTGCAGTGTTGGAGAGGCAGTACTGAGGGAGCGCTGCACTGTTGGAGGGGCAGTACTGAGGGAACACTGCACTGTTGGAGGGGCGGTACTGAGGGAGCTCTGCACTGTCGGAGGGGCGGTACTGAGGGAGCGCTGCACTGTTGGAGGGGCAGTACTGAGGGAACACTGCACTGTTGGAGGGGCGGTACTGAGGGAACACTGCACTGTTGGAGGGGCAGTACTGAGGGAGCGCTGCACTGTCGGAGGGACAGTACTGAGGGAGTGCTGCACTGTTGGAGGGGCAGCACTGAGGGAGCGCTGCACTGTCGCAGGGGCAGTACTGAGGGAGCGCTACACTGTCGGAGGGGCAGTACTGAGGGAGCGCTGCACTGTCGGAGGGGCAGTACTGAGGGAGCACTGCACTGTCGCAGGGGCAGTACTGAGGGAGCCCTGCACTGGTGAACGGGCAGTACTGAGGGAGCGCTGCACTGTCGGAGGGGCAGTACTGAGGGAGCGCTGCACTGTCGGAGGGGCAGTTCTGAGGGAGCGCTGCACTGTCGGAGGGGCAGCACTGAGGGAGCGCTGCACTGTCGGAGAGGCAGTACTGAGGGAGCGCTGCACTGTCGGAGGGGCAGTACTGAGGGAGCGCTGCACTGTCGGAGGGGCAGTACTGAGGGAGCGCTGCACTGTCGGAGGGGCAGTACTGAGGGAGCGCTGCACTGTCGGAGGGGCAGTACTGAGGGAGCGCTGCACTGTCGGAGGGGCAGTACTGAGGGAGCGCTGCACCGTTGGATGTGCTGTCTTTCGGTTGAGACTTTAAACCAAGGTCCTCTCTGCCCTCTCATATGGAGGTAAAATGACCAGGGCCACTATTGGGAGAAGAGCAGGGGAGTTCTGCCCGGTGACTGGAATCTGGAACTCTCGCCCAGAAAAGGCTGTGGATGGTGGGGGTCAATTGAAATTTTCAAGACTGAGATTTTCGATCTTTGTTGGGTAAGAGTATCAAGTGATATGGAGCACAGGCGGGTAAATGGGGTTCCGGTACAGATCAGCATTCATCTGACTGAATGGCGCAGCTTTACTCTGTATCTAACCTGTGCTGTACCTGCCCTGAGAGTGTCTGATGGGACAGTGCAGAGGGAGCTTTACTCTGTATCTAACCCGTGCTGTACCTGCCCTGGGAGTGTTTGATGGGACAATGCAGAGGGAGCTTTACTCTGTATCTAACCCGTGCTGTACCTGCCCTGGGAGTGTTTGATGGGACAGTGTAGAGGGAGCTTTACTCTGTATCTAACCCATGCTGTACCTGCCCTGGGAGTGTTTGATGGGACAGTGTAGAGGGAGCTTTACTCTGTATCTAACCCGTGCTGTACCTGCCCTGGGAGTGTTTGATGGGACAGTGCAGAGGGAGCTTTACTCTGTATCTAACCCGTGCTGTACCTGCCCTGGGAGTGTTTGATGGGACAGTGCAGAGGGAGCTTTACTCTGTATCTAACCCGTGCTGTACCTGCCCTGGGAGTGTTTGATGGGACAGTGTAGAGGGAGCTTTACTCTGTATCTAACCCGTGCTGTACCTGCCCTGGGAGTGTTTGATGGGACAGTGTAGAGGGAGCTTTACTCTGTATCTAAACCGTTCTGTACCTGCCCTGGGAGTGTTTGATGGGACAGTGTAGAGGGAGCTTTACTCTGTATCTAACCCGTGCTGTACCTACCTGGGAGTGTTTGATGGGACACTGTAGAGGGAGCTTTACTCTGTATCTAACCCGTGATGTACCTGCCCTGGGAGTGTTTGATGGGACAGTGTAGAGGGAGCTTTACTCTTTATCTAACCCGTGCTGTACCTGCCCTGGGAGTGTTTGATGGGACAGTGTAGAGGGAGCTTTACTCTGTATCTAACCCGTGCTGTACCTGCCCTGGGAGTGTTTGATTGGACAGTGTAGAGGGAGCTTTACTCTGTATCTAACCCGTTCGGTACCTGCCCTGGGAGTGTTTGATGGGACAGTGTAGAGGGAGCTTTACTCTGTATCTAACCCGTGCTGTACCTGCCTGGAAGTGTTTGATGGGACACTGTAGAGGGAGCTTTACTCTGTATCTAACCCGTGATGTACCTGCCCTGGGAGTGTTTGATGGGACAGTGTAGAGGGAGCTTTACTCTTTATCTAACCCGTGCTGTACCTGCCCTGGGAGTGTTTGATGGGACAGTGTAGAGGGAGCTTTACTCTGTATCTACCCCGTGCTGTACCTGCCCTGGGAGTGTTTGATGGGACAGTGTAGAGGGAGCTTTACTCTGTATCTAACCCGTGCTGTACCTGCCCTGGGAGTGTTTGATGGGACAGTGTAGAGGGAGCTTTACTCTGTATCTAACCCATGCTGTACCTGCCCTGGGAGTGTTTGATGGGACAGTGTAGAGGGAGCTTTACTCTGTATCTAACCCGTGCTGTACCTGCCCTGGGAGTGTTTGATGGGACAGTGCAGAGGGAGCTTTACTCTGTATCTAACCCGTGCTGTACCTGCCCTGGGAGTGTTTGATGGGACAGTGCAGAGGGAGCTTTACTCTGTATCTAACCCGTGCTGTACCTGCCCTGGGAGTGTTTGATGGGACAGTGTAGAGGGAGCTTTACTCTGTATCTAACCCGTGCTGTACCTGCCCTGGGAGTGTTTGATGGGACAGTGTAGAGGGAGCTTTACTCTGTATCTAAACCGTTCTGTACCTGCCCTGGGAGTGTTTGATGGGACAGTGTAGAGGGAGCTTTACTCTGTATCTAACCCGTGCTGTACCTACCTGGGAGTATTTGATGGGACACTGTAGAGGGAGCTTTACTCTGTATCTAACCCGTGATGTACCTGCCCTGGGAGTGTTTGATGGGACAGTGTAGAGGGAGCTTTACTCTTTATCTAACCCGTGCTGTACCTGCCCTGGGAGTGTTTGATGGGACAGTGTAGATACATAGATACATAGAAGATAGGAGCAGGAGTAGGCCATTCGGCCCTTCGTGCCTGCTCCGCCATTCGATGAGATCATGGCTGATCCTTTAATTCAGTATCCCGTCCCCGCCTTCTCTCCGTAACCCTTAACCCCTTTTGCCCGTAGAAATATATCTAATTCCCTCTTAAATATATTTAATGAGCTGGCGTACACTGCCCTCTGTGGCAATGAGTTCCACAGGTTCACCACTCTCTGAGTGAAGAAATTCCCCCTCATCTCTGTCCTAAATGGTTTAGCCCTTATCCTTAAATTATGTCCTCTAGTTCTGTTCTCACCCGCCAAGGGAAACATTCCTTCTGCATCCAGTCTGTCTAGACCTGTCAGAATTTTATACACTTCTATGAGGTCCCCTCTCAATCTTCTAAACTCCAGTGTGTACATCCCTAAACTACATAGTCTCTCCTCATAGGTCATTCCCGCCATTCCTGGTATCAGCCTGGTGAATCGCCGCTGCACCCCCTCCATGGCAAGAACATCCTTCCTCAGATGAGGCGACCAAAACTGTACACAGTACTCGAGGTGTGGTCTCACCAGTGCCCTGTACAGCTGCAGCAAGGTATCCCTGTTCCTGTATTCTAACCCTTTTGCTATGAAGGCCAGCATACCGTTTGCCTTCTTGACCGCCTGTTGCACCTGCATGCTCGCCTTCAGTGACTGGTGTACAAGAACACCCAGGTCTCTCTGTACTTCCCCCTCTCCCAATCTATTGCCATTTAAATAATAATTTGCCCTCCCGTTCCTGCACCCAAGGTGGATAACTTCGCACTTGTCCACATTATAGTGCATCTGCCATTTATCCGCCCAATCGCCCAGTCTGTCCAAATCGCTCTGGAGCTTCCTGGTCTCTTCCTCTGAGCCCACCCCCCCTCCTAGTTTAGTGTCGTCTGCAAATTTGGAAATGCTGCATCCGACTCCCTGATCCAGGTCATTAATGTAAATTGTGAACAGCTGGGGGCCCAGGACAGATCCCTGTGGTACCCCACTTGTTACTGCCTGCCATTCAGAAAATGAGCCGTTTATTCCAACTCTCTGTTTTCTATCTGACAGCCAGTTCCCTATCCACGCCAAAACTTTCCCCTTTATCCCATGAGCCTCAATTTTCCATGCTAATCTTTTATGTGGGACCTTATCGAAGGCCTTTTGGAAGTCCAGGTACACCACATCTACTGGCTCTCCCCCATCTATTCTACCAGTTACTCCCTCAAAAAATTCCAATAGATTAGTCAAGCACGATTTACCCTTTGTAAATCCATGTTGACTCTGTCCTATCCTGTCCCCATTTGCTAAGTGCTCCGCTATTTCATCCTTAATGATGGACTCCAGCATTTTGCCCACAACTGATGTAAGGCTTACAGGTCTGTAATTACCTGCTTTTTCCCTACCCCCCTTTTTGAATAGTGGGGTAACGTTAGCTACCCTCCAATCCATCGGCACTGTTCCCGAGTCTAATGAATTCTGAAAAATCATCCTTAGTGCATCCGCTATCTCTAGGGCCACCTCCTTCAGTACCCTAGGATGCATGTTATCAGGCCCTGGGGATTTGTCCACCTTCAATCCCTTTAGCTTCCTTAACACCATATCCTTAGAGATATTGATTTGCGTCAGTTCCTCCTTTGCCAATGTCCCTATTTTTCCCGATATCCCAGGGAGGTTTTTTGTGTCTTCCTTCGTAAAGACTGACCCAAAGTATGCATTTAGTTGATCTGCCATTTCCTTATTTCCCATTATATATTCCCCCGTATCTGACTGCAATGGACCAACTTTGGTTTTCACCAGTCTTTTCCTTTTGATATATTTATAAAAGCTTTTGGAGTTAGTTTTTATATTTTCCGCCAGCTTGTTTTCGTAAGCTATTTTGCCCCTCTTGATCATGCCCTTTGCCCTCCTTTGCTCTATCTTAAACTGTTCCCAATCTTCCGCTCTGGCGCTTTTTTTGGCTATTTTATACGCCCTATCTTTGGATTTTATGCTGTCTCTAATTTCCCCTGTTATCCACGGTTGAGTCACCTTTTTAGATTTCCTTTTATGCCAGATTGGTATAAACAATTTTTGCAATTTTGTCATTCTATCTTTAAATGTTTGCCATTGTTTATCTACCTCCAGTCCTCCCAGGAACGTTGTCCAATCAGACCTACTCAGTTCCCGTCTCATGGCATCATAATTCCCCTTGTTTAAATTCAGGACCTTAGTCTCTGAGTCAATTTCTTCGCTCTCCATTTCGAGTGAGAAATCGATCATGTTATGATCGCTCTGACCCAAGGGTCCCCGTACAACAAGATTACTGATTAGTCCCTTCTCATTGCACAGTACCCAGTCCAATATAGCCTGTTCCCGAGTTGGTTCCTCGACATATTGATCCAGATAACCATCCCTTAAACACTCAAGGAATTCCTCCTCCTCATTATTTTTACTGATTAGGCTAGTCCAATCTATATGTAAGTTAAAGTCACCTATGATGACAGCTGTGCTCTTATTGCACGCTTCTCTAATTTCCCTCGTGATGCCCTCCCTAACCTCTATTTTACTATTTGGAGGCCTATATACCACTCCTATTAATGTTTTTCGCCCCTCGCTATTTCTTAGCTCCACCCATATAGATTCTGTATTAACTGAGTTAATATCCTTCTTTTCAATTGCATTTATCCCCTCTTTTACTAGCAATGCTACCCCTCCTCCCTTTCTTTTTTGTCGATCCTTCCTAAATACTGAATACCCCTGTATGTTAAGCTCCCAGCCCTGCTCACCCTGCAACCATGTTTCCGTAATCCCAATTAGATCATAATTATTAACCTCTATTTCCACAGCTAATTCATCTACCTTGTTCCTGATGCTTCTCGCATTAAGGTATAAAACCCTCAGGCTTTTTTTATGCTCACATTTTTTATGAATTAGTTTGGCCCTTTGTTTTTTGTTCCTCACCCTTTTACCATTTATTTCTGTCTGCCTTTCACTTTCCTCTATTTCACTACATAGGTTTCTAGCCCCCTGCCATACTAGTTTAAATGCTCCCGAACTGCTTTATCAAAAATTACCCCGAGAACATCAGTTCCATCTCTGCACAGGTAGAGGGAGCTTTACTCTGTATCTAACCCGTGCTGTACCTGCCCTGGGAGTGTTTGATTGGACAGTGTAGAGGGAGCTTTACTCTGTATCTAACCCGTTCGGTACCTGCCCTGGGAGTGTTTGATGGGACAGTGTAGAGGGAGCTTTACTCTGTATCTAACCCGTGCTGTACCTGCCTGGAAGTGTTTGATGGGACACTGTAGAGGGAGCTTTACTCTGTATCTAACCCGTGATGTACCTGCCCTGGGAGTGTTTGATGGGACAGTGCAGAGGGAGCTTTACTCTTTATCTAACCCGTGCTGTACCTGCCCTGGGAGTGTTTGATGGGACAGTGTAGAGGGAGCTTTACTCTGTATCTACCCCGTGCTGTACCTGCCCTGGGAGTGTTTGATGGGACAGTGTAGAGGGAGCTTTACTCTGCATCTAACCCGTGCTGTACCTGCCCTGGGAGTGTTTGATGGGACAGTGTAGAGGGAGCTTTACTCTGTATCTAACCCGTGCTGTACCTGCCCTGGGAGTGTTTGATGGGACAGTGTAGAGTGACCTTTACTCTGTATCCAACCCGTGCTGTACCTGCCCTGCGAGTGTTTGATGGGACAGTGTAGAGGGAGCTTTACTCTGTATCTAACCCGTGCTGTACCTGCCCTGGGAGTGTTTGATGGGACAGTGTAGAGGGAGCTTTACTCTGTATCTAACCCGTGCTGCACCTGCCCTGGGAGTGTTTGATGGGACAGTGTAGAGAGAGCTTTACTCTGTATCTAACCAGTGCTGTACCTGCCCTGGGAGTGTTTGATGGGACAGTGTAGAGGGAGCTTTACTTTGTATCTAACCCGTTCTGTACCTGCCCTGGGAGTGTTTGATGGGACAGTGTAGAGGGAGCTTTACTCTGTATCTAACCCGTGCTGTACCTGCCTGGGAGTGTTTGATGGGACACTGTGGAGGGAGCTTTACTCTGTATCTAACCCGTGATGTACCTGCCCTGGGAGTGTTTGATGGGACAGTGTAGAGGGAGCTTTACTCTGTATCTAACCCGTGCTGTACCTGCCCTGGGAGTGTTTGATGGGACAGTGTAGAGGGAGCTTTACTCTGTATCTAACCCTTGCTGTTCCTGCCCTGGGAGTGTTTGATGGGACAGTGTAGAGGGAGCTTTACTCTGTATCTCACCCGTGCTGCACCTGCCCTGGGGGTGTTTGATGGGACAGTGTAGAGGGAGCTTTACTCTGTATCTAACCCGTGCTGTAACTGCCCTGGGAGAGTTTGATGGGACAGTATAGAGGGAGCTTTACTCTGTATCTAACCCGTGCTGTAACTGCCCTGGGAGTGTTTGATGGGACAGTGTCGAGGGAGCTTTACTCTGTATCTAAGCCATGCTGTACCTGCCCTGGGAGTGTTTGATGGGACAGTGTAGAGGGAGCTTTACTCTGTATCTAGCCCATGCTGTACCTGCCCTGGGAGTGTTTGATGGGACAGTGTAGAGGGAGCTTTACTCTGTATCTAACCCGTGCTGTACCTGCCCTGGGAGTGTCTGAAGGGACAGTGTAGAGGGAGCTTTACTCTGTATCTAACCCATGCTGTACCTGCCCTGGGAGTGTTTGATGGGACAGTGTAGAGGGAGCTTTACTCTGTATCTAACCCATGCTGTACCTGCCCTGGGAGTGTTTGATGGGACAATGTAGAGGGAGCTTTACTCTGTATCTAACCCATGCTGTACCTGCCCTGGGAGTGTTTGATGGGACAGTGTAGAGGGAGCTTTACTCTGTATCTAACCCGTGCTGTACCTGCCCTGGGAGTGTTTGATGGGACAGTGTAGAGGGAGCTTTACTCTGTATCTAACCCGTGCTGTACCTGCCCTGGGGGTGTTTGATGGGACAGTGTAGAGGGAGCTTTATTCTGTATCTAACCCGTGCTGTACCTGCCCTGGGAGTGTTTGATGGGGCAGTGTAGAGGGAGCTTTACTCTGTATCTAACCCGTGCTGTACCTGCCCTGGGAGTGTTTGATGGGACAGTGTAGAGGGAGCTTTACTCTGTATCTAACCCGTGCTGTACCAGCCCTGGGAGTCTTTGATGCGACAGTGTAGAGGGAGCTTTACTCTGTATCTAACCCGTGATGTACCTGCCCGGGAGTGTTTGATGGGACAGTGTAGAGGGAGCTTTACTCTGTATCTAACCCGTGCTGTACCTGCCCCGGGAGTGTTTGATGGGACAGTGTAGAGGGAGCTTTACTCTGTATCTAACCCGTGCTGTACCTGCCCTGGGAGTGTTTGATGGGACAGTGTAGAGGGAGCTTTACTCTGTATCTAACCCGTGCTTTACCTGCCCTGGGAGTGTTTGATGGGACAGTGTAGAGAGAGCTTTACTCTGTATCTAACCCTTGCTGTACCTGCCCTGGGTGTGTTTGATGGGACAGTGTAGAGGGAGCTTTACTCTGTATCTCACCCGTGCTGTACCTGCCCTGGGAGTGTGTGATGGGACAGTGTAGAGGGAGCTTTACTCTGTATCTAACCCCGTGCTGTACCTGCCCTGGGAAAGTTTGATGGGACAGTGTAGAGGGAGCTTTACTCTGTATCTAACCCCGTGCTGTACCTGCCCTGAGAGTGTTTGATGGGACAGTGTAGAGGGAGCTTTACTCTGTATCTAACCCGTGCTGTACCTGCTGTGGAGTGTTTAATGGGACAGTGTAGAGGGAGCTTTACTCAGTATCTAACCCGTGCTGTACCTGCCCTGGGGGTGTTTGATGGGACAGTGTCGAGGAAGCTTTACTCTGTAAATAACCCGTGCTGTACCTGCCCTGGGAGAGTTTGATGGGACAGTGTAGAGGGAGCTTTACTCAGTATCTAACCCGTGCTGCACCTGCCCTGGGGGTGTTTGATGGGACAGTGTAGAGGGAGCTTTACTCTGTATCTAACCCGTGCTGTAACTGCCCTGGGAGAGTTTGATGGGACAGTATAGAGGGAGCTTTACTCTGTATCTAACCCGTGCTGTAACTGCCCTGGGAGTGTTTGATGGGACAGTGTCGAGGGAGCTTTACTCTGTAACTAACCCATGCTGTACCTGCCCTGGGAGAGTTTGATGGGACAATGTAGAGGGAGCTTTACTCAGTATCTAACCCGTGCTGTACCTGCCCTGGGGGTGTTTAATGGGACAGTGTAGAGGGAGCTTTGCTCTGTATCTAACCCGTGCTGTAACTGCCCTGGGAGAGTTTGATGGGGCCGTGTAGAGGGAGCTTTACTCCTTATCCAACCCGTGCTGCACCTGCCCTGGGGGTGTTTGATGGGACAGTGTAGAGGGAGCTTTACACTGTATCTAACCCGTGCTGTACCTGCTATGGGAGTGTTTGATGGGACACTGTAGAGAGAGCTTTACTCTGTATCCAACCCGTGCTGTACCTGCCCTGGGAGTGTTTGATGGGACAGTGTAGAGGGAGCTTTACTCTGTATCTAACCCATGCTGTGCCTGCCCTGGGAGTGTTTGATGGGACAGTGTAGAGGGAGCTTTACTCTGTATCTAACCCGTGCTGTACCTGCCCTGGGAGTGTTTGATGGGGCAGTGTAGAGAGCTTTACTCTGTATCTAACCCATGCTGTACCTGCCCTGGGAGTGTTTGATGGGACAATGTAGAGGGAGCTTTACTCTGTATCTAACCCGTGCTGTACCTGCCCTGGGAGTGTTTGATGGGACAGTGTAGAGGGAGCTTTACTCTGTATCTAACCCGTGCTGTACCTGCCCTGGGAGTGTTTGATGGGACAGTGTAGAGGGAGCTTTACTCTGTATCTAACCCATGCTGTACCTGCCCTGGGAGTGTTTGATGGGACAGTGTAGAGGGAGCTTTACTCTGTATCTAACCCGTGCTGTACCTGCCCTGGGAGTGCTTAATGGGACAGTGTAGAGGGAGCTTTACTCTGTATCTAACCCCATGCTGTACCTGCACTGTGAGTGTTTGATGGGACAGTGTAGAGGGAGCTTTACTCTGTATCTAACCCGTGCTGTACCTGCCCTGGGAGTGTTTGATGGGGCAGTGTAGAGGGAGCTTTACTCCGTATCTAACCCATGCTGTACCTGCCCTGGGAGTGTTTGATGGGACAGTGTAGAGGGAGCTTTACTCTGTATCTAACCCCATGCTGTACCTGCACTGTGAGTGTTTGATGGGGCAGTGTAGAGGGAGCTTTACTCTGCATCTAACCCATGCTGTACCTGCCCTGGGAGTTGTAGTGTATGTACCTTTAAGAGAGAACTACTTTTACAGCTCCTGTATACTGTAGTACCAGCAGTGACCACACCTGTATATAAGCCTTGAGCAGGCATCTGTACTGTTAGTCTTTAGACTACCCTCCTCCAGTAAACACCTGTTGATTGTTAATCTACAGCCTCCGTCTAGTTATTGAAGAACACCATACCTTAAGAGTTACAGATTCAACAGTGGCGACGAGGTCGATTCGAATCTACCTGCAACTCTGCATTTCCTTCCAAGGATTCACTCCGGGAGGACGATGGAAGAAAGTCGAGGCCAGAAGCACGGGCGTCGACCACGAGCAACCGCCCAGTCATCCGGCAGAGAGTGAACATCGCAGGGGAGGCTGTTGAGAGCCGGGCTTGGTTCCCCAGCCACGACGATCCAGCAACAGACTGGCAACAGGTACAGCGCCGACCCTTCCCGGACAGCGGCGGCTGGAGCCGACCAACAGCACAGAAAAGGCCGAGCAGCGTCGACGGGGTAAGAGAGAGGGTAGAGCGCACAGGGCGCAGCCGGGGGTTGAAAACCGAGCGGCGTCGACGGAAAACAAAAAGAGAGAGAGGGTAAAGCAGCAGCCGGGTTCAGGACCGAGCGGCGGCAACGAGAGAGGCGCGCGGGAAAACACGCAGAGCACAGCCAGGGCTCAAGGGCTGAGCAGCGTCCGCGGGGAAAGAAAGGGAGAGCGCGGGAGACGCCATTTGAGCCGTGGAGAAGAAGGGAGAGCGCGGGAGACGCCATTTTTAAAGCCACAGCGGAGAAGAAGGGCGAGTGCGGGAAGAAAGGAAAGCGCGGGAGACGCCATTTTGAGCCAGCGGAGAAGAAGGGAGAGCGCGGGAGATGCCATTTTTGAAAGTCTAACCACGCCCAGGGATGCCGAAGAGTGGCAGCGTCACTGCGTTCGACAATGAAGTCGAAGATTGGGCGACATATGTGGAACGCATTGAGGTGTACTGCAGGGCAAATGAAGTGCCAGATGCTAGGAAAGCACTGGTTTTGTTGAATTCCATGGGTGCAAAAACGTATGGCTTACTGCGAAACCTAATAACCCCAGAGAAGCCAGTGGATAAGGATTTCGAAAGCATAGTGGAAATCCTACAGGACCACTTAAACACCACACCGCTGCTGATAGCAGAAAGGTTTAAGTTCCACAAAAGGAACCAACAGAAAGACGAAAGTAATGCTGAGTACTTAACGGAACTGCGCAAGCTATCGAAACACTGCCAGTTTGGAGTGGGACTATCAGATACGTTAAGGGACAAGTTTGTGTGTGGGCTTCAAAGTGAAGGAACCCCGAAACAGCTTCTATCAGAAAAGGATCTTACGCTGGACAAGGCTTTCAGCATGGCAGTATCACACGAAGCAGCCGCACGGGGTGCTGCAGAGATACAACGGAGACCGCAAGAATATGGCACCAATGAAATGTCCTATGGAACAGTGAAATGCTATCGCTGCGGCAGAACAACACACGACCAGAAGGATTGTTGGTTCAAAGACCAAGTGTGCAGACAGTGTGGAAAAGCAGGACACATAGCAAGAGTCTGCAGGTCAGGGAAGAAAACCAGCAGCAAGAAATCTCCACAGAAGAAGTACAAAAAGGTACATAAGGTGATGGACAGTAGTTCAGACGAACAGAAAAGTGATACAGACTCCGGAAGCAAGGAGCTGGGTTGTCTGAAACTACATAATGTAATCAAAATGGAGGATCACCAGACTATCTGGGTCACGCTCAAGATAGACGGAGTCCAAGTGAAAATGGAATTGGACACAGGATCAGCCCTAACAGTCATAAACCGAAGGGACTACAAGCGGCTATTCTCACATATACCCTTGAAAGCTACAGAGATTGTCTTCAAGACGTACATGGGGCAAAACGTCTACCCCAAAGGAAAAATAAGGGTGAACGTGATATACAAAGGCCAGGAAATACCAAAAATGGACCTATATGTATTGCCAGATGGAGGACCACCACTACTAGGACGTGAATGGATCCGGAAGATACAATTAGATTGGCATTCCAAACAGGCACTGAAGGTTGAGGCCAAAAAGGATGATGACATCACACCTGGACGACTGTCAAAAAATGTTAACTGACGCACAAGAAGTCTTCCAGGAGGGACTCAGAACACTAAAAGGCATTACACATCTGCCCCGTATCATCCAGCCACAAATGGATTGGCTGAGAGGTTCGTACAAACCTTTAAAAAGGCAATAAGGGCCATGTGCGATGATAACATTCCACTACAGCATAAGGTGGACAATTTCCTGTTAGCCTACAGAAATGCGACACATGCAGTTACCAACCAGACCCCAGCCATGATATTCTTTAACCAAAGGTTGAGATCTCGTCTGGATTTGCTCAGACCAAATGTGCGAAGAAATGTTGAGGATAAGCAATTCCAGCACATCAATGAGAAGCCGACAAGGAGCTTCAATGTAGGACAACCAGTCTTGGCCCGCGACTACCGAACAGAGAAATGGCAACCCGGAACGATATGCACACGGCAGGGGCCACTAATCTACACAGTGGATGTCGGGGAGAACATTGTGAGACGCCACGTCGACCAGATCCTAGCATCACAGGAACGAGTGAACCCCATGCCTCGCGTACCTGGGGATGAACCCAACATAGTTTGCATGGCCATGATAAAAAAAAAATTGACCCTTAGTGTTAGGGGGGATTAAATACGTGGGGTTATGGGGATAGGGCTTGGGTGGGATGGCTGTCGGTGTAGGGACCGGGTGCTAGGGTTTGGATGATCAGCCATGATCTCGTTGAATGGCGGAGCAGGCTCGAAGGGCCGAATGGCCTACTCCTGCTCCTATCTTCTATGTTTCTATGTTTCTATATACAGGTAGCATCTACCCCAGAAACAGTAGCATGGGAAGCTGATGAACCAACCGACGACAGGGGGCCAGAATCGCCTCCGCACCAAGAGCTAGACACTCGGGAAAGGCGCTATCCATAAAGGATCAGGAAGCCGCCCCAAAGACTGAATCTATAAATGGACTATTTCAGTTAATGTGCATGTTAAAGTGTTAACTGTTATTTGAATGTTATGGGTACTGTTAATCTAAAAGGGGAGGAATTGTAGTGTATGTACCTTTAAGAGAGAACTACTTTTACAGCTCCTGTATACTGTAGTACCGGCAGTGACCACACCTGTATATAAGCCTTGAGCAGGCATCTGTACTGTTAGTCTTTAGACTACCCTCCTCCAGTAAACACCTGTTGATTGTTAATCTACAGCTTCCGTCTAGTCATTGAAGAACACCATACCTTAAGAGTTACGGATGCAACAGGAGTGTTTGATGGGACAGTATAGAGGGAGCTTTACTCTGTATCTAACCCGTGCTGTACCTGCCCTGGGAGTGTTTGATGGGACAGTGTAGAGGGAGCTTTACTCTGTATCTAACCCGTGCTGTACCTGCCCTGGGAGTGTTTGATGGGACAGTGTAGAGGGACCTTTACTCTGTATCTAACCTGTGCTGTACCTGCCCTGGGAGTGTTTGATGGGACAGTGTAGAGGGAGCTTTACTCTGTATCTAACCCGTACTGTACCTGTCCTGGGAGTGTTTGATGGGACAGTGTAGAGAGAGCTTTACTCTGTATCTAACACGTGCTGTACCTGTCCTGGGATTGTTTGATGGGACAGTGTAGAGGGAGCTTTACTCTGTATCTAACCCGTGCTGTACCTGCCCTGGGAGTGTTTGATGGGACAGTGTAGAGGGAGCTTTACTCTGTATCTAACACGTGCTGTACCTGTCCTGGGAGTGTTTGATGGGACAGTGTAGAGGGAGCTTTACTCTGTATCTAACACGTGCTGTACCTGTCCTGGGAGTGTTTGATGGGGCAGTGTAGAGGGAGCTTTACTCTGTATCTAACCCGTGCTGTACCTGCCCTGGGATTGTTTGATGGGACAGTGTAGAGGGAGCTTTACTCTGTATCTAACCCGTGCTGTACCTGCCCTGGGAGTGTTTGATGGGACAGTGTAGAGGGAGCTTTACTCTGTATCTAACCCGTGCTGTACCTGCCCTGGGAGTGTTTGATGGGACAGTGTAGAGGGAGCTTTACTCTGTATCTAACCCGTGCTGTACCTGCCCTGGGAGTGTTTGATGGGACAGTGTAGAGGGAGCTTTACTCTGTATCTAACCCGTGCTGTACCTGCCCTGGGAGTGTTTGATGGGACAGTGTAGAGGGAGCTTTACTCTGTATCTAACCCGTGCTGTACCTGCCCTGGGAGTGTTTGATGGGACAGTGTAGAGGGAGCTTTACTCTGTATCTAACCCGTGCTGTACCTGCCCTGGGAGTGTTTGATGGGACAGTGTAGAGGGAGCTTTACTCTGTATCTAACGCACGCTGTACCTGCCCTGGGAGTGTTTGATGGGACAGTGTAGAGAGAACTTTACTCTGTATCTAACCCCGAAACAAGAGTGCAAAGATTTTATTTTTAAAAAAGGTTTTATTTGTGGTCTATGTTCAATATTTGCGAGGCGCTGGGTCTTTCTGCCAGCCTCTCTCTGCCCCTGGACTGCAGGTGCTTGTTATCTCCGATGGTCTCTCCACCGCTGGAGTCTCGGTGCTGGGTCTCTGAGTTCTGCGGGATTTCTTCCATTATAATCACTGGTTTCCCGGCTAGGTTCCATTCCTCGAGTCTGGTGTTGGTCCCCGATTCCTTGGGCTTTACCTTCAGGCTCTCCATGCTCATCCTGGGGGGGCTGAGCATGGAGGCCTGGTAGGCATCGATCCAGAGCAGCACGTTCCGCTCCGACTCCCTGTCTGTCAGGATGTGGTAGGACTGGAGGTCCTTGCAGGGGACTCGGGTCACCTAGGGAGGAGGGGGAGGGGGGAAGAGGGGGAGGGAGGAGGGGGAGTGGGGGGTGAGGGGAGGTGGAGGGGAGGTGGAGGGGAGAAGGTGAGGGGGAAAGGGACCGGAGGTAAGAGGGAGGGGAGAGGAGTGGTGGGGGAAGGGAGAGGAGGGGAGAGGAGAGGGAGTGGGGGGGGGGAGAGGGACAGGAGGGGTGAGGAGGGTACAGGGGAGTGGGGGAGGTGAGGGGGGAAGGGATGGGGAGGGGAAGGGACGGGGAGGGGAGGGAGAAGAGATGGGAGGGGAGGGGGAGGAGCGGAGGAGGTGGTGGAGGAGGGGGAGTGGTGGGGAGGGGAGGAGATGGGGAGGGGAGGAGAGGGGGCAATGGGGGAGGGAATGGGAGGGGAGGGGGAGAGAGGAGCAGGAGGAGAGGAGCAAGGGGGGAGGATTGGGGATGGGAGTGTAGGGGGTGGGATGGGGAGGGGAGGGAAGTGTGAGGGAGAGGAGGGGGGGAGGAGGGAAGGACGGGGGATGGGAAAGAGAGAGGAGGGGAGGGATGGGAGGGAGCGGGAGAGGGAAAGATGAGGGGATACGAAGTGTGTGGCAGAGGGGGAGAGGGAGAGGATGGAGGGAGAGGATGGAGGAGCAGGCAGGTAGAGAGGAAGAGCAAATGGATAAGTGGAACAGAAGGAGAGAGGAGGGGAGGGGGAGTGAGGGGAAGGGAGACAGGAGAGGGTGAGTGGGATTATAGCAGGGGAGCGAGAGAGAGAGAGAGAGAGAGAGAGAGAGAGAGAGAGAGAGAAAATAGAACGGGAAACATTAGGATGAAACTATTAAAATGTTACATATAAACACCGACCTGAGGGTTTCAACTCTGACCTCCTGATGTATTGCGCGTCCCCGAGCGGGGATCGAACCCACTCCCCCTCCCAGAGTCGACAGTGGTCCCCGAGAGCCGGCCGTCTCCCCCAGCCTCTCCCCACCTCTCAACGAAACTCCCCTTCCTTCTGACCGTACCCATTGTCCCAAGAAATGAGGGAAAGAGAGAACAAAAGACAAAAGAAAGAAGAGTGCCCCTCCGACAGTGCAGCGCTCCCTCAGTACTGCCCCTCCGACAGTGCAGCGCTCCCTCAGTACTGCCCCTCCGACAGTGCGGCGTCCCCTCAGTACTGCCCCTCCGACAGTGCAGCACTCCCTCAGTACTGCCCCTCCGACAGTGCAGAGCTCCCTCAGTACTGCCCCTCCGACAGTGCAGCGCTCCCTCAGTACTGCCTCTCCGACAGTGCGGCGTCCCCTCAGGACTGCCCTCTGACACTGCAGCGCTCCCTCAGTACTGCCTCTCCGACAGTGCGGCGTCCCCTCAGGACTGCCCTCTGACACTGCAGCGCTCCCGCATTACTGCCCCTCCGACAGTGCAGCGCTCCCTCAGTACTGCCCCTCCGACAGTGCAGAGCTCCCTCAGTACTGCCCCTCCGACAGTGCAGCGCTCCCTCAGTACTGCCTCTCCGACAGTGCGGCGTCCCCTCAGGACTGCCCTCTGACACTGCAGCGCTCCCTCAGTACTGACTCTCCGACAGTGCAGCGCTCCATCAGTACTGCCTCTCCGACAGTGTAGCGCTCCCTCAGTACTGCCCCTCTGACAGTGCAGCGCTCCCTCAGTACTGACTCTCCGACAGTGCAGCGCGCGCTCCATCAGTACTGCCTCTCCGACAGTGTAGCGCTCCCTCAGTACTGCCCCTCCGACAGTGCAGCGCTCCCTCAGTACAGCCCCTCCGACAGTGCAGCCCTCCCCCAGTACCGCCCCTCCGACAGTGCAGCACTCCCTCAGTACTGACCCTCCGACAATGCAGCAATCCCACAGAAGGAGGGAGAGTGGGAGGGTAGGGGGAGGTAGAGGGAAGGGAGAGGATGTTTGGGAGGGAGTGGGGAAAGAGAGGGAGAGAGAGGGGGGGGGAAGGGAGAGGATGTTGAGAAGGAGTGGAGGGGTGGGTTAAGGTATGGGAGGGAGAGAGAGGGGAGGGGTGGGAAGTTGAGGTGACGGAGAAGGGGAGGGGGTGGGGGAAGGGAGAGGGGGAGCGGGGGCGGTGAGGGAGAGCGGGGGAGGGGAGGGGGAAATGGAGGAGGGGGAGCAGGGGAGTGGGGGGAGGTGACTGGTAGCGGGGGGAGGAGGAGGAGGATTGGGGGAGTGGGGGAGGGTGTGCGTGGGAGGTGGAGTCTGAATGGGGAGGGGGAGCAGGGGAGGGAGAGTGGGGGAGGGGAGGAGGAGCGGTGGTGGGGGAGGGGAAGGAGCTGGGCGGGAGGGGGAGGCGGAGCAGTGGAGAGGGAGGAGGAGCGAGGTATGATGAGGGGGTAGGGGAGGGGTATGGGTGAGGGGAGGGCGAGCGGGGGAGGGGGTGAGGGAGGGAAGGGGGAGGGGGTAAAGGGGAGGGGAGGAGGAGCATGGTCGGAGCGGGGGAGGTGGAGCGGGGAGCGAAGGGGAGGGAGAGGGAGGGGAGGGAGAGGGAGGGGAGGGGGAGTGGGAGGGGGTGCGGTGTGGGGAGGGGAGGGGGAACAGGGGTGGGAAGGGGGAGCGGGGGAGGGTTGGAGGTGCGAGGGGGTGTGGGGGAGTTCGGGAGGGGAGGAGGGGTAGGGGGTTGGGAAGTGGGTGTGTGGGTGTGGGAAGAGTGGAGGAGAGAGATGAGGGGGAGAGTGGAGGGGAGGGGAGGGGGAGTGGGGAGGGGAGTGGGAGAGTGGAGGGGAGGGGGAGAGTGGAGGGGAGGGGGAGAGTG
The DNA here is from genome assembly GCF_052327205.1 of Somniosus microcephalus. Lineage (NCBI taxonomy): Eukaryota > Metazoa > Chordata > Chondrichthyes > Squaliformes > Somniosidae > Somniosus > Somniosus microcephalus. Next base: position 19,412,192 of record NW_028225181.1, read on the forward strand.
GAGGGGAGGGGGAGAGTGGAGGGGAGGGGAGGGGAGAGTGGAGGGGAGGGGAGGGGGAGAGTGGAGGGGAGGGGAGGGGGAGAGTGGAGGGGAGGGGGAGAGTGGAGGGGAGGGGAGGGGGAGTGGGGAGGGGAGGGGAGAGTGGAGGGGAGGGGAGGGGGAGAGTGGAGGGGAGGGGAGGGGGAGAGTGGAGTGGAGGGGAGGGGAGGGGAGGGGGAGTGGAGTGGGAGAGTGGAGGGGAGGGGGAGAGTGGAGGGGAGGGGGAGAGTGGAGGGGAGGGGAGGGGGAGAGTGGAGGGGAGGGGAGGGGAGAGTGGAGGGGAGGGGAGGGGGAGAGTGGAGGGGAGGGGAGGGGGAGAGTGGAGGGGAGGGGGAGAGTGGAGGGGAGGGGAGGGGGAGTGGGGAGGGGAGGGGAGAGTGGAGGGGAGGGGAGGGGGAGAGTGGAGGGGAGGGGAGGGGGAGAGTGGAGGGGAGGGGAGGGGGAGTGGGGAGGGCAAAGGGAGTGTGCGAGGGGAGCGGGGCAGGGGGAAAGGGAGGAGGGGGAGGGGAGGATAGAGAGAGGAGGGGGAGGGGAAGAGCAGAGGGGAGGGGAGCGGATGTGGGGGCGAGGGAGGGGGAGCGAGGAAAGTTGAGGGGGAGCGGGGGAGGGGGAGGGACAGTGGGGGAGGGGCGGGGAGTGGGAAGGGGAGCTGCGGAGGGGAGGGAGGGGGTAACGGTGGAGGGGAGGGGGAGCGAGGACGGGCAGGGGGAGCGGGGGCTGGGAGGGGGGAGGGGGAGAAGGGGAGGGGGAGGTAGAGAGGAGGGGGAGAAGGGGAGGGGGAGGGAGGGGGAGCGGGGAGGGAAGCGGGGGGGGGAACGGGAAGGGAGGGGGACCTTACCTTACCTTCTCTTGCGGGGAGGCTCGGCGAAGACACTGGAGACTCTTGAAGCTGCAATAGTTGGGGTGAAGCTGTCCGCGGTTATCACAAATCTGTCACAGGATAGAAACAAGGTGCAGGTTTTAGTGCCGGTCAGGGGTCGCTGGGGGGGGTGGGGGGGGCGGGGCAGGAAAGGCACTGGCTCCATCCCCGGCCTTGTGTCGAGTTAGCCGGTCACGGGCGAAAAAGGGGCTGCAATTGGCCTCAGGACCCTATGGATTAAGGAGGAAGAAGGGGTGAATCCACCAGGCTCCCAGCAACCGATCATTGCCCAGTGACTCCCTCTGGATAGTGGGTGAGTGTGTGTGGGGGGAGGGCAGAGGGAGGGTGCTCTACGACAAAGTGGGCCTCAGGTTTGGTGCTGCCCGCACAGTTCAATATCCGGCAGACACCCCTGGGCTCAGTTAATTGATCACTGGCGCGCGTCACTCTATCATTCAGATCGACCGCCACGACCAATGCAGCAGCCTATAGCTGAATAGCCAGGTTGGGAGGGGGGTGCGAGTGGCGATCGGATCTGGTGGGGTGGGGGTGGCAAGGCCAGGCCATGATTTGGCCCTCTAGGATTTCGGAAGCACGCCCATTTACACCGCACCCCGGCTCCTCACGACGGATGTGGAGCTCCCATTTGTTTAGCTCCAGGAGGTGGGAGCAGCGTTTAAAGGGCCGCGCAGTCGCACCTCATCGGGGAAAGCTCCCTCGTGGAAGGCCACGAACTCCTGCTCCAGCCAGCCCGTGACCCGGGAGTCGTCGCAACCGAATTCAGCCAGTCGAGCGCACCAGTAATCGATGGTCAGGCCCCCGTACAAAACAATCCCGTCATATTCCAGGTCCTCAACAGAGCCCAACTGGAAGGGAAAGAGACTTGCATTAGATGAGGTACAATACAGAGCTCCCTCTACATTACCCTGACAGTGTACCCCCAGCTTTATACCCAGTGTCAGCATCGAGCGCTCCCAGGGCAGGTACAATACAGAGCGCACTCTACATTACCCTGACAGTGTACCCCCAACTTTATACCCAGTGTCAGCATCGAGCACTCCAGGGGCAGGTACAATACAGAGCTCCCTCTACATTACCCTGACAGTGTACCCCCAACTTTATACCCAGTGTCAGCATCGAGCACTCCCAGGACAGGTACAATACAGAGCTCCCTCTACATTACCTTGACAGTGTACCCCCACTTTATACCCAGTGTCAGCATCGAGCGCACCCGGGGCAGGTACAATTCAGAGCTCCCTCTACATTACCCCGACAGTGTATCCCCACTTTATACCCAGTGTCAGCGTCGAGCACTCCCGGGGCAGGTACAATACAGAGCTCCCTCTACATTACCCTGACAGTGTACCCCCACTTTATACCCAGTGTCAGCATCGAGCACTCCCAGGGCAGGTACAATACAGAGCTCCCTCTACATTACCCTGACAGTGTACCCCCACTTTATACCCAGTGTCCGCATCGAGTGCTCCCGGGGCAGGTACAATACAGAGCTCCCTCTACATTACCCTGACCGTGTACCCCCACTTTATACCCAGTGTCAGCATCGAGCGCTCCCGGGGCAGGTACAATACAGAGCTCCCTCTACATTACCCTGACAGTGTACCCCCACTTTATACCCAGTGACAGCATCGAGCACTCCCGGGGCAGGTACAATACAGAGCTCCCTCTACATTACCCTGACAGTGTATCCCCACATTATACCCAGTGTCAGCATCGAGCACTCCCGGGGCAGGTACAATACAGAGCTCCCTCTACGTTACCCTGACAGTGTACCCCCACTTTATACCCAGTGTCAGCATCGAGCACTCCCGGGGCAGGTACAATACAGAGCTCCCTCTACATTACCCTGACAGTGTACCCCCACTTTATACCCAGTGCCAGCATTGAGCACTCCCGGGGCAGGTACAATACAGAGCTCCCTCTACATTACCCTGACAGTGTACCCCCACTTTATACCCAGTGTCAGCATCGAGTGCTCCCGGGGCAGGTACAATACAGAGCTCCCTCTACATTACCCTGACAGTGTACCCCTACTTTATACCCAGTGTCAGCATCGAGCACTCCCAGGGCAGGTACAATACAGAGCTCCCTCTACATTACCCTGACAGTGTACCCCCACTTTATACCCAGTGTCAGCATCGAGCACTCCCGGGGCAGGTACAATACAGAGCTCCCTCTACATTACCCTGACAGTGTACCCCCACTTTATACCCAGTGCCAGCATCGAGCACTCCCGGGGCAGGGACAATACAGAGCTCCCTCTACATTACCCTGACAGTGTACCCCCACTTTATACCCAGTGCCAGCATGGAGCACTCCCGGGGCAGGTACAATACAGAGCTCCCTCTACATTACCCTGACAGTGTACCCCCACTTTATACCCAGTTTCAGCATCGAGCACTCCCAGGGCAGGTACAATACAGAGCTCCCTCTACATTACCCTGACAGTGTACCCCCACTTTATACCCAGTGTCAGCATCGAGCGCTCCCGGGGCAGGTACAATACAGAGCTCCCTCTACATTGACATTGCTGACCTGTTTTTTGGATTGTGGCTGTGCCATCGTGCAGCTCCCATGGTAGAATAGCTTTACCTGGGTCTGACGCATGGAGGGCGGGTGTGGGTGGGGGCTGGGTGGTGGAGAGGGGAGTGTGAGGGTGACCGGCGCCCACAGAACCCGTCGACCCACCTGGTGTTGCTGTTCCCCCCCCCGAGGCTCCGGTTCGGCGGGGGGGAGGGGCGGACGGAGAAGAGGGGTGACGGGGTGCGAAGCCCCTTTTACCTTGTTGCCGATCTTCTGATGGGCGGCTTCGACCTTGGGGTTGATGTATGTCACCGTTGTGGCGTAGTTGCTGCACGGCACCCTCTGCAGACGGCCCCTCGATCGGCACTGCTCCACTTTGAGCGAGCAGAATGGGCAGAGCTTGCACAGGTTGGCGTGTTTCCTGCCCAGACCATCGCACACCTAAGGAGGGGTGGGGGGGGCGGGTAGGAGGGGGGCATAAGAAGATAAGAACGTAAGAAATAGGAGCAGGAGTCGGCCATACGGCCCATCGAGCCTGCTCCGCCATTCAATAAGATCATGGCTGATCATCGACCTCAACTCCACCTTCCCACCCAATCTCCTTATCCCTTGACTCCCCTCGAGTCCAAAAGTCGATTGCTCTCTCTCGTGAATATACTGAACGACTGAGCCTCCACAGCCCTCTGGGGTAGAGAATTCCAAAGATTCACCGCCCTCGGAGTGAAGAAATTTCTCCTCATCTCAGTCCAAAATGGCCGACCCCTTTTTCCTGAGATTATGGGGGAAAAATTCAGTTGGTAGCGCCACCTGTTAGCGCCTTAAGAGGGCGCTTAGTGGGGCGCAAACCAACTTGCGCCCGGGCGTGGCACTGCCCACGCCTCCCGCCAAATTAAGCGGGAGGTTAGTGGTGGCGCTAGCCAGTAGCGCTGCGCCGCTGGCGATGATGTCATTGGTGTGCGCAGTGCCCCGCTCACGCCCCGGCCGCGATCTTCGGGAGCGCCCCCTGATTTACTGCCGGACGCTATGTCCGACAGGGTCAGGGGGGCGTACCTGCGGCCGGGGAGGCGCAATGTAAAGACGAGGTGCGGGGCGATCATTTTTGTTGCTGGCCGCCTGCCAGCACCTGCCTACGCTCCTGTCCCCAGCCTCCTGAACCCCCCCACTGCGGAGTGCTGGCTGCGCTCCAAGAGCCCGGCACTTCTCTTGGGTTCCGGGCTCTTTTGCCTGCACTCCCGATCCCCGGGGGCCAAGCTGGGCCCCAGATCGCGCTGCACAAGGCCCCTCTCCTTTAAGAAGGGGAGGAAGGCCTGCAACACCGCAGCACGACGTGCCGCAGCGTGTGGCGCTCCGGCACGTAGCACCGCGATATTCACTCACAGTGCCCCAAGAGGGATGTGAGGCACTTGGGGCGCAAGCACTCAATTTCCGGCGCGGTGGTGCTAATTTTCCGGGTTAGCGGCCCGGCGAAGATAGCGCCTCAATTGGGGCACTACTCAATTTTTAGCCCCTGGTACTTGACTCCACAGCCAGGGGAAACAACCTCTTAGCATCCCCCCTGTTATCCTCCCTCAGAATCTTATATGTTCAAATGAGATCACCTCTCATTCTTCTAAACAATCTCGTGAACCTTTGTTCCACCCAGCTCTAATTTATAGAGTGCCTTTCACAAACTCAGGTATGAATGAATAAATGAAGTCATTGCACCTTTTCCCCTCAGAGTGTCACAAAGTGCTTCACAGCAAATGAAGGACTTTTTGAACTGTAATCACTGTTGTAAAGTAGGAAACCCGGCAGCCAATTTGCGCACAGCAAGCTCCCACACACAGCAATGTGATAATGACAAGGTGATCTGTTTTTTAGTGATGTTGGTTGAGGGACAAACATTGGCCCAGGACACCGGGGAAAACTCCCCTGCTCTTCTTCGAAATAGTGGTCGTGATTTGTTATATGTCCACCGGAGAGGGCAGACCGGGTTTCGGTTTAATGTCTCATCTGAAAGATGGTACCTCCAACAGTGCAGCGCTCCTTCAGTACTGCACCTCCGACAGTGCAGCGCCCTCTCAGTACTGCCCCTCCGACAGTGCGGTACTCCCTCAGTACTGCCCCTCCGACAGTGCAGTGCTCCCTCGGTACTGCACCTCCAACAGTGCTGCGCTCCCTCAGTACTGACCCTCCGACAGTGCAGCGCTCCCTCAGTACTGCCCCTCCGACAGTGCAGTACTCCCTCAGTACTGAACCTCCGACAGTGCGGTACTCCCTCGGTACTGAACCTCCGACAGTGCAGCGCTCCCTCAGTACTGACCCTCTGACAGTGCAGTGCTCCGTCAGTACTGCCCCTCCGACAGTGCAGTACTCCCTCAGTACTGACCCTCTGACAGTGCAGTACTCCCTCGGTACTGCCCCTCCGACAGTGCAGTACTCCCTCAGTACTGACCCTCTGACAGTGCAGTACTCCCTCGGTACTGCCCCTCCGACAGTGCAGTGCTCCCTCAGTACTGCCCCTCCGACAGTGCAGTGCTCCCTCAGTACTGACCCTCTGACAGTGCAGTACTCCCTCGGTACTGCCCCTCCGACAGTGCAGCGCTCCCTCAGTACTGACCCTCTGACAGTGCAGTACTCCCTCGGTACTGCCCCTCCGACAGTGCAGTACTCCCTCAGTACTGACCCTCTGACAGTGCAGTACTCCCTCGGTACTGCCCCTCCGACAGTGCAGTGCTCCCTCAGTACTGCCCCTCCGACAGTGCAGTGCTCCCTCAGTACTGACCCTCTGACAGTGCAGTACTCCCTCGGTACTGCCCCTCCGACAGTGCAGTGCTCCCTCAGTACTGCCCCTCCGACAGTGCAGCGCTCCCTCAGTACTGCACCTCCGACAGTGCAGCGCTCCCTCAGTACTGCCCCTCCGACAGTGCGGTACTCCCTCGGTACTGAACCTCCGACAGTGCAGCACCCTCTCAGTACTGCCCCTCCGACAGTGCAGTGCTCCCTCAGTACTGCCCCTCCGACAGTGCAGTGCTCCCTCAGTACTGTACCTCCGACAGTGCAGTACTCCCTCGGTACTGAACCTCCAACAGTGCAGTGCTCCCTCGGTACTGAACCTCCGACAGTGCAGCGCTCCCTCAGTCCTGCACCTCCGACAGTGCAGCGCTCCCTCAGTACTGACCCTCTGACAGTGCAGTACTCCCTCGGTACTGCCCCTCCGACAGTGCAGTGCTCCCTCAGTACTGCCCCTCCGACAGTGCAGCGCTCCCTCAGTACTGCACCTCCGACAGTGCAGCGCTCCCTCAGTACTGACCCTCCGACAGTGCAGCGCTCCCTCAGTACTGCACCTCCGACAGTGCAGCGCTCCCTCGGTACTGAACCTCCGACAGTGCAGCGCCCTCTCAGTACTGCACCTCCAACAGTGCAGTGCTCCCTCAGTACAGGTAGACTACCCTTTATCCGGACTTCCGAAAACCGAAACCCTCTAAAAACCGAAGGTTTTTTCGGTCAGCGTAAGTCGTGCGCACAACATGACCAGAGTGGCGCACGACTTACAGGCCTAGCCGGATAAGGGATAGTGTAGCATTTTTCCACACTTCTGAAAACCGAAATCTTTATCCGCACATCCGAAACCAGAAAACCTCTGAAAGCCGAAAGTGGAGCAAAGCATGACTTCTGAAAACCGAAATGCGCACGACCACGACCCCCGCCGACCCCCACCCCCGACCCCCCGGCCGAACCCGACCCCCACCGACCCCCGACCCCCCCGCCGTACCCCACCCCCGCCGAACCCCACCCAATTTCAGATAAGAGATAGTGTACCAGCCTTTATCCGCACATCCGAAACCAGAAAACCTCTGAAAGCCGAAAGTGGCGCAAAGCATGACCCGACGCTGCCGATGCTTGACCCACGCAGGTGTTATGCTGCTCTGTGTGATATTTGCTGCTCTCTTAGATATTTGCAGCTCTCTTAGATATTTGCAGCTCTTAGATATTTGCAGCTCTCTTAGATATTTGCTGCTCTCTTAGATATTTGCTGCTCTCTTAGATATTTGCTGCTCTCTTAGATATTTGCTGCTCTCTTAGATATTTGCTGCTCTCTTAGATATTTGCTGGCTTTTAACAATTTGTGAAAATGCTAAAAAGAGCTGCAGATACCCCAATGGGTAACAGTGAGAAGCAGAGAAGGAAGCATCGCTCATTATCGATATCGCAGAAAGTGGAGTTATTGCAGAAGCTTGATCGTGGTGTGTCTGTGCGACATCTTACTGAAGAATATGGTGTGGGAAGTACCACCGTATATGACTTAAAGAAACAGAAAGACAAGTTGTTGAAATTTTACACTGACAGTGATGACCATAAACTGATGAAAAATAGGAAAACATTGCATAGGGCAAAAAATGAAGATCTTGACCGTGTGCTGATTGAGTGGATTCGACAACGCAGAGGTGAACGTGTGCCACTGACTGGTTTGATGGTCATGAAGCAAGCTAGAATATACCATGAAGAACTGAACATTGAAGTTGAGTGTGAATATTCAGAAGGTTGGCTGCATACATTTAAGAAGCGTCATGGTATAAGATATCTGAAAATCTGTGGTGAAAAAGCTTCTGCTGATCATGAAGCAGCTGAAAATTACATAGATGAGTTTGCAAAAATAATATCGGATGAAAACCTCGGTCCTGAACAAATTTACAATGCTGATGAAACAGCTCTGTTCTGGCGCTACGTTCCTAGAAAAACATTAGCAACGGCTGATGAGAGTGCACCAGCAGGTTTTAAGGATGCTAAGGACAGGTTGACTGTTCTTGGGTGTGCCAATGCTGCAGGTACACACAAGTTAAAGTTGGTAGTGATTGGAAAAAGTCAACATCCGAGATGTTTGAAAGGTGTATGCAATTTACCTGTGCATTATTATGCGAGCAGGAAAGCATGGGTAACCAGAGGAATATTTTCTCACTGGTTCAATAACCACTTCGTACCAGCGACACGAGCTCATTGCAGGCAAGTTGGACTGGAAGAAAACTGCAAAATTTTATTGTTCCTGGACAACTGCTCCGCACATCCCCCTCCTGAACTTCTTGTGAAAAGTTATGTTTTCGGCATTAACTTTCCCCCTAATGTGACATCTTTAATACAGCCTTGTGACCAAGGAATTTTACGCTCCATGAAGAGCAAGTATAAAGACGTTTTTTTTTAACTCTATGCTTGATGCAATCAACAGAGGCGAAGGAATCCAAAGCTTCCTGAAAGAATTCAATGTTAAGGATGCCATTTATGCAGTTGCTAATGCTTGGAACGATGTTGACAAACCAACATTAACAAATGCTTGGCACAGACTTTGGCCTTCAACGATGTTTGATGAAGATGGACCTGCAGATGACGAGTTTGAAGGATTTCCTGTCAGTCAGGAGAAGATGATGATATCAAACCTCCTCACTTACGCCAAAGGTTTATCATCCGAAAGTGTAAATACGTTAGAGGAAGCTGACATCGAAGAAGTGCTGAACATTGACAATGATGCGCCTGTTGTGAATTCGTTGAGTGATGGGGAAATTGCTGAAATGGTGTTAAATAAAGACAAGCATGAGGACAGTAGTGATGATGATGATGACATTGTGAACACAGGTGAAAAAATCCCCATAGACGATATGGTGACGATGTGTGATCAGTTAATTGCTGGCCTTGAAAAACGTGCATTTATCAGTGAGCAAGAGATTATGCAAGTTTACTCAATCAAAGAGAGACTGCTTAGACAGAAACCAATGTTAATGAGACAGATGACACTGGAAGAAGTCTTTAAAAAGGCCGTCTGTCGTAGTCATGCTTCATCACTTGAGAATCCTGTTCCTGGCCCATCTTCAGGTGTCCAACTCCAACCTGATGACAATGATGACAACACTGATGTACCCTCTTCTCCAAGATCCTCAAGCCAGATGTAATGCTGCTTCATCACTTGAGAATCCTGTTCCTGGCCCATCTTCAGATGTCCAACTCCAACCTGATGACAATGATGCCAACACTGATGTACCCTCTTCTCCAAGATCCTCAAGCCAGATGTAATGTACCTTTATTGCATGTTTATGTACAGGTATTTAGCTTAGTTTGTACCTGTACATGTTTGAAGTTTTACTGAATGTTTTCCTTACAAATAAACTGTACTACAGTATTTATCCCTGTAACTACAGTATTTATAGTCGTTATTTTCGGATAAGGGATAGTGTATCCTTTATCCGCACTCCCGAAAACCGAATTACCTCTGAAAACCGAAGTGTTTTCGCGCACCTTCCGAAAACCGAAATTTTCCTAAAACCGAAACACGGCTGGTCCCGAGGTTTTCGGATAAAGGATAGTCTACCTGTACTGCCCATCCGACAGTGCAGTGCTCCCTCAGTACTGCCCCTCCAACAGTGCAGCGCTCCCTCAGTACTGCCCCTCCGACAATGCAGCGCTCCCTCGGTACTGACCCTCCGACAGTGCGGTACTCCCTCGGTACTGAACCTCCGACACTGCAGTGCTCCCTTGGTACTGACCCTCCGACAGTGCAGCGCTCCCCCAGTACTGCCCCTCCGACAGTGCAGCGCTCCCTCAGTACTGCCCCTCCGACAGTGCAGCACTCCCTCAGTACTGCCCCTCCAACAGTGCAGTGCTCCCTCAGTACTGCCCCTCCGACAGTGCAGTGCTCCCTCAGTACTGACTCTCCAACAGTGCAGCGCTCCCTCAGTACTGCCGCTCCGATAGTGCAGCGGTCCCTAAGTACTGCCCCTTCCAACAGTACAGCACTCGCTCAGTACTGCCCCTCTGACAGTGCAGGGCTCCCTTAGTACCGCCCTCCGACAGTGCAGCGCTCCCTCAGCACGGCCCCTCCAACAGTGCAGCGTTCTCTCAGTACTGCCCCCCCGACATTGCAGCGTTCTCTCAGTATTGCCCCTCCGACAATGCAGCGCTCCCTCAGTACTGCCCCTCCGACATTGCAGCACTCCCTCAGTGCTGCCCCTCCAACAGTGCAGCGATCCCTCAGTACTGCCCCTCCGACAGTGCAGCGCTCCCTCAGTACTGCCCCTCCAACAGTGCAGCGCTCCCTCAGTACTGTCCCTCCGACAGTGCGGCGCTCCCTCAGTACTGCCCCTCCGACAGCGCGGCGCTCCCTCAGTACTGCCCCTCCATCAGTGCAGCGCTTCCTCAGTACTGCCCCTCTGACAATGCAGCGCTCCCTCAGTACTGCCCCTCCGACAGTGCAGCGCTCCTTCAGTACTGCCCCTCCGACAGTGCAGCGCTCCCTCAGTACTGCCCCTCCGACAGTGCAGCGCTCCCTCAGTACTGCCCCTCCGACAGTGCAGCGCTCCCTCAGTACTGCCCCTCCATCAGTGCAGCGCTTCCTCAGTACTGCCCCTCTGACAGTTCAGCGCTCCCTCAGTACCGCCCCTCCGACAGTGCAGCGCTCCCTCAGTACTGCCACTCCGACAGTGCAGCGCTCCCTCAGTACTGCCCCTCCGACAGTGCAGCGCTCCCTCAGTACTGCCCCTCCAACAGTGCAGCACTCCCTCAGTACTGCCCCTCCGACAGTGCAGCGCTCCCTCAGTACTGCCCCTCCGACAGTGCAGCGCTCCCTCAGTACTGCCCCTCCGACAGTGCAGCACTCCCTCAGTACTGCCCCTCCGACAGTACAGCGCTCCCTCAGTACTGCCCCTCCAACAGTGCAGCACTCCCTCAGTACTGCCCCTCCGACAGTGCAGCGCTCCCTCAGTACTGCCCCTCCGACAGTGCAGCACTCCCTCAGTACTGCCCCCCGACAGTGCAGCACTCCCCCAGTACTGTCCCTCCGACAGTGCGGCGCTCCCTCAGTACTGCCCCTCCGACAGCGCGGCGCTCCCTCAGTACTGCCCCTCCATCAGTGCAGCGCTTCCTCAGTACTGCCCCTCTGACAGTGCAGCGCTCCCTCAGTACTGCCCCTCCGACAGTGCAGTGCTCCTTCAGTACTGCCCCTCCGACAGTGCAGCGCTCCCTCAGTACTGCCCCTCCGACAGTGCAGCGCTCCCTCAGTACTGCCCCTCCGACAGTGCAGCGCTCCCTCAGTACTGCCCCTCCATCAGTGCAGCACTTCCTCAGTACTGCCCCTCTGACAGTTCAGCGCTCCCTCAGTACCGCCCCTCCGACAGTGCAGCGCTCCCTCAGTACTGCCACTCCGACAGTGCAGCGCTCCCTCAGTACTGTCCCTCTGACATTGCAGCGTTTTTTCAGTACTGCCCCTCCGGCAATGAAGCGCTCCCTCAGTCATGCCCCTCCGACAGTGCAGCGCTCCCTCAGTACTGCCCCTCCGACAGTGCAGCGCTCCCTCAGTACTGCCTCTCCGACAGTGCAGCGTTCTCTCAGTACTGCCCACCCGAGAGTGCAGCGCTCCCTCAGTACTGCCTTTCCGACAGTGCAGCGCTCCCTCAGTACTGCCCCTCCGACAGTGCAGCGCTCCCTCAGTACTGCCCCTCCGACAGTGCAGCGCTCCCTCAGTACTGCCCCTCCGACAGTGCAGCGCTCCCTCAGTACTGCCCCTCCGACAGTGCAGCGCTCCCTCAGTACTGCCCCTCCGACAGTGCAGCACCCCCTCAGTACTGCCCCTCTGCAAGTGCAGCCTCCCTCAGTACTGCCCCTCCGACAGTGCAACGCTCCCTCAGTACTGCCCCTCCGACAGTGCAGCGCTCCCTCAGTACTGCCCCTCCGACAGTGCAGCACTCCCTCAGTACTGACCCTCCGACAGTGCAGCGCTCCCTCAGTACTGACCCTCCGACAGTGCAGTACTCCCTCGGTACTGCCCCTCCGACAGTGCAGTGCTCCCTCAGTACTGCCCCTCCGACAGTGCAGCGCTCCCTCAGTACTGCACCTCCGACAGTGCAGCGCTCCCTCAGTACTGACCCTCCGACAGTGCAGTGCTCCCTCAGTACTGCACCTCCGACAGTGCAGTACTCCCTCGGTACTGCCCCTCCGACAGTGCAGTGCTCCCTCAGTACTGTACCTCCGACAGTGCGGTACTCCCTCGGTACTGAACCTCCGACAGTGCAGCGCTCCCTCAGTACTGCACCTCCGACAGTGCAGCGCTCCCTCAGTACTGCACCTCCAACAGTGCAGTACTCCCTCGGTACTGCCCCTCCGACAGTGCAGTGCTCCCTCAGTACTGCCCCTCCGACAGTGCAGCGCTCCCTCAGTACTGCCCCTCCGACTGCAGCGCTCCCTCAGTACAGCCCCTCCGACAGTGCGGTACTCCCTCGGTACTGCCCCTCCGACAGTGCAGCGCTCCCTCAGTACTGCCCCTCCGACAGTGCAGCGCTCCCTCAGTACCGCCCCTCCGACAGTGCAGCGCTCCCTCAATACTGCTCCTCCGACAGTGCAGCGCTCCCTCAGTACTGCCCCTCCGACAGTGCAGCGCTCCCTCAGTACTGCCCCTCCGACAGTGCAGCGCTCCCTCAGTACTGCACCTCCGACAGTGCAGCGCTCCCTCAGTACTGCCCCTCCGACAGTGCAGCGCTCCCTCAGTACCGCCCCTCCGACAGTGCAGCGCTCCCTCAATACTGCTCCTCCGACAGTGCAGCGCTCCCTCAGTACTGCCCCTCCGACAGTGCAGCGCTCCCTCAATACTGCCCCTCCGACAGTGCAGCGCTCCCTCAGTACTGCCCCTCCGACAGTGCAGCGCTCCCTCAGTACTGCACCTCCGACAGTGCAGCGCTCCCTCAGTACTGCCCCTCCGACAGTGCAGCGCTCCCTCAGTACAGGTAGACTACCCTTTATCCGGACTTCCGAAAACCAAAACCCTCTAAAAACCGAAGGTTTTTTCGGTCAGCGTAAGTCGTGCGCACAACATGACCAGAGTGGCGCACGACTTACAGGCCTAGCCGGATAAGGGATAGTGTAGCATTTTTCCACACTTCTGAAAACCGAAATCTTTATCCGCACATCCGAAACCAGAAAACCTCTGAAAGCCGAAAGTGGAGCAAAGCATGACTTCTGAAAACCGAAATGCGCACGACTACGACCCCCGCCGACCCCCACCCCCGACCCCCCGGCCGAACCCGACCCCCACCGACCCCCACCGACCCCCGACCCCCCCGCCGTACCCCACCCCCGCCGAACCCCACCCAATTTCAGATAAGAGATAGTGTACCAGCCTTTATCCGCACATCCGAAACCAGAAAACCTCTGAAAGCCGAAAGTGGCGCAAAGCATGACCCGACGCTGCCGATGCTTGACCCACGCAGGTGTTATGCTGCTCTGTGTGATATTTGCAGCTCTTAGATATTTGCAGCTCTCTTAGATATTTGCTGCTCTCTTAGATATTTGCAGCTCTCTTAGATATTTGCAGCTCTTAGATATTTGCAGCTCTCTTAGATATTTGCAGCTCTCTTAGATATTTGCTGCTCTCTTAGATATTTGCTGCTCTCTTAGATATTTGCTGGCTTTTAACAATTTGTGAAAATGCTAAAAAGAGCTGCAGATACCCCAATGGGTAACAGTGAGAAGCAGAGAAGGAAGCATCACTCATTATCGATATCGCAGGAAGTGGAGTTATTGCAGAAGCTTGATCGTGGTGTGTCTGTGCGACATCTTACTGAAGAATATGGTGCGGGAAGTACCACCGTATATGACTTAAAGGAACAGAAAGACAAGTTGTTGAAATTTTACACTGACAGTGATGACCATAAACTAATGAAAATTAGGAAAACATTGCATAGGGCAAAAAATGAAGATCTTGACCGTGTGCTGATTGAGTGGATTCGACAACGCAGAGGTGAACGTGTGCCACTGACTGGTTTGATGGTCATGAAGCAAGCTAGAATATACCATGAAGAACTGAACATTGAAGTTGAGTGTGAATATTCAGAAGGTTGGCTGCATAAATTTAAGAAGCGTCATGGTATAAAATATCTGAAAATCTGTGGTGAAAAAGCTTCTGCTGATCATGAAGCAGCTGATAATTACATAGGTGAGTTTGCAAAAATAATATCGGATGAAAACCTCGGTCCTGAACAAATTTACAATGCTGATGAAACAGCTCTGTTCTGGCGCTACGTTCCTAGAAAAACATTAGCAACGGCTGATGAGAGTGCACCAGCAGGTTTTAAGGATGCTAAGGACAGGTGGACTGTTCTTAGGTGTGCCAATGCTGCAGGCACACACAAGTTAAAGTTGGTAGCGATTGGAAAAAGCCAACATCCGAGATGTTTGAAAGGTGTATGCAATTTACCTGTGCATTATTATGCGAGCAGGAAAGCATGGGTAACCAGAGGAATATTTTCTCACTGGTTCAATAACCACTTCGTACCAGCGACACGAGCTCATTGCAGGCAAGTTGGACTGGAAGAAAACTGCAAAATGTTATTGTTCCTGGACAACTGCTCCGCACATCCCCCTCCTGAACTTCTTGTGAAAAGTTATGTTTTCGGCATTAACTTTCCCCCTAATGTGACATCTTTAATACAGCCTTGTGACCAAGGAATTTTACGCTCCATGAAGAGCAAGTATAAAGACGTTTTTTTGAACTCTATGCTTGATGCAATCAACAGAGGCGAAGGAATCCAAAGCTTCCTGAAAGAATTCAATGTTAAGGATGCCATTTATGCAGTTGCTAATGCTTGGAACGATGTTGACAAACCAACATTAACAAATGCTTGGCACAGACTTTGGCCTTCAACGATGTTTCATGAAGATGGACCTGCAGATGACGAGTTTGAAGGATTTCCTGTCAGTCAGGAGAAGATGATGATATCAAACCTCCTCACTTACGCCAAAGGTTTATCATCCGAAAGTGTAAATACGTTAGAGGAAGCTGACATCGAAGAAGTGCTGAACATTGACAATGATGCACCTGTTGTGAATTCGTTGAGTGATGGGGAAATTGCTGAAATGGTGTTAAATAAAGACAAGCATGAGGACAGTAGTGATGATGATGATGACATTGTGAACACAGGTGACAAAATCCCCATAGACGATATGGTGACAATGTGTGATCAGTTAATTGCTGGCCTTGAAAAACGTGCATTTATCAGTGAGCAAGAGATTATGCAAGTTTACTCAATTAAAGAGAGACTGCTTAGACAGAAACCAATGTTAATGAGACAGATGACACTGGAAGAAGTCTTTAAAAAGGCCGTCTGTCGTAGTCATGCTTCATCACTTGAGAATCCTGTTCCTGGCCCATCTTCAGATGTCCAACTCCAACCTGATGACAATGATGACAACACTGATGTACCCTCTTCTCCAAGATCCTCAAGCCAGATGTAATGCTGCTTCATCACTTGAGAATCCTGTTCCTGGCCCATCTTCAGATGTCCAACTCCAACCTGATGACAATGATGACAACACTGATGTATCCTCTTCTCCAAGATCCTCAAGCCAGATGTAATGCTGCTTCATCACTTGAGAATCCTGTTCCTGGCCCATCTCCAGATGTCCAACTCCAACCTGATGACAATGATGACAACACTGATGTACCCTCTTCTCCAAGATCCTCAAGCCAGATGTAATGTACCTTTATTGCATGTTTATGTACAGGTATTTAGCTTAGTTTGTACCTGTACATGTTTGAAGTTTTACTGAATGTTTTCCTTACAAATAAACTGTACTACAGTATTTATCCCTGTAACTACAGTATTTATACTCGTTATTTTCGGATAAGGGATAGTGTATCCTTTATCCGCACTCCCGAAAACCGAATTACCTCTGAAAACCGAAGTGTTTTCGCGCACCTTCCGAAAACCGAAATTTTCCTAAAACCGAAACACGGCTGGTCCCGAGGTTTTCGGATAAAGGATAGTCTACCTGTACTGCCCATCCGACAGTGCAGTGCTCCCTCAGTACTGCCCCTCCGACAGTGCAGTGCTCCCTCAGTACTGCACCTCCGACAGTGCAGTACTCCCTCGGTACTGACCCTCCGACAGTGCAGCACTCCCTCAGTACTGCCCCTCCGACAGTGCGGTACTCCCTCGTTACTGAACCTCCGACAGTGCAGTGCTCCCTTGGTACTGACCCTCCGACAGTGCAGCGCTCCCTCAGTACTGCCCCACCGACAGTGCAGTGCTCCCTCAGTACTGCCCCTCCGACAGTGCAGTGCTTCCTCAGTACTGACTCTCCAACAGTGCAGCGCTCCCTCAGTACTGCCGCTCCGACAGTGCAGCGCTCCCTCAGTACTGCCACTCCAACAGGGCAGCGTTCTCTCAGTACTGCCCCTCCAACAGTGCAGCGCTCCCTCAGTACTGCCCCTCCAACAGTGCAGCGCCCCCTCAGTACTGCCCCTCCGACAGTGCAGCGCTCCCTCAGTACTGCCCCTCCGACAGTGCGGCGCTCCCTCAGTACTGCCCCTCCATCAGTGCAGCGCTTCCTCAGTACTGCCCCTCCGACAGTGCAGCGCTCCCTCAGTACTGCCCCTCCGACAGTGCAGCGCTCCTTCAGTACTGCCCCTCCGACAGTGCAGCGCTCCCTCAGTACTGCCCCTCCGACAGTGCAGCGCTCCCTCAGTACTGCCCCTCCGACAGTGCAGCGCCCCCTCAATACTGCCCCTCCATCAGTGCAGCGCTTCCTCAGTACTGCCCCTCCGACAGTTCAGCGCTCCCTCAGTACCGCCCCTCCGACAGTGCAGTGCTCCCTCAGTACAGCCACTCCGACACTGCAGCGTTCTCTCAGTACTGCCCCCCCGACATTGCAGCGTTTTCTCAGTACTGCCCCTCCGGCAATGCAGCACTCCCTCAGTCATGCCCCTCCGACAGTGCAGCGCTCCCTCAGTACTGCCCCTCCGACAGTGCAGCGTTCCCTCAGTACTGCCTCTCCGACAGTGCAGCGTTCTCTCAGTACTGCCCACCCGAGAGTGCAGCGCTCCCTCAGTACTGCCTTTCCGACAATGCAGTGATCCCTCAGTACTGCCCCTCTGACAGTGCAGCGCTCCCTCAGTACTGCCCACCCGAGAGTGCAGCGCTCCCTCAGTACTGCCTTTCCGACAATGCAGCGCTCCCTCAGTACTGCCCCTCCGACAGTGCAGCACCCCCTCAGTACTGCCCCTCTGACAGTGCAGCGCTCCCTCAGTACTGCCCCTCCGACAGTGCAGCGTTCCCTCAGTACTGCCCCTCCCACAGTGCAGCGCTCCCTCAGTACCGCCCCTCCGACAGTGCAGCGCTTCCTCAGCACTGGCCCATGACAGTGCAGCACTCCCTCAGTACTGCCTTTCCAACAATGCAGCGCTCCCTCAGTACTGCCCCTCCGACAGTGCAGCGCTCCCTCAGTACTGCCCCTCCCACAGTGCAGCGCTCCCTCAGTACTGCCCCTGCGACAGTGCAGCACACCCTCAGTACTGCCCCCCGACAGTGCAGCGCTTCCTCAGTACTGCCCCTCCGACAGTGCCGCGCTCCCTCAGTACTGCCCCTCCGACAGTGCAGCACTCCCTCAGTACTGCCCCTCCGACAGTGTAGCGCTCCCTCAGTACTCCCACTCCGACAGTGCAGTGCTCCCTCAGTACTCCCACTCCGACAGTGCAGCGCTCCCTCAGTACTGCCCCTCCGACAGTGCAGCGCTCCCTCAGTACCGCCCCTCCGACAGTGCAGCGCTCCCTCAATACCGCCCCTCCGACAGTGCAGTGCTCCCTCAGTACTGCCCCTCCGACAGTGCAGCGCTCCCTCAGTACCGCCCCTCCGACAATACAGCGCTCCCTCAATACCGCCCCTCCGACAGTGCAGCGCTCCCTCAGTACTGCCGCTCTGACAATGCAGCGCTCCCTCAGTACTGCCCCTCCAACAGTGCAGCGCTCCCTCAGTACTGCCGCTCTGACAATGCAGCGCTCCCTCAGTACTGCCGCTCTGACACTGCAGCACTCCCTCAGCACTGCCCCTCCGACAGTGCAGCGCTCCCTCAGTACTGCCCCACCGACAGTGCAGCGCTCCCTCAGTACTGCCCCTCCGACAGTGCAGCGCTCCCTCAGTACTGCCGCTCCAACAGTGCAGCGCTCCCTCAGTACTGCCGCTCTGACACTGCAGCACTCCCTCAGTACTCCCACTCCGACAGTGCAGCGCTCCCTCAGTACTGCCCCTCCGACAGTGCGGCGCTCCCTCAGTACTGCCCCTCCGACAGTGCGGCGCTCCCTCAGTACTGCCCCTTTGACAGTGCAGCGCTCCCTCAGTACTGCCCCTCCGACAGTGCAGCGCTCCCTCAGTACTGCCCCTCCGACAGTGCGGCGCTCCCTCAGTACTGCCCCTGACAGTGCAGCGCTCCCTCAGTACTGCCCCTCGGACAGTGCAGCGCTCCCTCAGTACTGCCCCTCTGACAGTGCAGCGCTCCCTCAGTACTGCCCCTCCCACAGTGCAGCGCTCCCTCAGTACTGCCCCTCCGACAGTGCAGCACTCCCTCAGATCTGCCCCTCCGACAGTGCAGCGCTCCCTCAGTACTGCAGCTCCGACAGTGCAGCGCTCCCTCAGTACTGCCCCTCCGACAGTGCAGCGCTCCCTCAGTACTGCCCCTCCGACAGTGCAGCGCTCCCTCAGTACTGCCCCTCCGACAGTGCAGCGCTCCCTCAGTACTGCCCCACCGACAGTGCAGCGCTCCCTCAGTACTGCCCCTCCGACAGTGCAGCGCTCCCTCAGTACTCCCACTCTGACAGTGCAGCGCTCCCTCAGTACTGCCCTTCCGACAGTGCAGCGCTCCCTCAGTACTGCCTTTCCGACAATGCAGCGCTCCCTCAGTACCGCCCCTCCGACAGTGCAGCGCTCCCTCAGTACTGCCCCTCCGACAGTTCAGCGCTTCCTCAGTACTGCCCCTCCGAGAGCGCAGCACTCCCTCAGTATTACCCTTCTGACAGTGCAGGAATTCCTCAGTACTGTCCCTCCGAAAGTGTCGAACTCCCTCAGTACTGCCCTTCCGACAATGCAGCGCTCCCTCAGTACTGCCCCTCCGACAGTGCAGCGCTCCCTCAGTACTGCCCCTCCGACAGTGCAGCGCTCCCTCAGTACAGCCCCTTCGGCAGTGCAGCGCTCTCTCAATACTGCCCCTCCGACAGTGCAGCGCTCTCTCAGTACAGCCCCTCCGACAGTGCAGCGCTCCCTCAGTACTGCCCCTCCAACAGTGCAACGCTTCCTCATTACTGCCCCTCCGACGGTGCAGCGCTGCCTCAGCACTGCCCCACAACAGTGCAGCGCTCCCTCAGTACTGCCCCTCCGACAGTGCAGCGCTCCCTCAGTACTGCCGCTCCGACAGTAAAGCTCTCCCTCAGTACTGCCCCTCTGACAGTGCAGCGCTCCCTCAGTACTGCCCCTCCGACAGTGCAGCGCTCCCTCAGTACTGCCCCTCCGACAGTGCGGCGCTCCCTCAGTACTGCCCCTCTGACAGTTCAGCGCTTCCTCAGTACTGCCCCTCCGACAGTGCAGCGCTCCCTCAGTACTGCCCCTCTGACAGTGCAATCTCCCTCAGTACTGCCCCTCCCACAGTGCAGCGCTCCCTCAGTACTGCCCCTCCGACAGTGAAGCACTCCCTCAGTTCTGCCCCTCCGACAGTGCAGCGCTCCCTCAGTACTGCCCCTCCGACAGTGCCGCGCTCCCTCAGTACTGCCCCTCGGACAGTGCAGCGCTCCCTCAGTACTGCCTCTCCGACAGTGCGGCGCTCCCTCAGTACTGCCCCTGACAGTGCAGCGCTCCCTCAGTACTGCCCCTCTGACAGTGCAGCGCTCCCTCAGTACTGCCCCTCCCACAGTGCAGCGCTCCCTCAGTACTGCCCCTCTGACAGTGCAGCGCTCCCTCAATACTGCCCCTCCGACAGTGCAGCGCTCCCTCAGTACTGCCCCTCTGACAGTGCAGCACTCCCTCAGTACCGCCCCTCCGACAGTGCAGCGCTCCCTCAGTACTGCCTTTCCGACAATGCAGCGCTCCCTCAGTACTGCCCCTCCGACAGTGCAGCGCTCCCTCAGTACTGCCCCTCCGACAGTTCAGCGCTTCCTCAGTACTGCCCCTCCGACAGCGCAGCTCTCCCTCAGTACTCCCCTTCTGACAGTGCAGGTATTCCTCAGTACTGTCCCTCCGAAAGTGTCGAACTTCCTCAGTACTGCCCTTCCGACAGTGCAGCGCTCCCTCAGTATTGCCCTTCCGACAGTGCAGCGCTCCCTCAGTACTGCCCTTCCGACAGTGCAGCGCTCCCTCAGTACTGACCCGCCGACAGTGCAGCGCTCCCTCAGTACAGCCCCTCGGACAGTGCAGCGCTCCCTCAGTACTGACCCGCCGACAGTGCAGCGCTCCCTCAGTACTGCCCCTCCGACAGTGCAGCGCTCCCTCAATACTGCCCCTCGGACAGTGCAGCACTCCAACTAGCACCGGGAATGTCGGCCTGGATTATGGGACTGAACTCTCTGCAGTGTGACTTGAACACACAACCTCCTGACTCAGAGGGAAAGGAATAAAAAAGACAGACTTACATTTCTGAGGCTGTGATAGGTGCTATATAAATCTTTCTTTTCTCCTTAGAGCTGATTTTACAGTGGTGTACAAAAATCACAAGGGGTTTTGATAGAATAATCCATTGGCAGGAGGGTCGACAACCAGCGGGCACAGATTTAAGATAGCTTGCAAAAGACCCAGAGGGGTTGATGAGGAGAATGATTTAAGCAGTGAGTTGTTGAGATCTGGAATGCATTGCCTGAAAGGGCAGCGGAAGCAGATTCAATAGTAACGTTTAAAAGGAATTGGATAAATACTTGTAACATAGAAACATAGAAACATAGAAGATAGGAGCAGGAGTAGGCCATTCGGCCCCTCGAGCCTGCTCCGCCATTCAATGCGATCATGGCTGATCATCCAAATTCAGTACCCTGTCCCTGCCTTCTCCCCATATCCCTTGATCCCTTTAGCCTTGAGAAATATATCCAACTCCTTCTTGAATACATTTAATGAATTGGCCTCTACTGCCTTCTGTGGTAGAGAATTCCACAGGTTCACCACTCTCTGGGTGAAGAAATTCCTCCTCATTTCTGTCCTAAATGGCTTACCCCTTATCCTTAGACTGTGACCCCTGGTTCTGGACTCCCCGACCATCGGGAACATCCTTCCCACATCTAGTCTGTCCAGTCCTGTTAGAATTTTATAGGTTTCGATGAGATCCCCTCTCATTCTTCTAAACTCCAGCGAGTACAAGCCCAATCGACACAATCTCTCCTCATACGTCATTCCTGCCATCCCAGGTATCAGTCTGGTGAATCTTCGCTGAACTCCCTCCATGGCAAGAACATCCTTCCTCAGATCAGGCGACCAAAACTGCACACAATACTCAAGGTGTGGTCTCACCAAGGCCCTGTACAACTGCAGCAAGACATCCTTGTTCCTGTACTCAAACCCTCTCGCTATGAAGGCCAACATACCATTTGCCTTCTTAACTGCCTGCTGCACCTGCATGCTTACCTTCAGCGACTGGTGCACAAGGACACCCAGGTCTTGTTGCACTTCCCCTTTTCCCAATCTATTGCCATTCAGAAAATAATCTGTCTTCATGTTTTTGACACCAAAGTGGATAACCTCACATTTATCCACATTATACTGCATCTGCCATGTTTCTGCCCAATCACCCAACCTGTCCAAATCATCCTGGAGTTTCTCGGCATCCTCCTCACCGCACACACGCCCACCCAACTTTGTGTCGTCTGCAAATTTGGAGATATTACATCTAGTTCCCTTGTCCAGGTCATTTATATATATTGTGAATAGCTGGGGTCCAAGGACCGATCCCTGCGGTACCCCACTAGTCACTGCCTGCCATTTGGAAAAAGACCCATTTATTCCAACTCTTTGCTTTCTGTCTGCCAACCAGTTCTCTATCCGAGTCAATACCTTACCCCCAATCCCATGTGCCTTAACTTTACACGCTAATCTCTTATGCGGGACCTTGTCGAAGGCCTTCTGAAAGTCCAGATACACCACATCCACTGGTTCTCCCTTATCTATTCTACCAGTTACATCCTCAAAAAATTCCAGTAGATTAGTCAAGCACGATTTACCTTTTGTAAATCCATGTTGACTTTGTCCGATCCTGTCACTGTTTTCCAAGTGCTCTGCTATTACATCTTTTATAATGGACTCTAGCATTTTCCCCACTACCGATGTCAGGCTTACCGGTCTGTAATTCCCCGTTTTTTCTCTACCACCTTTTTTGAATAGTGGGGTAACATTAGCTACCCTCCAATCCATGGGTACCGTTCCAGAGTCTATCTTGTAGAGCAGGGGGAGTGGGACAGGCCAGCACAGGCATAATTCATTCCTTGATTCCATGTTTAGTGAATAAATGGGGTGGCAACTTTATTGTTTTATGTATTGAGTGACGTAAGAGAACTACTAGGCACTTGGTCTAAGCGTTAAACAAAGCTTTAATCAACTGTTTTACAACATGGAGGTCTAGTTGTGTCCTTCACTAGTTCCTGTTAAGAATGTCCTGCGCAAGCTGGGCCCGTGCCCAAGTATTTATACTCTCCCTGGACAGCGCCACCCACAGGCCGCTCAGTATCATTTCATAAGTCTTTCTTTCATGAATGTCTGATTCATGTCATTGAGTAATGTATGGAAAGCTACATTAGTGTTAAATGATGTGCAGATTCCACCACCTTAAACATTCACTCCCTCCACCACCGGCACACCGTGGCTGCAGTGTGTACCATCTACAAGATGCACTGCAGCAACTCGCCAAGGCTTCTTCGGCAGCACCTCCCAAACCCGCGACCTCTTCCACCTAGAAGGACAAGGGCAGCAGGCGCATGGGAACACCGCCACCTCCAAGTTCCCCTCCAAGTCACACACCATCCTGGCTTGGAAATATATCGGCCGTTCCTTCATCGTCGCTGGGTCAAAATCCTGGAACTCCCTCCCTAACAGCACTGTGGGAGCACCTTCACCACACGGACTGCAGCGGTTCAAGGCGGCTCACCACCACCTTCTGAAGGGCAATTAGGGATGGGCGATAAATGCTGGCCTCGCCAGCGATGCCCGCATCCCATGAACGAATAAAAAGAAAAGTCCATTCATCTAACTCAGACACACAAACCAATGTGTCTTATTCCCCATCTCTCTTAAGAGAGAGTTGGCGATTCATAGGGTGGCAAGTAACCCACCTCCGTCCCAGTGGCTCGCTTCACTCCACACTGGGCTGGTGGCTGGGTGCACCCCAGATCGTAAGGGCCACCGAGCCCAATTACGGAACATGTCAGAGGTGCCACGACTCCGCAGGAACAAGGAAGCGCTCACCTTCGACCCGAAATCCAGCCGGGAATTTTCAATTTCCATCCAAGTGGACATCACGTCAGATGAGATACAGCTGCTAGAGAGAGCCACGTTGCACAAGATCCTCTTGATGTCTTGAACCTGCAAAGCCCAGGGCTTTCTGAAAGGACAGGGGAGGGGGAGGGGGAGGGACAAGTCCCCACAAATTATTCACATATCTTATCTTTCGATGGATTCCCCACCCGCCCACAATCCACACACACCCCCTCCTGCTTCCTCAATTTCTCCAGTTTCTCATCAGTTTCTCTTCAAATGCTCCCCAATTTCTCCTCAATTTCTCCCCAGTTTCTCCTCAATTTCTGTCAGGAATGACCCAGGTTCTGCCTCGCCTCGCCACCAGAGGGCACCATGGACTCTTAATTGTTTCCTTCTTTCTTCCTAATCGTACTCACCTGCGCATGGTTATATGCCTGCTATTTAAGTGGTGCTTAGTTTTATGTCCGGTGCTCAGTCCTGAGTTTCACACTGCCTTGTGATCCTCTTGCCGGCCTGCTAGCCTGTATCTGTGCTGTTGTTATTTTGTTTGTTTCTAGTAAAGTCTATCTTTGTGTTTGCAACCTATCCTCGGCCTCAGTTTGCCTTCCTGCAGTTGGGTTCACCCAGTGCCACTCGTCACAAATTTCTCCCCAGTTTCTCCCCAGTTTCTCCCCAGTTTCTCCCCAGTTTCTCCCCAGTGGAGGCCATTCGGCCCCTCGAGCCTGTTCCGCCATTCAATGAGATCGTGGCTGATCATCCAAATTCAGTACCCTGTCCCTGCCTTCTCCCCATATCCCTTGATCCCTTTAGCCTTAAGAAATATATTGAACTCCTTCTTGAATATATTTAATAAGTTGGCCTCAACTGCCTTCTGTGGTAGAGAATTCCACAGGTTCACCACTCTCTGGGTGAAGAAATTCCTCCTCATCTCAGTCCTAAATGGCTTACCCCTTATCCTTAGACTGTGACCCCTAGTTCTGGATTCCCCGACCATCGGGAACATCCTTCCTGCATCTAGTCTGTCTAGTCATGTTAGAATTTTATAAGTTTCAATGAGATCCCCTCTCATTCTTCTAAACTCCAGTGAGTATAAGCCCAATCGACCCAATGTCTCCTCATACGTCATTCCTGCCATCCCAGGTATCAGTCTGGTGAATCTTCGCTGCACTCCCTCCATGGCAAGAACATCCTTCCTCAGATAAGGCGACCAAAATTGCACACAATACTCAAGGTGTGGTCTCACCAAGGCCCTGTACAACTGCAGCAAGACATCCTTGTTCCTGTACTCGAATCATCTCACTATGAAGGCCAACATACCATTTGCCTTCTTAACCGCCTGCTGCACCTGCATGCTTACCTTCAGCGACTGGTGCACAAGGACACCCAGGTCTCGTTGCACTTCCCCTTTTCCCAATCTATTGCCATTCAGAAAATAATCTGCCTTCCTGTTTTTGTCACCAAAGTGGATAACCTCGCATTTATCCACATTATACTGCCTTTGCCATGCATCTGCCCAATCACCCAACCTGTCCAAATCATACTGGGAGTTTCTCTGCATCCTCCTCACAGCACACACGCCCACCCAGCTTTGTGTCATCTGCCAACTTGGAGATATTACATCTCGCTCCCTCGTTTAGATCATTTATATATATTGCGAATAGCTGGGGTCCTAGCACCAATCCCTGAGGTACCCCACTAGTCACTGCCTGCCACTCGGAAAATAGACCCATTTATTCCAACTCTTTGCTTCCTGTCTGCCAACCAGTTCTCTATCCAAGTCAGTACCTTACCGCCAATCCCATGTGCTTTAACTTTGCACGCCAATCTCTTATGCAGGACCTTATCGAAAGCCTTTGGAAAGTCCAAATACACCACATCCACTGGTTCTCCCTTATCTATTCTACCAGTTACATCCTCAAAAAATTGCAGTAGATTAGTCAAGCATGATTTACCTTTTGTAAATCCATGTTGACTTTGTCCAATCCTGTCACTGTTTTCCAAGTGCTCTGCTATTACATCTTTTATAATGGACTCTAGAATTTTCCCCACTACCGATGTCAGGCTTACCGGTCTATAATTCCCTGCTTCTTCTCTACCACCTTTTTTAAGCAGTGGGGTAACATTAGCTACCCTCCAATCCATGGATACTGTTCCAGAGTCTATAGAATTTTGGAAGATGACCAGCAATGCATCTACTATTTCTAGGGCCACTTCCTTAAATACCCTAGGATGTAGATTATCAGGCCCTGGGGATTTATCGGCCTTCAATGCCGTCAATTTCCCTAACACCATTTCCCTACAAATACTGATTTCATTCAATTCCTCCCTTTCATCAGACCCTATGTTCCCCGACATCTCTGGAAGGTTATTTGTGTCCTCCTTTGTGAAGACAGAACCAAAGTATGTATTTAATTGGTCTGCCATTTGTTTGTTCCCCATTATAAATTCCCCTGATTCTGACTGCAAGGGACCTACGCTTGACTTCACCAATCTTTTTCTCTTCACATATCTATAGAAGCTTTTACAGTCAGTTTTTATGTTCCCTGCAAGCTTACTCTCATATTCTATTTTCCCCCTCTTAATTAATCCCTTTGTCCTCCTTTGGTGAATCCTAAACTGCTCCCAATCCTCAGTGTGATGAAATATTCCATTCACCACTGCCTGTGACTGAGATCGGTTTCAGTGTCATTTCCCTTCCCCCAGACCTCATTGTATTGTGTACTGGAATGTGCTGTATTGTATGCTGGAATGTGCTGTGTGTAGGGCTCCGCCCATACCTGGCCCCGTTTGTAAGCTAGCTTCAGTCTGGCCTCAGTCTCCAGAAGGAAGACATCTCTCTCTCTTACGTGTTACTTTCTAAGTTAATAAAAGCCTTGTTTTTGTTCTGCTAACTTCGAGTCTTGGAATTATTGAGGCACATCACTCAGGTTTACTGCTTCTTCTGGCCAATTTATATGTCCTATCCTTGGATCTTATGCTATCCCTAATTTCCCTTGTTAGCCACGGTTGAGTCACCTTTTTTGTTTTATTTTTATGCCAAACAGGGATGAACAAATGTTTGCCATTGCCTATCCACCGTCAACCCTTTAAGAAACGTTCCCCAGTCCATCCTAGCCAACTCGTGCCTCATACCATCGTAGTTTCCTTTATTTAAATTCAGGACCCTAGTCTCTGAGTCAACTACTTCACTCTCCATCTTAATGAAGAATTCTATCATATTATGATTGCTCTTCCTCAAGGGGCCTCGCACAACAACATTGTTAATTAATCCTTTCTCATTACATAATACCCAGTCTAAGATGGCCCGATCTCTAGTTGGTTCCGCGACATATTGGTCCAGGAAACCATCCCGTATACACTCTAGGAATTCCTCCTCCACAGTATTGTTACTAATTTGGTTAGCCCAATCTATATGTAGATTAAAGTCACCCATGAAAACTGCTGTGCCCTTATTTCACGCATCTCTAATTTCCCGTTTAATGCCATCCCCAACCTCAGCATTATTGTTTGTGGGTCTGTATACAACTCCCACTAACGTTTTCTGCCCCTTGGTATTTCTCAGCTCTACCCATACAGATTCCACATCATCAGAGCTAATATCCTTCCTTACTATTGTGTTAATACCCTCTTTAACCAGCAATGCTACCCCACCTCCTTTTCCTTTTTGCCTGTCCTTCCTGAATATTGAATACCCCTGGATGTTGAATTCCCAGCCTTGGTCACCCTGGATCCATGTCTCCGTAATTCTAATTACATCATATCCGTTTACATCTATTTGTGCAGCTAATTCATCCACCTTATTATGAATGCTCCTTGCATTAAGACATAAAGCCTTCAGGTTTGTTTTTTTAACACTCTTAGTCCTTTTAGAATTATTATTTACTGTAGCCCTGTTTGATTTACACCCTTGATTTCTCTGCCTTCCACTTTTGCTTTTCTCCTTCCTGTCATTTGTTTCTATCCTTGTTTCCCTTTCCTCTGTCTCCCTGCACAGGTTCCCAACCCCCTGCCATTTTAGTTTAAACCCTCCCCCACAGCACTAGCAAACACCCCCCTAGGACATCAGTCCCGGTCCCGCCCAGGTGCAAACCGTCCAGTTTGTACTGGTCCCACCGCCCCCAGAACCGGTTCCAATGTCCCAGGAATTTGAATCCCTCCCCCTTGCACCATTCCTCTAGCCATGTATTCATCTGAAATATCCTTCTATTTCTACTCTGACTAGCACGTGGCACTGGTAGCAATCCTGAGATTACTACCTTTGAGGTCCTATTTTTTTAATTTACCTCCTAACTCCCTACATTCAGCTTTTAGGACCTCATCCTATTTTTTACCTATATCGTTGGTACCTATATGCACCACGACAACTGGCTGTTCACCCTCCCCCTCCAGAATGCCCTGCAGTCGCCCCGAGACATCTTTGACCCTTGCACCAGGGAGGCAACACACCATCCTGGAGTCTCGTTTGCGGCCGCAGAAACGCCTATCTATTCCCCTTACAATTAAATCCCCTACCACTATAGCTCTCCCCCTCTTTTTCCTCCCATCCTGTGCAGCAGAACCACCCATGGTGCCAGGAAGTTGGCTGCTGCTGCCTTCCCCCGATAAGCCATCTCCCTCAAACAATTCCTTATCAATTTCTCCTCAATTGTTCAATTCCTTATCAATTTCTCCTCAATTACTCAATTCCCCATCAATTTCTCCTCAATTACTCAATTCCTTCTCAATTTCTCCTCAAATTTTCCTCAGCTGCTTTTCACTTCTTCAATTGCTCCCCAGTTTCTCATTAATTTCTCCCTGATTTCTCCTGAATTTCTCCTGTTTTTCTCCGATTAGTCCTCAATTTATCCTCAAACATTCCCCATATTCTCCTCAATGCCTGCTCAATTTCTCCCCAATTTGTCCTCACTTGCTGCTCCGTTTCTCCTCAATCTCCCCTCAATTTCTGCCCCCTGTTCTCCTGAACTTCTCCCCAATATCAACTCAATTTCTGCCCCCTGTTCTCCTGAACTTCTCCCCAATATCAACTCAATTTCTGCCCCCTGGTCTCCTGAACTTCTCCCCAATATCAACTCAATTTCTTTGCTAGTTTCTCTTCAATTTCTCCTAAAGTTCTTGTGACTTCTCAATTCCTGCTCAATTACTCGACAGATTCTCTTCAGTTTCTCCTGAGTTTTTCCTCAATTTCTCCCCCTGTTCTCCTCAATTTGTTACAAATAAGATTGATGAGTTACAGGCGCAAGTTGCCACATGGAGTTATGATATAGTGGCTATAAGGAGACCTGGCTTAAACATAGACAGGAATGGGAATTAAACATTCCTGGCTGCAATGTTTTCTCGAGGGTTAGGGAAGGATGAAAATACAGGTGTGTGGCAGCATTGATCGAGGATTCGATACAGTTCTACAAAGGGACGACATTCTAGAGGGTTCAAAGACTGAATTTATTTGGTTGGAGTTAAGGAACAGAAAAGGAGCTGTTACTTTGCTGGGTGTTTACTATCGACCCCCAAATAGTGATGTGGAAATGTGAATAAAATGGACGATGAATTGGCTTACAAAAATGGCTTCGCACAAGGGAAGTCTAGATTAGATTAAAGAGCAGCCCCAGCTTTGCAAAGTGCAAAGCTAGCAGAAAAGAGAGACACCTGCCCCAGCCTGCGGCCAAGTGTTAACGAGTAATAAAGGTCACTGAAAGGGCTTAACTGCTAGCTAGAAGATGATTGACTAGCTATTGTGCGGTGCCCAATCAAGAGCCGGTACTTCAGGAAGGCATATGCAGCAGTGAGGCAAGTCAGGACTTGCCCGCCAGACTGAAGACCAGATCGTGGCCAAACTGAAAGGGCTTAAGTGATCCCCATTGGAGAACGCTTGTTGCCAGGGAAGTGATGTAATGACCCTTGTCCCACTGTATAAAAGGGGCTTCCCT
Source organism: Somniosus microcephalus (assembly GCF_052327205.1). Classification (NCBI taxonomy): domain Eukaryota; kingdom Metazoa; phylum Chordata; class Chondrichthyes; order Squaliformes; family Somniosidae; genus Somniosus; species Somniosus microcephalus. The sequence goes on from NW_028225181.1 coordinate 19,441,780, forward strand.
ACCGGTATTCACCCCTTAGCCAGAAGACGTGTGGATCATCAAGAGAGTCAGACACCTCCCGGGGACGTAAATGCTGGCAACACGTGCCTAACCCGGTGTGACTCTCGGGACACGAATGTACTGTAAAAGACCTCAATATACTGTGTGACCACTGCGAACAGTTGGAAGTAATAAAATGTTGTTTTAACTCTCCGAACCCTCGAGCCTGAAATCATTCTTCGTACTACGGAACTCAAGACGAGGACCAGGAAAACCCGGTTCTAATAGTAAGAAGGAGATAGAGAGGCAAATCTGTAGGGAAATGTCAGAGAAATGTAAAAATAATAGAGCAGTAATAGTAGGGGACTTCAATTACCCGAATATAGACTGGGGAAAAACAGAATAAAGGACAAGGAGGAGAAGAATTCCTAAAATGTGTACATGAGAACTTTCTTAATCAGTATGTTTCTAGCCCAATGAGGAAGGACGCAGTGCTGGATCTAGTTCTGGGGAATGAAGTGGGGCAAGTGGAGTGTGTTTCAGTGAGAGAGCATTTGGGTAATAGCGATCAGAATATAATTAGGTTTGAAGTAGTTATGGAAAGTGTGGAAATGGAAGCTATGTAAGAAAACTGAAATAAAGTGAAGGAATCACCATGTGTAAGGGATAATGGATAAATAATGCAGAGGCTCAGGAATGTTCTAAACTCATAGGTAACCTCGTCAGACACGAGTGAGGTCTCTACAGACGCCAGTTAAATGAAGTAAGACGTAAACTAATCAAGGAGATGAGACAGGATGTGGAATAGGGTGAACTAATCATCAGGATGCAGGGACAGTAACAAATGTGTAACCAAAGAGATGGGACAGATTATAGGATAGTATAAGCCAGGAGGAAAAACCCCAGATAGCGAGTGAGGACCTAGGAGCAACACTCGACAGCAGGGACCTGGGGACAGAAACCCTACGTAGAGGTTTGGACAGAGATTGATCACCTCGGACCAAATCAGGGTAGTATCAATATAAGTTGTGAGTCTTATATTTTGGGATTGTACTCTAAATAACGAACGGTGTTTGTTAAGCATTTATTAAAGATAAATCTTTGTACGCGAAATCTGTTGCCTGTGTGTTTGTTCAGACCAAAACTTACATTTGAACCCTAAAAGGGAAAATTGCGAAACTATTTGTTCGATCTTTCGAACATCTAGTGAAATCTGAGCAGCAGAAATCGACAAAGAAAAATCAATGGTGAAAATACCCAACTGGAAGAGTGGCAATTTCAGCGATTTGACAAGGGATTGAGCACAGAATCAAAGACTGGCCAAGAAAACAGTAAAAATGAGCAATGGCAGGCCTTCAAGGCAGAGATAGTTCGGGTACAAACCAAGCCTATTCCCATAAGGAGGAAAGATGGGGCATCCAAAGCTCGAGCTCCCTGGATGACAAAAGAAATAGAGGATTGGGGGTAATATTTTGGCATGGATAGAGGATTGGTATATCTAACAGAAGGCAGAGAGTTGGGATAAATGGTTCCTTCTCAGACTGGCAATCAGTAACTAGTGGTGTTCCGCAGGGGTCAGTGCTGGGTCCCCAACTCTTTACAATCTATATTAACGATTTGGAGGAGGGGACCAAGTGTAACATATCAAAGTTTGCAGATGATACTAAGATGGGGGGGAAAGTAGTGAGTGAGGAGGACATAAAAAACCTTCAAGGGGACATAGACAGGCTAAGTAAGTGGGCAGAGATTTGGCAGATGGAATACAATACTGGAAAGTGTGAGGTTATGCACTTTGGCAGGAAAAATCGTAGAGCAAGTTATTATCTTAATGGCAAGAAACTTGAAAGTACTGAAGTACAAAGGGATCTGGGGGTCCTGGTGCACGAAACTCAAAAGGTTAGTATGCAGGTGCAGCAAGTGATTAAGAAGGCCAATGGAATGTTGGCTTTCATTGCTAGGGGGATAGAATATAAAAATAGGGAGGTATTGCTTCAGTTGTACAAGGTATTGGTGAGACCGCACCTGGAATACTGCATATAGTTTTGGTGTCCATACTTAAGAAAAGACATACTTGCTCTCGAGTCAGTACAAAGAAGGTTCACTCGGTTAATCCTGGGGATGAGGGGATGGACATATGAGGAGAGGTTGAGTAGATTGGGACTCTACTCATTGGAGTTCAGAAGAATGAGAGGCGATCTTATTGAAACATATAAGATTGTGAAGGGGTTGGATCGGGTGGATGCGGGGAGGATGTTCCCGATGATGGGTGAAACTAGAACTAGGGGGCATAGTCTTAGAATAAGGGGCTGCTCTTTCAAAACTGAGATGAGGAGGAACTACTTCACTCAGAGGGTGGTAGGTCCATGGAATATGCTGCCCCAAAAAGCTGTAGAAGCTACATCATTACATAAATTTAAAACAGAAATAGACAGTTTCCTAGAAGTAAAGGGAATTAAGGGTTACAGGGAGCGGGCAGGAATTTGGACATGAGTCTAGGTTCGGATCGGACATGGCCCTGTGGGTAGCGGAGCGGGCCCAGGGGCCATGTAGCCTGATCCTGCTCCTATTTCATGTGTCTAATTCTGTTAGATTCAGGAGATGGTTCTGTGATAGTGGATTGGCGGTTAGGATCAGATCAGCCATGATCTTATTGAATGGCGGAGCAGGCTCGAGGGGCCGATTGGCCTGCTCCTGCTCCTATTTCTTATGTTCTTATGTTAAAATAAAACGGAAAAAGGAGGTTTATGACAAGTGTCAGGAACAGAATCTAATTGAATACCAGGCACAAGGCAGAGAGCGCAGGGGGGAAATTGAAAAAGGATCTCAGAAGGGCAGAGAGAGAGTATGAGAAAAGATTAGTGAGTAACAAAAAATCTTTTATAAACATAAAGAAAGTAAAAGGATAGTTAAAGGAAGGGTGGGGCCGATCAGGGACAACAATGGGAATCTTCTTGTGGAGGAAAGGGGCATAACTGAGGTACGGAATAAGTACTTCATAGAAATTTACAGCACAGAGGAGGCCATTCGGCCCATCGTGTCCGTACCGGCCGACAAAGAGCTCTCCAGCCTCATCCCACTTTCCAGCTCTCGGTCCTTAGCCCTGGAGGTTTCGGCACTTCAAGTGCATATCCAAGTACTTTTTAAATGTGCTGAGGGTTTCTGCCTCTCCCACCCTTTCAGGCAGTGAGTTCCAGACCCCCACCACCCCTCTGGGTGAAAAAAGTTCCTCTCAACTCCCCGCTGATCCTTCTACCCATAGTCGCACAACAAGATAACAGGTATCCCGGGGGGGGGGGGGGGCGGGGGCAGGGGCAGGGGGATAATTAATCCTAAAGGGCCAAATGGAAAAGAATGAACTTACATAGAAACATAGAAACATAGAAGATAGGAGCAGGAGTAGGCCATTCGGCCCCTCGAGCCTGCTCCACCATTCAATGAGGTCATGGCTGATCATCCAAATTCAGTACCCTGTCCCTGCTTTCTCCCGATACCCCTTGATCCCTTTAGCCTTAAGAAATATATCCAACTCCTTCTTGAATATATTTAATGAATTGGCCTCCACTGCCTTCTGTGGTAGAGAATTCCACAGGTTCGCCACTCTCTGGGTGAAGAAATTCCTCCTCATCTCTGTCCTAAATGGCTTACCCCTTATCCTTAGACTGTGACCCCTGGTTCTGGACTCCCCGACCATCGGGAACATCCTTCCTGCATCTAGTCTGTCCAGTCCTGTCAGAATTTTATAAGTTTCAATGAGATCCCCTCTCATTCTTCTAAACTCCAGCGAGTATAAGCGAGTACATTTATATCGTGCCTTCATGACGTCCCAAAGCGCGTTACAGCCAATGAAGCACTGCTCGAAGTGCAGTCACTGTTGTAATGTAGGAAACGCGGCTGTGAATTTGTGCACAGCAAGCTCCCACAAACAGCAATGTGACAATGACCAGCTCATCTGTTTTTAATGATGTTTATTGAGGGATAAATATTGGCTTTGCACCTGTCTTCACAAAAGAAGAGGATGAGGTTAATGTTGGAGTAGCGATGATGGAGTAGAGATATTAGATAGGATAAAAATAGCTAGGAAGGAGGCGCTAAGTAGGTCAGCATCACTCAAAGTTAATAAGTCACCGGAGCAGTTGAGATGCTTCCTAGGTTGCTGAGGGAAGCTAGGGTGGAGATAGCAGAAGCTCTGACCACAATCTTTCAATCCTCCTTCGATATGGGAGCATTGCCAGAAGACTGGAGGGTTTCAAATATTACACCCCTATTCAAAAAATGGGGAGAGGTATAAACCTGGTAACGACAGGCCAATCTAACATCACTGGTGGGAAAACTACTAGAGATCATTGTCAAGGACAAAATCAATTCTCACTTGGAGAAGCATGGGTTAATAAGGGATAGCCAGTATGGATTTGTTAAAGGCAAATCGTGTCTGACTAACCTGATTGAGTTCTTTGATTTGGACAGGTTGGGTGATTGGGCAGATGCAGTATAATGTGGATAAATGCGAGGTTATCCACTTTGGTGGCAAAAACAGGAAGGCAGATTATTATCTGAATGGCAATAGATTGGGAGAAGGGGAAGTGCAACGAGACCTGGGTGTCCTTGTGCACCAGTCGCTGAAGGTAAGCATGCAGGTGCAGCAGGCGGTTAAGAAAGCAAATGGTATGTTGGCCTTCGTAGCGAGAGGGTTCGAGTACAGGAACAAGGATGTCTTGCTGCAGTTGTGCAGGGCCTTGGTGAGACCACATCTTGAGTATTGTGTGCAGTTTTGGTCGCCTTATCTGAGGAAGGATGTTCTTGCCATGGAAGGAGTTCAGCGAAGATTCACCAGGCTGATACCTGGGATGGCAGGAATGATGTATGAGGAGAGATTGGGTTGATTGGGCTTGTACTCGCTGGAGTTTAGAAGAATGAGAGGGGATCTCATTGAAACTTATAAAATTCTAACAGGACTAGACAGACTAGATGCAGGAAGGATGTTCCCGATGGCCGGAGAGTCCAGAACCAGGGGTCACCGTCTAAGGATAAGGGGTAAGCCATTTAGGACAGAGATGAGGAGGAATTTCTTCACCCAGAGAGTGGCGAACCTGTGGAATTCTCTACCACAGAAGGCAGTTGAGGCCAATTCATTAAATATATTCAAGAAGGAGTTAGATATATTTCTTAAGGCTAAAGGGATCAAGTGATATGGGGAGAAGGCAGGGACAGGGTACTGAATTTGGATGATCAGCCATGATCTCATTGAATGGTGGAGCAGGCTCGAGGGGCCGAATGGCCTACTCCTGCTCCTATCTTCTATGTTTCTATGTTTCGATGTCTATGATGAAGTAACAGAGAGGGTTGATGAAGGTAGCGCAGTAGATGTTGTATATATGGGCTTTCAAACGGCATTTAATAAAGTACCACATAACAGACATGGAAAATAGAAGAAACATAGTATTAAAGGGACAGTGGTAACTTGGGTACGTAATTGGCTAAGGGGTAGGAGGCAGAGAGTAGTGGCGAACGGATGTTTTACTGACTGGAGCGAAGTATGAGGTGGGGTCTCCCAGGGGTCGGTATTGGGACCATTGCTTTTCTTGTTATGTAGAAATGACCTGGAGTTGGGTATAAGGAGTACAAATTTGAAGTTTGCAGATGATACAAAACTTGGCAATGTAGTAAATAGTGAGGACAGTAGCATAAGAACATAAGAAATAGGAGCAGGAGTAGGCCAATCGGCCCCTCGAGCCTGCTCCGCCATTCAATAAGATCATGGCTGATCTGATCCTAACCGCCAATCCACTATCACAGAACCATCTCCTGAATCTAACAGAATTAGACACACGAAATAGGAGCAGGATCAGGCTACACGGCCCCTGGGCCCGCTCCGCTACCCACAGGGATCATAGATACATAGATACATAGAAGATAGGAGCAGGAGTAGGCCATTCGGCCCTTCGTGCCTGCTCCGCCATTTAATGAGATCATGGCTGATCCTTTAATTCAGTATCCCGTCCCCGCCTTCTCTCCGTAACCCTTAACCCCTTTTGCCCGTAGAAATATATCTAATTCCCTCTTAAATATATTTAATGAGCTGGCATACACTGCCCTCTGTGGCAATGAGTTCCACAGGTTCACCACTCTCTGAGTGAAGAAATTCCCCCTCATCTCTGTCCTAAATGGTTTAGCCCTTATCCTTAAATTATGTCCTCTAGTTCTGTTCTCACCCGCCAAGGGAAACATTCCTTCTGCATCCAGTCTGTCTAGACCTGTCAGAATTTTATACACTTCTATGAGGTCCCCTCTCAATCTTCTAAACTCCAGTGTGTACATCCCTAAACTACATAGTCTCTCCTCATAGGTCATTCCCGCCATTCCTGGTATCAGCCTGGTGAATCGCCGCTGCACCCCCTCCATGGCAAGAACATCCTTCCTCAGATGAGGCGACCAAAACTGTACACAGTACTCGAGGTGTGGTCTCACCAGTGCCCTGTACAGCTGCAGCAAGGTATCCCTGTTCCTGTATTCTAACCCTTTTGCTATGAAGGCCAGCATACCGTTTGCCTTCTTGACCGCCTCCCCTCTCATTCTTCTAAACTCCAGCGAGTACAAGCCCAATCGACCCAATCTCTCCTCATACGTCATTCCTGCCATCCCAGGTATCAGCCTGGTGAATCTTCAGGAGGATGTAGACAGACTGGTGAAATGGGTAAACACATGGCAGATGCCATTTAATGCTGATAAGTGTGAAGTTGGGAAGGAACAACATGGAGAGGCCGTACAATCTAAATGGTACTATTTTGAGGGAGGTGGAAGAGCAGAGGGACCTGGGGGTGCATATTCACTAATCCTCGAAGGTGGCAGGGCAAGTTGATAAGACAGTTCAGAAAGCGTATGGGATACTTGGCTCTGTAAATAGGGTCATTGAATACAAAAAGAAGGAAGTCATTGTAAACCTTTACAAATCTCTGGTTAGGCCTCAGCTGGAGTATTGAGTACAATTCCGGGCACCGAACTTTAGGAAGGACGTCAAGGCCCAGGAGAGGGTGCAGAGGTTTACCAAGATGAGGGACTTCAGTTATGTGGAGAGGCTGGAAAAGTTGGGATTGTTCTCCTTGGAGCAGAGACGGTTCAGGGCAGAGCTAATTGAGGTATTCCAAATGATGAGGGGTTTTGATAGAGCAAGTAGGGAGAAACGGTTTCCTCTGAACCAGAGATTGTAGATTTAAAATAATTGACAAAAGAGCTAGAGTGGAAAATGTGGAGACATTTTTTCCACACAGAGGGTTGTTAAGATCTGGAACCCGCTACCTGAAAGGGTGGTGGAGTCAGATTGCATCGGAACTTTCAAAAGGTAATTGGACACGTACTTGAAGAGGACCAATTTGCAGGGTTACGGGGGAAAATCTGGGGTTTGGGATTAATTTGGACATCTCTTTCAAAAAACACAGGCACGACGGGCCGAATGGCCAATGTAATGAAATCTGCTTGTCTTGCCTGTATTCGTTTTGCACTCATGTATATTACCCTCCCCCACACGGTGTATAGTTTCACTTCCTCTTCCCTGACTAACCTGGAAGGTTCCAGGTCTTGGCTCTTGGCTCCGCCCCTGACTTCTCTTACTTAAAGATCCCAGGATCTGTATGACTCATTCCTGTGAGCCAGTCGGTGTGTTGAGATGTTAGCTCTGATCTTAGTGATTAAAAGCCAACTTGTTAAAGTCTATAACTTCTAGTTTTGTGGTTATTGAAGGCACATCAGCCCCCTTCTGTGCAGAAAAGGTTCGACGAAATTCTCCTCCAGTTTCTCATCAATGTCACATCAATTTCTCCTCAGTGAATCTTCAATTTCTACTCAATTCCTGTACATTTCTCCCCAAATTCTCTTCTAATTCCTCCTCAGTTTCACCTCAATTTCTCGGCCATTTCTCTTCAATTTGCTCTGAGTTACATCGGAAGATAGGAGCAGGAGGAGGCCATTCGGCCCCTCGAGCCTGTTCCGCCATTCAATGAGATCATGGCTGATCTGTGACCTATCTCCATTTACCCGCCTTTGCCCCGTATCCCTTAATAGCTTCAGTTAACAAAAACCTATCAATCTCAAATTTAAAATTGACCGAGCATCAAGTGCCGTTTGGGGAAGAGAGTTCCAAACCTCTACCACCCTTTGTGTGTCGAAGTGTTTCCTAATTTCACTCCTGAAAGATCTGGCTCTAATTTTAAAATTATCCCCCTAGTCCTAGAATCCCCAACCAGCGGAAATAGTTTCTCTCTCTCTATATCTACCCTATCAGTTCCCCTTAATATCCTGAGAACTTTGATCCGATCACCCTTTAACCTTCTACATTCCAGGGAATACAACCCTAATTTGTGTAGTTCTGGTAAACCTACGCTCCAAGGCCAGTATATCCTTCCTCAGGTGTGGTGCCCAGAACTGCTCACAGTGCTCCAGGTGTGGTCTAACCAGGGCTTTGTACAGCTGCAGCATAACTTCTACCCACTTGTATTCTAGTCTTCTAGATATAAAGGCCAGCATTCCATTAGGCTTTTTCATTATTTTCTGTACCTGTTCATGACATTTTAATATAATAGCAAAATACTGCGGATGCTGGAAATCTGAAATAACAACAGAAAATGCTGGAAATACTCAGCAGGCCAGGCAGCATCGGTGGAGAGAGAGACAGAGTTAACGGCCCAGTAATTCGGGTCCCAACGTGTGAGTACGGACGGAGTACCCACGCGTGGACCCGATGGAAGTGCCGGTTTCTTGCATGCACTGCGCATGCGCGGGAAAACGGCATTTCCGATCCTCTGAACGAAGGGATTCAGAGGTCGAACGCGTGCGCGCAGGAGTCTGCGCCTGCGCGTTGAACTTCCTTTTTTGTGACAGGTTTGCCCGTGTGTGAAGGCCTCTACGTTTTACACATTAAAAAACCAGACGCAAGGACTTCATTTTAAAAGGTAAGTGGTCAATTAATTAAAATTAGAACATTTTTTCCACAGGTTTATTATTTTTAAATACTTTACAGTAAGGTAAGTATTTTTAGCTCCGATTTTTTATAAAATTATTTTTTTCAAAAATTTAAGTTATTGTTTAAAATGGTTATTTAACGTTATTTATAGTTGATTTAAATAGTGTGATGTTTTTAAAAAATTTATTTTAAGGTTAAGTACTGTTTTGGGCGCCCGGAGTTTTCATGAGTTTGACAGTTCTTTCTGTCTAACTCATGAATGGACTTTTGCCTCCTCTGATTGGTTGCCCAGTGCTCACGTGATCCCAGCCGACGCATCGCACTAACTACGCCGCTGGGTCACGCAAGCACAGCGCGCCGGGAGCTGGACCGGGCCACAGACCGGAAATCCACACAGGCCCAGGCCTCAACGGCCGGCGCGCTAGGTAAGTGTAGGTCGGGGGCTTGCACCCCGCGGGAAGCCCCCGACCCGAATTTCTGGGCCAACGTTTCAGGTCTGGGACCCTTCGTCAGAACTGGAAAAAGCTGGAGATGTAACAGATACTAAGCAGGTGCAGAGACGGTGTTCCAATGAAGCTCAACGTAAGCTCGAGGAACATCTTTCGATTGGGCACTTTACAGCCTGCCGGACTCAATATCGAGTTCAACAATTTCAGATCATTATCCCTGCCCCCATTTTTGATGCAGTATGATTTTGCCATTCCCATTTGCAACATTTTCACAGCACGTTCTTTCAATTCCTTCCTCCCTTCCCCCCACCCCCCTGTCTCTGCACCTGTTTATTGGCCCAGTAATTCCGGGCACAACGTGTGAGTACGGACGGGGTACTCACGCGTGTGACCGGAGGAATTGCCGGTTTTCAGCATGCACAGCGCATGCGGGGAAAACCGGCATTTCCTGTCCTCTGACCCAAGGGGTTAAGAGGCAGAACGCATGCGCGGTATCGGGCAGCGCGTACGCAGTGAAATTCCTTTTTTTTTTCCAGAGTTGCGCGCGTGTAAAGGCCTCCGGTCTTTACGTGTGGAAAAACCAGACGTGAGTACTTAGTTTTACAGGTAAGTGGGCTTTTAGTACAATGTAGAATTTTTTTTTCCACAGGTTTGTTATTTTTAAAGAATTTACAGGATGGTAAGTTTAGTTTTAGACCCTATTTTTTTTTAAATTATTTTTTTCAAAAAATTGATTGTTTAAAACATTTTTAAAAACTTATTTATAGTTAATATAATCAGTGGGATGTTTTTAAAATTTTATTTAAAGTTAAAGTACTGTTTTGGCAGCCCATACTTTTCATGAGTTTGACAGCTCTTACTGTCAAACTCATGAATGAAGTTTCCCCTCCCCTGATTGGCTGCACGGTGCTCACCTGATCCCAGCCGGCACATCGCACTAACTACGCCGCTGGATCAGGTTAGCACATCGCGCCGACATCTGAACCGGGCCTGTGGCAGGAAATGCAAACAGGCCCAGGCTTCAGATGTCGGCGCGCCGGGTGAGTGCACGTCGGGGGCTTGCACGCGCAGCAAGCACCCGATCCTAATTTCAGGGCCAATATCTGTTACATCTCCAGCTTTTTCCAGTTCTGATGAAGGGTCCCAGACCTGAAACGTTAACTCTGTTTCTCTCTTCACGGATGCTGCCTGACCTGCTGAGTATTTCCAGCATTTTCTGTCGTTATTTCATATTTTAATGATCTGTGTACCTGGACCCCCCAAGTCTCTTTGGACCTCCACTGTTTTTAGCCTTTCACCATTTAGAAAGTACCCTGCTCTACCCTTTTAGCTCCAAAGTGATGACCTCTCATTTGTTTACATTGAAATCCATTTGCCGCAGTTTTGCCCATTCACTTAATTCTTCCTCAATTTCTGCTCAAATTCTCCCACCTTCTCCGAAATTGCTCCTCCCTTACAGTTTTTAAAAAATATTCATTCACAGGATTCATGTGGGCGTCGCTGGCAAGGCCAGCATTTATTGCCCATCCCAGTGGCATAGTGGTTAGCACTGTTGCCTCACAGCGCCAGGGACCCGGGTTCGAATCCGGCCTCGGGCGACTGTCTGTGTGGAGTTTGCACATTCTCCCCGTGTTTGCGTGGGTTTCCTCCGGGTGCTCCGGTTTCCTCCCACAGTCCAAAGATGTGCGGGTTAGGTTGATTGGCTACGATAACTTGACCCTTAGTGTTAGGGGGATTAAATACGTGGGGTTACGGGAATCGGGTGGAATATGGGCTCAATGGGCCGAAATGGCCTCTATCTGCACTGTGGGGTTTCTGTGATTCTGTGAATTGCCCTTGGCAAGGAGGTGCTGAAACCACCTTCTTGAACCGCTGCAGTCCGTGTGGTGAAGGTCCTCCCACAGTGACTTTGTCGTCGCGGCTTTTTACAACCGAGTGGCTCGCTGGGCCATTTCAGAGGGGCCGTTAAGTCAACCACATTGCTGTGGGTCTGGAGTCACATACCGGCCAGACCGGGTAAGGACGGCAGATTTCCTTCCCTAAAGGACATTGGTGAACCAGATGGGTTTTTACGACAATCATGGTCACCATTACTGTCACTAGCTTCTTAAAAAAAAATTCCAGATTTATTTAATGAACTGAATTGAAATTCTGCCAGATCATTAGTCCAGGCCTCTGGATTACTAGTCCAGTAACATAACCACTATGCTACCATTCCCAGTTCAAGCCTGCTCCTGCCCCCTCACCAGGTCCTCTCACCCACTCAGGTGCTGCTGATTGTCGTGAGACTCCGGGTCCAAGTCCATGATCACGTTGGAGCGCGCCACCGTCGCGTCGTCGTCGTCGGCCGCCCTCATCCGTGCGAATCGCTGGGGCGGGGGGCGGGTGGGGGAGGGGGAGGGTGGCGGGGAACGGGGAGCGGAGGCAGCCTCAGCCCGGTCGATGTTGATGGTGTAGTTCAGCAGGGTCTTGACGTTCCGGTCCACAATGGAGGGCGGCCTGGGCTTGGGGCTGGGCCTGCGGGGGGCGGGGGTGAGAGGGGGAGGTGGGGGGAGTGGCGTCCGGACGCTCGGAACCAGCCGCTCGTGGACGCTCGAGCTCGGCCCCGCCGATCGAAGCCGGGGCAGCATCTGGGCCGCTGCAAGAGAAATCCGGCAATAATTAGCATCATTGAATCGTACAGCACCGGAGGAGGTCATTTGGCCTATCGTGCCTGTGCCAGCTTTTGAAAGAGCTCTCACAGAAAACATAGAAACATAGAAGATAGTAACAGGAGTAGGCCATTCGGCCCCTCGAGCCTGTTCCGCCATTCAATGTGATCATGGCTGATCATCCAAATTCAGTACCCTGTCCCTGCCTTCTCCCCATACCCCTTGATCCCTTTAGCCTTAAGAAATATATCCAACTCCTTCTTGAATGTATTTAATGAACTGGCCTCAACTGCCTTCTGTGGCAGAGAATTCCACAGGTTCACCACTCTCTGGGTGAAGAAATTCCTCCTCATCTGAGCCCTAAATGGCCTACCCCTTATCCTTAGACTGTGACCCCTGGTTCTGGACTCCCCGGCCATCGGGAACATCCTTCCTGCGTCTAGTCTGTCTAGTCCTGTTAGAATTTTATAAGTTTCAATGAGATCCCCTCTCATTCTTCTAAACTCCAGCGAGTATAAGCCCAATTGACCCAATCTCTCCTCATACGTCATTCCTGCCATCCCAGGTATCAGTCTGGTGAATCTTCGCTGCACTCCCTCCATGGCAAGAACATCCTTCCTCCGGTAAGGCGACCAAAACTGCACACAATACTCAAGGTGTGGTCTCACCAAGGCCCTGTACAACTGCAGCAAGACATCCTTGTTCCTGTACCCGAACCCTCTCGCTACAAAGGCCAACATACCATTTGCCTTCTTAACCGCCTGCTGCACCTGCATGCTTACCTTCAGCGACTGGCACACAAGGACACCCAGGTCTCCAGTTAGTCCCACTCCCACGCTCTTTCCCCAGAGCCCTGCAAATTTCTCCTTTTCAAGTATTTACCCAATTCCCTTTTGAAAGTTACTATTCAATCTGCTTCCACCGCCCTTTCAGGCAGCGCATTCCAGATCACAACAACTCGCTGTGTTAAACAAATTCTCCTCATCTCCCCCTCTGATTCTTTAGCCAATTATCTTAAATCTGTGTCTTCTGGATACCGACCCTCCTGCCAGCGGAAACAGTGTCTCCCTATCTAATTTTTGAACGCCTCTATTAATTCTCCCCTTAACCTTCTCTGCTCCAAGGAGAACAATCCCACCTTCTCCAGTCTCTCCACGTAACTCAAGCCCCTCATCCCCTGGTACCATTCTGGTAAATCTCCCCTTAACCTTCTCTGCTCCAAGGAGAACAATCCCAGCTTCTCCAGTCTCTCCACGTAACTCAAGCCCCTCATCCCCTGGTACCATTCTGGTAAATCTCCCCTTAACCTTCTCTGCTCCAAGGAGAACAATCCCAGCTTCTCCAGTCTCTCCACGTAACTCAAGCCCCTCATTCCCTGGTACCATTCTGGTAAATCTCCCCTTAATCTTCTCTGCTCCAAGGAGAACAACCCCAGCTTCTCCAGTCTCTCCACGTAACTCAAGCCCCTCATCCCCTGGTACCATTCTGGTAAATCTCCCCTTAACCTTCTCTGCTCCAAGGAGAACAACCCCAGCTTCTCCAGACTCTCCACGTAACTCAAGCCCCTCATCCACTGGTACCATTCTGGTAAATCTCCCCTTAACCTTCTCTGCTCCAAGGAGAACAATCCCAGCTTCTCCAGACTCTCCACGTAACTCAAGCCCCTCATCCCCTGGTACCATTCTGGTAAATCTCCCCTTAACCTTCTCTGCTCCAAGGAGAACAACCCCAGCTTCTCCAGTCTCTCTACACGTAACTCAAGCCCCTCACACCTGGTGCAATTCTGGTAAATCTTCCCTTAACCTTCTCTGCTCCAAGGAGAACAATCCCAGCTTCTCCAGTCTATCCACGTAACTCAAGCCCCCATCCCTGCTACCATTCTGGTAAATCTCCCCTTAACCGTCTCTGCTCCAAGGAGAACAACCCCAGCTTCTCCAGTCTCTCCACGTAACTCAAGCCCCTCATCCCCTGGTACCACTCTGGTAAATCTCCCCTTAACCGTCTCTGCTCCAAGGAGAACAATCCCAGCTTCTCCAGTCTCTCCACGTAACTCAAGCCCCTCATCCCCTGGTACCACTCTGGTAAATCTCCCCTTAACCGTCTCTGCTCCAAGGAGAACAATCCCAGCTTCTCCAGTCTCTCGACGTAACTCAAGCCCCTCATCCACTGGTACCATTCTGGTAAATCTCCCCTTAACCTTCTCTGCTCCAAGGAGAACAATCCCACCTTCTCCAGTCTCTCCACGTAACTCAAGCCCCTCATCCACTGGTACCATTCTGGTAAATCTCCCCTTAACCTTCTCTGCTCCAAGGAGAACAATCCCAGCTTCTCCAGTCTCTCCACGTAACTCAAGCCCCTCATCCCCTGGTACCATTCTGGTAAATCTCCCCTTAACCTTCTCTGCTCCAAGGAGAACAATCCCAGCTTCTCCAGTCTCTCTACACGTAACTCAAGCCCCTCACACCTGGTGCAATTCTGGTAAATCTTCCCTTAACCTTCTCTGCTCCAAGGAGAACAATCCCAGCTTCTCCAGTCTCTCCACGTAACTCAAGCCCCCATCCCTGGTACCATTCTGGTAAATCTCCCCTTAACCTTCTCTGCTCCAAGGAGAACAATCCCAGCTTCTCCAGTCTCTCTACACGTAACTCAAGCCCCTCACACCTGGTGCAATTCTGGTAAATCTTCCCTTAACCTTCTCTGCTCCAAGGAGAACAACCCCAGCTTCTCCAGTCTCTCCATGTAACTCAAGCCCCTCATTCCCTGGTACCATTCTGGTAAATCTTCCCTTAACCCTCTCTGCTCCAAGGAGAACAATCCCAGCTTCTCCAGTCTCTCCATGTAACTCAAGCCCCTCATCCCTGGTACCATTCTGGTAAATCTTCCCTTAACCTTCTCTGCTGTAAGGAGAACAATCCCAGCTTCTCCAGTCTCTCCACATAACTCAAGCCCCTCATCTCTGGTACCATTCTGGTAAATCTTCCCTTAACCTTCTCTGCTCCAAGGAGAACAATCCCAGCTTCTCCAGTCTCTCCATGTAACTCAAGCCCCTCATCCCTGGTACCATTCTGGTAAATCTCCCCTTAACCTTCTCTGCTCCAAGGAGAACAATCCCAGCTTCTCCAGTCTCTCCACGTAACTCAAGCCCCTCATCTCCTGGTACCATTCTGGTAAATCTCCCCTTAACCTTCTCTGCTCCAAGGAGAACAATCCCAGCTTCTCCAGTCTCTCACGTAACTCAAGCCCCTCATCTCCTGGTACCATTCTGGTAAATCTCCCCTTAACCCTCTCTGCTCCAAGGAGAACAATCCCAGCTTCTCCAGTCTCTCCATGTAACTCAAGCCCCTCATTCCCTGGTACCATTCTGGTAAATCTCCCCTTAACCTTCTCTGCTCCAAGGAGAACAACCCCAGCTTCTCCAGTCTCTCCACGTAACTCAAGCCCCTCATCCCCTGGTACCATTCTGGTAAATCTCCCCTTAACCTTCTCTGCTCCAAGGAGAACAATCCCAGCTTCTCCAGTCTCTCCACGTAACTCAAGCCCCTCATCCCCTGGTACCATTCTGGTAAATCTCCCCTTAACCTTCTCTGCTCCAAGGAGAACAATCCCACCTTCTCCAGTCTCTCCACGTAACTCAAGCCCCTCATCCCCTGGTACCATTCTGGTAAATCTCCCCTTAACCTTCTCTGCTCCAAGGAGAACAATCCCAGCTTCTCCAGTCTCTCCACGTAACTCAAGCCCCTCATTCCCTGGTACCATTCTGGTAAATCTCCCCTTAACCTTCTCTGCTCCAAGGAGAACAATCCCAGCTTCTCCAGTCTCTCCATGTAACTCAAGCCCCTCATCCCCTGGTACCATTCTGGTAAATCTTCCCTTAACCTTCTCTGCTCCAAGGAGAACAATCCCAGCTTCTCCAGTCTCTCCACGTAACTCAAGCCCCTCATTCCCTGGTACCATTCTGGTAAATCTTCCCTTAACCTTCTCTGCTCCAAGGAGAACAATCCCACCTTCTCCAGTCTCTCCATGTAACTCAAGCCCCTCATCCCCTGGTACCATTCTGGTAAATCTCCCCTTAACCTTCTCTGCTCCAAGGAGAACAATCCCAGCTTCTCCAGTCTCTCCACGTAACTCAAGCCCCTCATTCCCTGGTACCATTCTGGTAAATCTTCCCTTAACCTTCTCTGCTCCAAGGAGAACAATCCCAGCTTCTCCAGTCTCTCCATGTAACTCAAGCCCCTCATCCCCTGGTACCATTCTGGTAAATCTCCCCTTAACCTTCTCTGCTCCAAGGAGAACAATCCCAGCTTCTCCAGTCTCTCCACGTAACTGAAGTCCCTCATCCCCTGGTACCATTCTGGTAAATCTTCCCTTAACCTTCTCTGCTCCAAGGAGAACAATCCCACCTTCTCCAGTCTCTCCACGTAACTGAAGTCCCTCATCCCCTGGTATCATTCTGGTAAATCTCCCCTTAACCTTCTCTGCTCCAAGGAGAACAATCCCAGCTTCTCCAGTCTCTCCACGTAACTGAAGTCCCTCATCCCCTGGTATCATTCTGGTAAATTTCCCCTTACCTTCTCTGCTCCAAGGAGAACAACCCCAGCGTCTCCACGTAACTGAAGTCCCTCATCTGGTAAATCTCCTCTCCGAGACCTGGACATCCTTCCGAAAGTGCGGTGCCCAGAATTGGACACAATACGCCAGTTGAGGCCCAACAAGTGATTTATGAAGTTTAGCTCAGTACCCTTGCTGTGAGCCCATTGCTAACGACTAACACGGTGGTTGAGCAATGACTTCTCTCCTCCATGAATGTGCCTACTTATCACATCCAACATACGCCTGTGGTTCCTACACTTTGAGCTCCCCCTCAATGCTAACTATCCCATGATGCTCTTTACCTATGCCAAGCTGTTAACCGATGATTGAGATGTCTGGTTTGACTCAGTGGGTCGCACTCTCATCTCTGAGTCAGGTGGCCAGGAGTTCAAGGCCAACTCCGGAGAATTGAGCCCATAATCCAGGCCGACGCTCCCAGCGGCCGTACCGAGAGAGGTGCCGTCTTTCAGCAGAGACGCTAAGCCGAGACCCTGTCTGATCCCAAGGCCCTATTTTGAAGAAGAGCGGGGGAGTTCTCCCCGGTGTCCTGGCCAATATTTACCCCTCAAACAACGTCACTAAAACAGATGATCTGGTCCTCCGTTCACAATGTCACGTTGCTGTTTGTGGGAGCTTGCTGTGCGCAAATTGGCTGCCGCGTTTCCTACATAACAACACTTCAAAAGTATTTCATTGACTTGAAAACGCTTTGGAATGGCCTGGGGTTCTGAGAGGCACCATATAAATTAATTAGGATTGATTGTTTGATTGATTGGTTGATTGATTGATTCATTCATTCATTCTTTCTCTGGGTATATAGTGGGGGTACACTGTCAGAGTTGTCGTCGTACGTGTCTTCACACTGTTCCCTTTGGGGAACTGTATGAAGTGGTGGAAGGATTTCTGGCCGCGATTAACGCTCCTTCCGTGACGTAACCATCTTCGTACCAGCCATTAGGGTGGTTAGTCTTCTGGCGGGAGGGTTTTACGGGCTCCCACAACCCATACAAGGGGGGGGACCACCCACACCCACGGACACAAGTATCCCGCTGGATGTCAACCCAGAATTTAAAGCCGGAGCTCCGACTCCACTTCCCGGGACTGTCTGCAGTGGGTTTCGAAAACCCGACGCTTTCTGGCCCAGCGGCGGGGATGCCACCGCAACGGCAAAGGCCCACTCCTACTGTCAGGGTAATGCAGAGGGAGCTCTGTATTGTACCTGCCCCGGGAGTGCTCGATGCTGACACTGGGTATAAAGTGGGGGTACACTGTCAGGGTAATGTAGAGGGAGCTCTGTATTGTACCTGCCCTGGGAGTGCTCGATGCTGACACTGGGTATAAAGTGGGGGTACACTGTCAGGGTAATGTAGAGGGAGCTCTGTATTGTACCTGCCCCGGGAGTGCTCGATGCTGACACTGGGTATAAAGTGGGGGTACACTGTCAGGGTAATGTAGAGGGAGCTCTGTATTGTACCTGCCCCGGGAGTGCTCGATGCTAACACTGGGTATAAAGTGGGGGTACACTGTCAGGGTAATGTAGAGGGAGCTCTGTATTGTACCTGCCCTGGGATTGCTCGATGCTGACACTGGGTATAAAGTGGGGGTACACTGTCAGGGTAATGTAGAGGGAGCTCTGTATTGTACCTGCTCCGGGAGTGCTCGATGCTGACACTGGGTATAAAGTGGGGGTACACTGTCTGGGTAATGTAGAGAGAGCTCTGTATTGTAGCTGCCCTGGGAGTGCTCGATGCTGACACTGGGTATAAAGTGGGGGTACACTGTCAGGGTAATGTAGAGGGAGCTCTGTATTGTACCTGCCCCAGGAGTGCTTGATGCTGACACTGGGTATAAAGTGGGGGTACACTGTCAGGGTAATGTAGAGGGAGCTCTGTATTGTACCTGCCCCGGGAGTGCTCGATGCTGACACTGGGTAGAAAGTGGGGGTACACTGTCAGGGTAATGTAGAGGGAGCTCTGTATTGTACCTGTCCGAGAGTGCTCGATGCTGACACTGGGTATAAAGTGGGGGTACACTGTCAGGGTAATGTAGAGGGAGCTCTGTATTGTACCTGCCCCGGGAGTGCTCGATGCTGACACTGGGTATAAAGTGGGGGTAGACTGTCAGGGTAATGTAGAGGGAGCTCTGTATTGTACCTGCCCCAGGAGCGCTCGATGCTGACACTGGGTATAAAGTGGGGGTACACTGTCAGGGTAATGTAGAGGGAGCTCTGTATTGTACCTGCCCCAGGAGCGCTCGATGCTGACACTGGGTATAAAGTGGGGGTACACTGTCAGGGTAATGTAGAGGGAGCTCTGTATTGTACCTGCCCCGGGAGTGCTCGATGCTGACACTAGGTATAAAGTGGGGGTACACTGTCAGGGTAATGTAGAGGGAGCTCTGTATTGTACCTGCCCCGGGAGTGCTCGATGCTGACACTGGGTATAAAGTGGGGGTACACTGTCAAGGTAATGTAGAGGGAGCTCTGTATTGTACCTGCCCCGGGAGTGCTCGATGCTGACACTGGGTATAAAGTGGGGGTACACTGTTAGGCTAATGTAGAGCGAGCTCTGTATTGTACCTGCCCCGGGAGTGCTCGATGCTGACACTGGGTATAAAGTGGGTGTACACTGTCAGGGTAATGTAGAGGGAGCTCTGTATTGTACCTGCCCCGGGAGTGCTCGATGCTGACACTGGGTATAAAGTGGGGGTACACTGTCAGGGTAATGTAGAGGGAGCTCTGTATTGTACCTGCCCCGGGAGTGCTCGATGCTGACACTGGGTATAAAGTGGGGGTACACTGTCAGGGTAATGTAGAGGGAGCTCTGTATTGTACATGCCCCGGGAGTGCTCGATGCTGACACTGGGTATAAAGTGGGGGTACACTGTCAGGGTAATGTAGAGGGAGCTCTGTATTGTACCTGCCCCGGGAGTGCTCGATGCTGACACTGGGTATAAAGTGGGGGTACACTGTCAGGGTAATGTAGAGGGAGCTCTGTATTGTACATGCCCCGGGAGTGCTCGATGCTGACACTGGGTATAAAGTGGGGGTACACTGTCAGGGTAATGTAGAGGGAGCTCTGTATTGTACCTGCCCCGGGAGTGCTCGAAGCTGACACTGTGTATAAAGTGGGGGTACACTGTCAGGGTAATGTAGAGGGAGCTCTGTATTGTACCTGCCCCGGGAGTGCTCGATGCTGACACTGGGTATAAAGTGGGGGTACACTGTCAGGCTAATGTAGAGGGAGCTCTGTATTGTACCTGCCCCGGGAGTGCTCGATGCTGACACTGGGTATAAAGTGTGGGTACACTGTCAGGCTAATGTAGAGCGAGCTCTGTATTGCACCTGCCCCGGGAGTGCTCGATGCTGACACTGGGTATAAAGTGGGTGTACACTGTCAGGGTAATGTAGAGGGAGCTCTGTATTGTACCAGCCCCGGGAGTGCTCAATGCTGACACTGGGTATAAAGTGGGGGTACACTGTCAGGGTAATGTAGAGGGAGCTCTGTATTGTACCTGCCCCGGGAGTGCTCGATGCTGACACTGGGTATAAAGTGGGGGTACACTGTCAGGGTAATGTAGAGGGAGCTCTGTATTGTACCTGCCCTGGGGGCACTCGATGCTGACACTGGGTATGAAGTGGGGGTACACTGTCAGGGTAATGTAGAGGGAGCTCTGTATTGCACCTGCCCCGGGAGTGCTCGGTGCTGACACTGGGTATAAAGTGGGGGTACACTGTCAGGGTAATGTAGAGGGAGCTCTGTATTGTACCTGCCCCGGGAGTGCTCGATGCTGACACTGGGTATAAAGTGGGGGTACACTGTCAGGGTAATGTAGAGGGAGCTCTGTATTGTACCTGCCCTGGGAGTGCTCGATGCTGACACTGGGTATAAAGTGGGGGTACACTGTCAGGGTAATGTAGAGGGAGCTCTGTATTGTACCTGCCCCAGGAGCGCTCGATGCTGACACTGGGTATAAAGTGGGGGTACACTGTCAGGGTAATGTAGAGGGAGCTCTGTATTGTACCTGCCCCAGGAGCGCTCGATGCTGACACTGGGTATAAAGTGGGGGTACACTGTCAGGGTAATGTAGAGGGAGCTCTGTATTGTACCTGCCCTGGGAGCGCTCGATGCTGACACTGGGTATAAAGTGGGGGTACACTGTCAGGGTAATGTAGAGGGAGCTCTGTATTGTACCAGCCCCGGGAGTGCTCGATGCTGACACTGGGTATAAAGTGGGGGTACACTGTCAGGGTAATGTAGAGGGAGCTCTGTATTGTACCTGCCCCGGGAGTGCTCGATGCTGACACTGGGTATAAAGTGGGGGTACACTGTCAGGGTAATGTAGAGGGAGCTCTGTATTATACCTGCCCTGGGAGTGCTCGATGCTGACACTGGGTATAAAGTGGGGGTACACTGTCAGGGTAATGTAGAGGGAGCTCTGTATTGTACCTGCCCTGGGAGTGCTCGATGCTGACACTGGGTATAAAATGGGGGTACACTGTCAGGGTAATGTAGAGGGAGCTCTGTATTGTACCTGCCCTGGGAGCGCTCGATGCTGACACTGGGTATAAAGTGGGGGTACACTGTCAGGGTAATGTAGAGGGAGCTCTGTATTATACCTGCCCTGGGAGTGCTCGATGCTGACACTGGGTATAAAGTGGGGGTACACTGTCAGGGTAATGTAGAGGGAGCTCTGTATTGTACCTGCCCTGGGAGCGCTCGATGCTGACACTGGGTATAAAGTGGGGGTACACTGTCAGGGTAATGTAGAGGGAGCTCTGTATTGTACCAGCCCCGGGAGTGCTCGATGCTGACACTGGGTATAAAGTGGGGGTACACTGTCAGGGTAATGTAGAGGGAGCTCTGTATTGTACCTGCCCCGGGAGTGCTCGATGCTGACACTGGGTATAAAGTGGGGGTACACTGTCAGGGTAATGTAGAGGGAGCTCTGTATTATACCTGCCCTGGGAGTGCTCGATGCTGACACTGGGTATAAAGTGGGGGTACACTGTCAGGGTAATGTAGAGGGAGCTCTGTATTGTACCTGCCCCGGGAGTGCTCGATGCTGACACTGGGTATAAAATGGGGGTACACTGTCAGGGTAATGTAGAGGGAGCTCTGTATTGTACCTGCCCCGGGAGTGCTCGATGCTGACACTGGGTATAAAGTGGGGGTACACTGTCAGGGTAATGTAGAGGGAGCTCTGTATTGTACCTACTCCGGGAGCACTCGATGCTGACACTGGGTATAAAGTGGGGGCACATTGTCAGGGTAATGCAGAGGGAGCTCTGTATTGTACCTGCCCGGGAGTGCTCGATGCTGACACTGGGTATAAAGTCGGGGTACACTGTCAGGGTAATGTAGAGGGAGCTCTGTATTGTACCTGCCCCGGGAGTGCTCGATGCTCACACTGGGTATAAAGTGGGGGTACACTGTCAGGGTAATGTAGAGGGAGCTCTGTATTGTACCTGCCCCGGGAGCGCTCGATGCTGACACTGGGTATAAAGTGGGGGTACACTGTCAGGGTAATGTAGAGGGAGCTCTGTATTGTACCTGCCCCGGGAGCGCTCAATGCTGACACTGGGTATAAAGTGGGGGTACACTGTCAGGGTAATGTAGAGAGAGCTCTGTATTGTACCTGCCCCGGGAGCGCTCGATGCTGACACTGGGTATAAAGTGGGGGTACACTGTCAGGGTAATGTAGAGGGAGCTCTGTATTGTACCTGCCCTTGGAGCACTCGATGCTGACACTGGGTATAAAGTGGGGGTACACTGTCAGGGTAATGCAGAGGGAGCTCTGTATTGTACCTGCCCCGGGAGTGCTCGATGCTGACACTGGGTATAAAGTGGGTGTACACTGTCAGGGTAATGTAGAGCGAGCTCTGTATTGTACCTGCCCCGGAAGTGCTCGATGCTGACACTGGGTATAAAGTGGGGGTACACTGTCAGGGTAATGTAGAGGGAGCTCTGTATTGTACCTGCCCCGGGAGTTCTCGATGCTGACACTGGGTATAAAGTGGGGGTACACTGTCAGGGTAATGTAGAGGGAGCTCTGTATTGTACCTGCCATGGGAGTGCTCGATGCTGACACTGGGTATAAAGTGGGGGTACACTGTCAGGGTAATGTAGAGGGAGCTCTGTAGTGTACCTGCCCCAGGAGCGCTCGATGCTGACACTGGGTATAAAGTGGGGGTACACTGTCAGGGTAAAGAGGGAGCTCTGTATTGTACCTGCCCCAGGAGCGCTCGATGCTGACACTGGGTATAAAGTGGGGGTAGACTGTCAGGGTAATGTAGAGGGAGCTCTGTATTGTACCTGCCCCAGGAGCGCTCGATGCTGACACTGGGTATAAAGTGGGGGTACACTGTCAGGGTAATGTAGAGGGAGCTCTGTATTGTACCTGCCCCGGGAGTGCTCGATGCTGACACTGGGTATAAAGTGGGGGTACACTGTCAGGGTAATGTAGAGGGAGCTCTGTATTGTACCTGCCCCGGGAGTGCTCGATGCTGACACTGGGTATAAAGTGGGGGTACACTGTCAGGGTAATGTAGAGGGAGCTCTGTATTGTACCTGCCCCGGGAGTGCTCGATGCTGACACTGGGTATAAAGTGGGGGTACACTGTCAGGGTAATGTAGAGGGAGCTCTGTATTGTACCTTCCCCGGGAGTGCTCGATGCTGACACTGGGTATAAAGTGGGGGTACACTGTCAGGGTAATGTAGAGGGAGCTCTGTCTTCTACCTGCCCTGGGAGTGCTCGATGCTGACACTGGGTATAAAGTGGGGGTACACTGTCAGGGTAATGTAGAGGGAGCTCTGTATTGTACCTGCCCCGGGAGCGCTCGATGCTGACACTGGGTATAAAGTGGGAGTACACTGTCAGGGTAATTAAGAGAGAGCTCTGTATTGTACCTGCCCCGTGAGTGCTCGATGCTGACGCTGGGTATAAAGTGGGGGTACACTGTCAGGGTAATGTAGAGGGAGCTCTGTATTGTACCTGCCCTGGGATCACTCGATGCTGACACTGGGTATAAAGTGGGGGTACACTGTCAGGGTAATGTAGAGGGAGCTCTGTATTGTACCTGCCCTGGGATCACTCGATGCTGACACTGGGTATAAAGTGGGGGTACACTGTCAGGGTAATGTAGAGGGAGCTCTGTATTGTACCTGCCCCGGGAGCACTCGATGCTGACACTGGGTATAAAGTGGGGGTACACTGTCAGGGTAATGTAGAGGGAGCTCTGTATTGTACCTGCCCCGGGAGCGCTCGATGCTGACACTGGGTATAAAGTGGGGGTACACTGTCAGGGTAATGTAGAGGGAGCTCTGTATTGTACCTGCCCCGGGAGCGCTCGATGCTGACACTGGGTATAAAGTGGGGGTACACTGTCAGGGTAATGTAGAGGGAGCTCTGTATTGTACCTGCCCTTGGAGCACTCGATGCTGACACTGGGTATAAAGTGGGGGTACACTGTCAGGGTAATGTAGAGGGAGCTCTGTATTGTACCTGCCCCGGGAGCGCTCGATGCTGACACTGGGTATAAAGTGGGGGTACACTGTCAGGGTAATGTAGAGGGAGCTCTGTATTGTACCTGCCCCGGGAGTGCTCGATGCTGACACTGGGTATAAAGTGGGGGTACACTGTCAGGGTAATGTAGAGGGAGTTCTGTATTGTACCTGCCCCGGGAGCACTCGATGCTGACACTGGGTATAAAGTGGGGGTACACTGTCAGGGTAAGGTAGAGGGAGCTCTGTATTGTACCTGCCCCGGGAGCGCTCGATGCTGACACTGGGTATAAAGTGGGGGTACACTGTCAGGGTAATGTAGAGGGAGCTCTGTATTGTACCTGCCCCGGGAGTGCTCGATGCTGACACTGGGTTTCAAGTGTGGGTACACTGTCAGGGTAATGTAGAGGGAGCTCTGTATTGTACCTGCCCCGGGAGTGCTCGATGCTGACACTGGGTATAAAGTGGGGGTACACTGTCAGGCTAATGTAGAGCGAGCTCTGTATTGTACCTGCCCCGGGAGTGCTCGATGCTGACACTGGGTATAAAGTGGGTGTACACTGTCAGGGTAATGTAGAGGGAGCTCTGCATTGTACCTGGCCCGGGAGCGCTCGATGCTGACACCGGGTATAAAGTGGGGGTACACTGTCAGGGTAATGTAGAGGGAGCTCTGTATTGTACCTGCCCCGGGAGCGCTCGATGCTGACACTGGGTATAAAGTGGGGGTACACTGTCAGGGTAATGTAGAGGGAGCTCTGTATTGTACCTGCCCCGGGAGTGCTCGATGCTGACACTGGGTATAAAGTGGGGGTACACTGTCAGGGTAATGTAGAGGGAGCTCTGTATTGTACCTGCCCCGGGAGTGCTCGATGCTGACACTGGGTATAAAGTGGGGGTACACTGTCAGGGTAATGTAGAGGGAGCTCTGTATTGTACCTGCCCCGGGAGTGCTCGATGCTGACACTGGGTATAAAGTGGGGGTACACTGTCAGGCTAATGTAGAGGGAGCTCTGTATTGTACCTGCCCCGGGAGTGCTCGATGCTTCACTGGGTATAAAGTGGGGGTACACTGTCAGGGTAATGTAGAGGGAGCTCTGTATTGTACCTGCCCTGGGAGTGCTCGATGCTGACACTGGGTATAAAGTGGGGGTACACTGTCAGGGTAATGTAGAGGGAGCTCTGTATTGTACCTGCCCCGGGAGTGCTCGATGCTGACACTGGGTATAAAGTGTGGGTACACTGTCAGGCTAATGTAGAGCGAGCTCTGTATTGTACCTGCCCCGGGAGTGCTCGATGCTGACACTGGGTATAAAGTGGGTGTACACTGTCAGGGTAATGTAGAGGGAGCTCTGTATTGTACCTGCCCCGGGAGTGCTCGATGCTGACACTGGGTATAAAGTGGGGGTACACTGTCAGGGTAATGTAGAGGGAGCTCTGTTTTGTACCTGCCCTGGGGGCACTCGATGCTGACACTGGGTATAAAGTGGGGGTACACTGTCAGGGTAATGTAGAGGGAGCTCTGTATTGTACCTGCCCCGGGAGTGCTCGGTGCTGACACTGGGTATAAAGTGGGGGTACACTGTCAGGGTAATGCAGAGGGAGCTCTGTATTGTACCTGCCCCGGGAGTGCTCGATGCTGACACTGGGTATAAAGTGGGTGTACACTGTCAGGGTAATGTAGAGGGAGCTCTGTATTGTACCTGCCCCAGGAGTGCTCGATGCTGACACTGGGTATAAAGTGGGTGTACACTGTCAGGGTAATGTCGAGGGAGCTCTGTATTGTACCTGCCATGGGAGTGCTCGATGCTGACACTGGGTATAAAGTGGGGGTACACTGTCAGGGTAATGTAGAGGGAGCTCTGTATTGTACCTGACCCGGGAGTGCTCGATGCTGACACTGGGTATAAAGTGGGGGTACACTGTCAGGGTAATGTAGAGGGAGCTCTGTATTGTACCTGCCCTGGGAATGCTCGATGCTGACACTGGGTATAAAGTGGGGGTACACTGTCAGGGTAATGTAGAGGGAGCTCTGTATTGTACCTGCCCCGGGAGCACTCGATGCTGACACTGGGTATAAAGTGGGGGTACACTGTCAGGGTAATGCAGAGGGAGCTCTGTATTGTACCTGCCCTGGGAGCACTCGATGCTGACACTGGGTATAAAGTGGGGGTACACTGTCAGGGTAATGTAGAGGGAGCTCTGTATTGTACCTGCCCCAGGAGCGCTCGATGCTGACACTGGGTATAAAGTGTGGGTACACTGTCAGTGTAATGTAGAGGGAGCTCTGTATTGTACCAGCCCCGGGAGTGCTCGATGCTGACACTGGGTATAAAGTGGGGGTACACTGTCAGGGTAATGTAGAGGGAGCTCTGTATTGTACCTGCCCCGGGAGTGCTCGATGCTGACACTGGGTATAAAGTGGGGGTACACTGTCAGGGTAATGTAGAGGGAGCTCTGTATTGTACCTGCCCCGGGAGCGCTCGATGCTGACGCTGGGTATAAAGTGGGGGTACACTGTCAGGGTAATGTAGAGGGAGCTCTGTATTGTACCTGCCCCAGGAGCGCTCGATGCTGACACTGGGTATAAAGTGGGGGTACACTGTCGGGGTAATGTAGAGGGAGCTCTGTATTGTACCTGCCCCGGGAGTGCTCGATGCTGACACTGGGTATAAAGTGGGGGTACACTGTCAGGGTAATGTAGAGGGAGCTCTGTATTGTACCTGCCCCGGGAGTGCTCGATGCTGACACTGGGTATAAAGTGGGGGCACACTGTCAGTGTAATGTAGAGGGAGCTCTGTATTGTACCTGCCCCGGGAGTGCTCGATGCTGACACTGGGTATAAAGTGGGGGTACACTGTCAGGGTAATGTAGAGGGAGCTCTGTATTGTACCTGCCCCGGGAGCGCTCGATGCTGACACTGGGTATAAAGTGGGGGTACACTGTCAGGGTAATGTAGAGGGAGCTCTGTATTGTACCTGCCCCGGGAGTGCTCGATGCTGACACTGGGTATAAAGTGGGGGTACACTGTCAGGGTAATGTAGAGGGAGCTCTGTATTGTACCTGCCCTTGGAGCACTCGATGCTGACACTGGGTATAAAGTGGGGGTACACTGTCAGGGTAATGTAGAGGGAGCTCTGTATTGTACCTGCCCCGGGAGCGCTCGATGCTGACACTGGGTATAAAGTGGGGGAACACTGTCAGGGGAATGTAGAGGGAGCTCTGTATTGTACCTGCCCCGGGAGCGCTCGATGCTGACACTGGGTATAAAGTGGGGGTACACTGTCAGGGTAATGTAGAGGGAGCTCTGTATTGTTACTGCCCCGGGAGCGCTCGATGCTGACACTGGTTATAAAGTGGGGGTACACTGTCAGGGTAATGTCGAGGGAGCTCTGTATTGTACCTGCCCCGGGAGTGCTCGATGCTGACACTGGGTATAAAGTGGGGGTACACTGTCAGGGTAATGTAGAGGGAGCTCTGTATTGTACCTGCCCCGGGAGCACTCGATGCTGACACTGGGTATAAAGTGGGGGTACACTGTCAGGGTAAGTTAGAGGGAGCTCTGTATTGTACCTGCCCCGGGAGTGCTCGATGCTGACACTGGGTATAAAGTGGGGGTACACTGTCAGGGTAATGTAGAGCGAGCTCTGTATTGTACCTGCCCCGGGAGCGCTCGATGCTGACACTGGGTATAAAGTGGGGGTACACTGTCAGGGTAATGTAGAGGGAGCTCTGTATTGTACCTGCCCCGGGAGTGCTCGATGCTGACACTGGGTATAAAGTGGGGGTACACTGTCAGGGTAATGTAGAGGGAGCTCTGTATTGTCCTTGCCCCGGGAGTGCTCGATGCTGACACTGGGTCTAAAGTGGGGGTACACTGTCAGGGTAATGTAGAGGGAGCTCTGTATTGTACCTGCCCCGGGAGTGCTCGATGCTGACACTGGGTATAAAGTGTGGGTACACTGTCAGGCTAATGTAGAGCGAGCTCTGTATTGTACCTGCCCCGGGAGTGCTCGATGCTGACACTGGGTATAAAGTGGGTGTACACTGTCAGGGTAATGTAGAGGGAGCTCTGTATTGTCCCTGCCCCGGGAGTGCTCGATGCTGACACTGGGTATAAAGTGGGGGTACACTGTCAGGGTAATGTAGAGGGAGCTCGGTATTGTACCTGCCCTGGGGGCACTCGATGCTGACACTGGGTATAAAGTGGGGGTACACTGTCAGGGTAATGTAGAGGGAGCTCTGTATTGTACCTGCCCCGGGAGTGCTCGGTGCTGACACTGGGTATAAAGTGGGGGTACACTGTCAGGGGAATGCAGAGGGAGCTCTGTATTGTACCTGCCCCGGGAGTGCTCGATGCTGACACTGGGTATAAAGTGGGTGTACACTGTCAGGGTAATGTAGAGGGAGCTCTGTATTGTACCTGCCCCAGGAGTGCTCGATGCTGACACTGGGTATAAAGTGGGTGTACACTGTCAGGGTAATGTAGAGGGAGCTCTGTATTGTACCTGCCCCGGGAGTGCTCGATGCTGACACTGGGTATAAAGTGGGGGTACACTGTCAGGGTAATGTAGAGGGAGCTCTGTATTGTACCTGCCCCGGGAGTGCTCGATGCTGACACTGGGTATAAAGTGGGGGTACACTGTCAGGGTAATGTAGAGGGAGCTCTGTATTGTACCTGCCCCGGGAGCGCTCGATGCTGACACTGGGTATAAAGTGGGGGTACACTGTCAGGGTAATGTAGAGGGAGCTCTGTATTGTACCTGCCCCGGGAGTGCTCGATGCTGACACTGGGTATAAAGTGGGGGTACACTGTCAGGGTAATGTAGAGGGAGCTCTGCATTGTACCTGCCCCAGGAGTGCTCGATGCTGACACTGGGTATAAAGTGGGGGTACACTGTCAGGGTGATATAGAGGGAGCTCTATATTGTACCTGCCCTGGGATCACTCGATGCTGACACTGGGTATAAAGTGATGTACACTGTCAGGGTAATGTAGAGGGAGCTCTGTATTGTACCTGCCCCGGGACTGCTCAATGCTGACACTGGGTATAAAGTGGGGGTACACTGTCAAGGTGATATAGAGGGAGCTCTGTATTGTACCTGCCCTGGGAGTGCTCGATGCTGACACTGGGTATAAAGTGGGGGTACACTGTCAGGGTAATGTAGAGGGAGCTCTGTATTGTACCTGCCCCGGGACTGCTCAATGCTGACTCTGGGTATAAAGTGGGGGTACACTGTCAGGGTAATGTAGAGGGAGCTCTGTAGAGGCAGCACGGTGGCATAGTGGTTAGCACTGTTGCCTCACAGCGCCAGAGACCCGGGTTCGAATCCGGCCTCGGGCGACTGTCTGTGTGGAGTTTGTACATTCTCCCCGTGTTTGCGTGGGTTTCCTCCGGGTGCTCCGGTTTCCTTCCACAGTCCAAAGATGTACGGGTTAGGTTGATTGGCTATGATAAATTGACCCTTAGTGTTAGGGGGATTAAATACGTGGGGTTACAGGGATAGAGTGGGATATGTGTTGGTGTAGGGGTTACGGTGATCGGGTGGGATGTGTGTTGGTGCAGGCTCGATGGGCCGAAATGGCCTCTACCTGCACTGTGGGGTTTCTGTGATTCTGTGAATGTAGAGGGAGCTCTGTATAGTACCTGCCCTGGGAGTGCTCGATGCGGACACTGGGTATAAAGTGGGGGTACACTGTCAGGGTAATGTAGAGGGAGCTCTGTATTTTACCTGCTCCGGGAGTGCTCGATGCTGACACTGGGTATAAAGTTGGGGTACACTGTCGAGTTAATGTAGAGGGGGCTCTGTATAGTACCTGCCCTGGGAGTGCTCGATGCGGACACTGGGTATAAAGTGGGGGTACACTGTCAGGGTAATGTAGAGGGAGCTCTGTATTGTACCTGCCCCGGGAGTGCTCGATGCTGACACTGGGTATAAAGTGGGGGTACACTGTCAGGGTAATATAGAGGGAGCTCTGTATTGTACCTGCCCTGGGAGCGCTTGATGCTGACACTGGGTATAAAGTGGGGATACACTGTCAGGGTAATCTTAAGGGAGCTCTGTATTGTACCTGCCCCAGGAGCGCTTGATGCTGACACTGGGTATAAAGTGGGGATACACTGTCAGGGTAATCTTAAGGGAGCTCTGTATTGTACCTGCCCCAGGAGCGCTTGATGCTGACACTGGGTATAAAGTGGGGATACACTGTCAGGGTAATGTAGAGGGAGCTCTGTATTGTACCTGCCCCGGGAGTGCTCGATACTGATACTGGGTATAAAGTGGGGGTACACTGTCAGGGTAATGTAGAGGGAGCTCTGTATTGTACCTGCCCCGGGAGTGCTCGATGCTGACACTGGATATAAAGTGCGGGTACACTGTCAGGGTAATGTAGAGGGAGCTCTGTATTGTACCTGCCCCGGGAGCGCTCGATGCTGACACTGGATTTTAAGTGGGGGTACACTGTCAGGGTAATGTAGAGGCAGCTCTGTATTGTACCTGCCCTGGGCGTGCTCGATGCTGACACTGGGTATAAAGTGGGGGTACACTGCCAGGGTGATATAGAGGGAGTTCTGTATTGTACCTGCCCTGGGAGTGCTCGATGCTGACACTGGGTATAAAGTGGGGTACACTGTCAGGGTAATGTAGAGGGAGCTCGGTATTGTACCTGCCCCGGGAGTGCTCAATGCTGACACTGGGTATAAAGTGGGTGTACACAGTCAGGGTAATGTAGAGGGAGCTCTGTATTGTACCTGCCCCAGCAGTGCTCGATGCTGACACTGGGTATAAAGTGGGGGGACACTGTCAGGGCGTTATAGAGGGAGCTCTGTATTGTATCTGCCCTGGGATCACTCGATGCAGACACTGGGTATAAAGTGGGGTACACTGTCAGGGTAATGTAGAGGGAGCTCTGTATTGTCCCTGCCCCGGGAGTGCTCAATGCTGACACTGGGTATAAATTGGGGGTACACTGTCAGGGTAATGTAGAGGGAGCTCTGTATTGTACCTGCCCTGGGAGTGCTCGATGCTGACACTGGGTATAAAGTGGGGGTACACTGTCAGGGTAATGTAGAGGGAGCTCTGTATTGTACCTGCCCCGGGAGTGCTCGATGCTGGCACTGGGTATAAAGTGGGGGTACACTGTCGGGGTAATGTAGAGGGAGCTCTGTATTGTACCTGCCCTGGGAGTGCTCGATGCTGGCACTGGGTATAAAGTGGGGGTACATTGTCAGGGTAATGTAGAGGGAGCTCTGTATTGTACCTGCCCCGGGAGTGCTCAATGCTGACACTGGGTATAAATTGGGGGTACACTGTCAATGTAATGTAGATGGAGCTCTGTATTGTACCTGCCCCGGGAGCGCTCGACGCTGACACTGGGTATAAAGTGGGGGTACACTCTCAGTATAATGTACAGGGGGCTCTGTATTGTACCTGCCCCGGGTGTGCTCGATGCTGACACTGGGTATACAGTTGGGGTACACATTCAGGGGAATGTAGAGGGTGCTCTGTATTGTACCTGCCCCGGGAGTGCTCGATGCTGACCCAGGGTATAAAGTGGGGGTACACTGTCAGGGTAATGTCGAGGGAGCTCTGTATTGTACCTGCCCCAGGAGCCCTCGATGCTGGCACTGGGTATAAAGTGGGGGTACACTGTCAGGGTAATGTAGAGGGAGCTCTGTATTGTACCTGCCCTGGGAGTGCTCGGTGCTGACACTGGGTATAAATTGGGGGTACACTGTCAGGGTAATATAGAGGGAGCTCTGTATTGTACCTGCCCCGGGAGTGCTCAATGCTGACACTGGGTATAAAGTGGGGGTACACTGTCAGGGTAATGTAGAGGGAGCTCTGTATTGTACCTGCCCCAGGAGCGCTCGATGCTGACACTGGGTATAAAGTGGGGGTACACTGTCAGGGTAATGTAGAGGGAGCTCTGTATTGTACCTGCCCTGGGAGTGCTCGATGCTGACACTGGGTATAAAGTGGGGGTACACTGTCAGGGTCTTGTGGAGGGAGCTCCGTATTGTGCCTGCCCTGGGATCACTCGATGCTGACACTGGGTATAAAGTGGGGGTACACTATCAGGGTAATGTAGAGGGAGCTCTGTATTGTACCTTCCCCGGGAGTGCTCGATGCTGACATTGGGGATATAAAGTGGGGCTACACTATCCGGGTAATGTAGAGGGAGCTCTGCATTGTACCTGCCCCGGGAGTGCTCGATGCTGACATTGGGGATATAAAGTGGGGGTACACTGTCAGGGTAATGTAGAGGGAGCTCTGTACTGTACCTGCCCCGGGAGTGCTCGATGCTGACATTGGGGATATAAAGTGGGGGTACACTGTCAGGGTAATGTAGAGGGAGCTCTGTATTGTACCTGCCCTGGGAGCACTCGATGCTGACACTGGGTATAAAGTGGGGCTGATCTGTCAGGGTAATGTAGAGGAAGCTCTGTATTGTACCTGCCCTGGGAGTGCTCGATGCTGACACTGGGTATAAAGTGGGGGTATACTGTCAGGGTAATGTAGAGGGAGCTCTGTATTGTACCTGCCCCGGGAGCACTCGATGCTGACACTGGGTAAAAAGTGGGCGTACACTCTCAGGGTAATGTAGAGGGAGCTCTGTATTGTACCTGCCCTGGGAATGCTCGATGCTGACACTGGGTATAAAGTCGGGGTACACTGTCAGTGTAATGTAGAGGGAGCTCTGATTTGTACCTACTCCGGGAGCACTCGATGCTGACACTGGGTATAAAGTGGGGGTACACTGTCAGTGTAATGTAGAGGGAGCTCTGTATTGTACCTGCCCCGGGAGTGCTCGATGATGACACTGGGTATAAAGTGGGGGTACACTCTCAGTGTTATGTAAAGGGAGCTCTGTATTGTACCTGACCCGGGAGCGCTCGATGCTGACCCTGGATATAAAGTGGGGGTGCACTGTCAGGGTAATGTAGAGGGAGCTCTGTATTCTACCTGACCCGGGAGTGCTCAATGCTGACACTGGGTAAAAAGTGGGGGTATACTGTCAGGGTAATGTAGAGGGAGCTCTGTATTGTACCTGCCCCCGGAGCGCTCGATGCTGACACTGGATATAAAGTGGGGGTACACTGTCAGGGTAATGTAGAGGGAGCTCTGTACTGTACCTGCCCTGGGAGTGCTCGATGCTGACACTGGGTATAAAGTGGGGGTACACTGTCAGGGCGTTATAGAGGGAGCTCTGTATTGTACCTGCCCTGGGATCACTCGATGCTGACACTGGGTATAAAGTGGGGTACACTGTCAGGGTAATGTAGAGGGAGCTCTGTATTGTACCTGCCCCGGGAGTGCTCGATGCTGACACTAGGTATAAAGTGGGGGTACACTGTCAGGGTAATGTAGAGGGAGCTCTGTATTGTCCCTGTCCAGGGATCGCTCAATGCTGACACTGGGTATAAACTGTGGGTACACTGTCAGGGTAATGTAGAGGGAGCTCTGTATTGTACCTGCCCCGGGTGTGCTCAATGCTAACACTGGGTATAAAGTGGGGTACACTGTCAGGGTAATGTAGAGGGAGCTCTGTATTGTACCTGCCCCGGGAGCGCTCAATGCTGACACTGGGTATAAAGTGGGGGTACACTGTCAAGGTAATGTAGAGGGAGCTCTGTATTTTACCTGCCCTGGCAGTGCTCGACGCTGACACTGGGTATAAAGTGGGGGTACACTGTCAGGGTAATGTAGAGGGAGCTCTGTATTGTACCTGCCCCAGCAGCGCTCGA
The DNA here is from genome assembly GCF_052327205.1 of Somniosus microcephalus. NCBI lineage: Eukaryota > Metazoa > Chordata > Chondrichthyes > Squaliformes > Somniosidae > Somniosus > Somniosus microcephalus. The sequence continues at coordinate 19,475,650 of NW_028225181.1, forward strand.
TGCTGACACTGGGTATAAAGTGGGGGTACACTGTCAGGGTAATGTAGAGTGAGCTCTGTATTGTACCTGCCCTGGGAATGCTCGATGCTGACACTGGGTATAAAGTGGGGGTACACTGTCAGTGTAATGTAGAGGGTGCTCTGTATTGTACCTGCCCTGGGAGCACTCGATGCTGACACTGTGTATAAAGTGGGGGTACACTTTCAGGGTAATGTAGAGCGAGCTCTGTATTGTACCTGCCCCGGGAGTGCTCGATGATGACACTGGGTATAAAGTGGGGGTACACTCTCAGTGTTATGTAAAGGGAGCTCTGTATTGTACCTGACCCGGGAGCGCTCGATGCTGACCCTGGATATAAAGTGGGGGTGCACTGTCAGGGTAATGTAGAGGGAGCTCTGTATTCTACCTGACCCGGGAGTGCTCAATGCTGACACTGGGTAAAAAGTGGGGGTATACTGTCAGGGTAATGTAGAGGGAGCTCTGTATTGTACCTGCCCCCGGAGCGCTCGATGCTGACACTGGATATAAAGTGGGGGTACACTGTCAGGGTAATGTAGAGGGAGCTCTGTACTGTACCTGCCCTGGGAGTGCTCGATGCTGACACTGGGTATAAAGTGGGGGTACACTGTCAGGGCGTTATAGAGGGAGCTCTGTATTGTACCTGCCCTGGGATCACTCGATGCTGACACTGGGTATAAAGTGGGGTACACTGTCAGGGTAATGTAGAGGGAGCTCTGTATTGTACCTGCCCCGGGAGTGCTCGATGCTGACACTAGGTATAAAGTGGGGGTACACTGTCAGGGTAATGTAGAGGGAGCTCTGTATTGTCCCTGTCCAGGGATCGCTCAATGCTGACACTGGGTATAAACTGTGGGTACACTGTCAGGGTAATGTAGAGGGAGCTCTGTATTGTACCTGCCCCGGGTGTGCTCAATGCTAACACTGGGTATAAAGTGGGTTACACTGTCAGGGTAATGTAGAGGGAGCTCTGTATTGTACCTGCCCCGGGAGCGCTCAATGCTGACACTGGGTATAAAGTGGGGGTACACTGTCAAGGTAATGTAGAGGGAGCTCTGTATTTTACCTGCCCTGGCAGTGCTCGACGCTGACACTGGGTATAAAGTGGGGGTACACTGTCAGGGTAATGTAGAGGGAGCTCTGTATTGTACCTGCCCCAGCAGCGCTCGATGCTGACACTGGGTATAAAGTGGGGGTACACTGTCAGGGTAATGTAGAGGGAGCTCTGTATTGTACCTGCCCTGGGAGTGCTCGATGCTGACACTGGGTATAAAGTGGGGGTACACTGTCAAGGTAATGTAGAGGGAGCTCTGCATTGTACCTGCCCCGGGAGTGCTCGATGCTGACATTGGGGATATAAAGTGGGGGTACACTGTCAGGGTAATGTAGAGGGAGCTCTGTACTGTACCTGCCCCGGGAGTGCTCGATGCTGACATTGGGGATATAAAGTGGGGGTACACTGTCAGGGTAATGTAGAGGGAGCTCTGTATTGTACCTGCCCTGGGAGCACTCGATGCTGACACTGGGTATAAAGTGGGGCTGATCTGTCAGGGTAATGTAGAGGAAGCTCTGTATTGTACCTGCCCTGGGAGTGCTCGATGCTGACACTGGGTATAAAGTGGGGGTACACTGTCAGGGTAATGTAGAGGGAGCTCTGTATTGTACCTGCCCCGGGAGCACTCGATGCTGACACTGGGTAAAAAGTGGGCGTACACTCTCAGGGTAATGTAGAGGGAGCTCTGTATTGTACCTGCCCTGGGAATGCTCGATGCTGACACTGGGTATAAAGTCGGGGTACACTGTCAGTGTAATGTAGAGGGAGCTCTGATTTGTACCTACTCCGGGAGCACTCGATGCTGACACTGGGTATAAAGTGGGGGTACACTGTCAGTGTAATGTAGAGGGTGCTCTGTATTGTACCTGCCCTGGGAGCACTCGATGCTGACACTGTGTATAAAGTGGGGGTACACTTTCAGGGTAATGTAGAGCGAGCTCTGTATTGTACCTGCCCCGGGAGTGCTCGATGATGACACTGGGTATAAAGTGGGGGTACACTCTCAGTGTTATGTAAAGGGAGCTCTGTATTGTACCTGACCCGGGAGCGCTCGATGCTGACCCTGGATATAAAGTGGGGGTGCACTGTCAGGGTAATGTAGAGGGAGCTCTGTATTCTACCTGACCCGGGAGTGCTCAATGCTGACACTGGGTAAAAAGTGGGGGTATACTGTCAGGGTAATGTAGAGGGAGCTCTGTATTGTACCTGCCCCCGGAGCGCTCGATGCTGACACTGGATATAAAGTGGGGGTACACTGTCAGGGTAATGTAGAGGGAGCTCTGTACTGTACCTGCCCTGGGAGTGCTCGATGCTGACACTGGGTATAAAGTGGGGGTACACTGTCAGGGCGTTATAGAGGGAGCTCTGTATTGTACCTGCCCTGGGATCACTCGATGCTGACACTGGGTATAAAGTGGGGTACACTGTCAGGGTAATGTAGAGGGAGCTCTGTATTGTACCTGCCCCGGGAGTGCTCGATGCTGACACTAGGTATAAAGTGGGGGTACACTGTCAGGGTAATGTAGAGGGAGCTCTGTATTGTCCCTGTCCAGGGATCGCTCAATGCTGACACTGGGTATAAACTGTGGGTACACTGTCAGGGTAACGTAGAGGGAGCTCTGTATTGTACCTGCCCCGGGTGTGCTCAATGCTAACACTGGGTATAAAGTGGGGTACACTGTCAGGGTAATGTAGAGGGAGCTCTGTATTGTACCTGCCCCGGGAGCGCTCAATGTTGACACTGGGTATAAAGTGGGGGTACACTGTCAAGGTAATGTAGAGGGAGCTCTGTATTTTACCTGCCCTGGCAGTGCTCGACGCTGACACTGGGTATAAAGTGGGGGTACACTGTCAGGGTAATGTAGAGGGAGCTCTGTATTGTACCTGCCCCAGCAGCGCTCGATGCTGACACTGGGTATAAAGTGGGGGTACACTGTCAGGGTAATGTAGAGGGAGCTCTGTATTGTACCTGCCCTGGGAGTGCTCGATGCTGACACTGGGTATAAAGTGGGGGTACACTGTCAAGGTAATGTAGAGGGAGCTCTGTATTTTACCTGCCCTGGGAGTGCTCGATGCTGACACTGGGTATAAAGTGGGGGCACACTGTCAGGGTAATGTAGAGGGTGCTCTGTATTGTACCTGCCCCGGGAGTGCTCGATGCTGACACTGGGTATAAAGTGGGGGTACACTGTCAGGGTAATGTAGAGGGTGCTCTGTATTGTACCTGTTTCCTGGGTCGTAAGCTGGACATCTGGGGTTTGCTTATGATGTGGGAGAAGTGGCGGTCGGATTGGTTCTGACTCTTCCGGATTCGTGATCATAGTTGTCCCATATGGTGGCTGGACGTGGTGCCTCACTTTTGGGGCTGAAACGTGGTGTGTGACCGTGGGCTCCACAACGTGATGGGTGATGTTCAGCATGAAGAAATTGGTGGGAAACGGCGGCAGGGTGATATGGCGCTGCAGAACAGGTTGTTGCACTGGAATCCCGACATGCGTCTCCGCTGCCAATGCAGCGGGTTCCGAAACAAAGGATTGCTTGACCTCTTCTGCCACTGTTGTGTCCAAAGGTGGCTCTAGATGGTGCTGAACCTGATGCTCCAGCTTTAGTTCAGGAAAGCCGTGTTCTACGTGATTCTCTGGCCGCTGGTATTCCAGAACGGGCTCCTGGTCCTGCTGGTCCTCCATTGGTTCAAGGACACGATGTTTGTGAAACTGTGGCCGGTGGAATTTCAAAACGGGCTCCAATACCTGATGCTCCATCGCCGGTTCACGGATATGATGTTCTACCTGTACCTCTGCTCTCGGGCGTTCCAGAATGGGCTCAAGCACCTGGTGTGTCAGATGTAGCCCTGTGGCTTCGTGCTGTACCTGCGGCACCAGAACGCCGTGCTCAAGGCGTGGCTCTAGAATCCTGTGCTCAACTTGTATCTTCGGGACATGATGCTCCACGATGGGCACGACGACGCGATGCTGCACCTGTGGTTCTTGAACGTGGTGCTCCAGATGTGGAGCCACAACATGGTGCTCGGCATACGGCACTAGGACCCTGTGTTCCACCTGCAGCTCTGGGAGACGGTGCACCACGGTTGACTGTATGATGTGATGCTGCACGTGTGGCTCTAGAATGTGGTGCTCCACAAACTTCCTCGGAAGATGATGCTCCACGTGTGGCTCTAGAACTCTGTGGGCCACTTGTATGTCTGGGACGTGGTGTTCTACAATTGGCGCGATGACCTGATGCTGTACATGCGGTTGCTCAACATGGTGCTCCGCATACTTCCTTGGAACATGATGCTCCGTGTGTGGCTCTAGAACTCTGTGGGCCATGTGTATGTCTGGGACGTGGTGTGTCACCACCGGCTCGAGGACTACATGTGCCACATGCTGCCCCTCGACGTGATGCTCCACGGAGGGCTCTTCCACCCGGTGCTCCACATAGGGTTCCAGGACCACATGCGCTACGTTGACCTCAGGGACGTGATGCTCCACGTGTGGTTCTCGGATGTGGTGTTCCACATGTGGCTCCAGAACCAAGTGCTCGACATGGGGTTCAGGGACATGATGCTCCGCAAACGGTTCTAGAACCTGGTGCTCCACGTGTGGTTCTCGGACATAGTGTCTCGCACGCGGCTCGAGAACCAGGTGCTCAATGTGGGGTTCTGGGATATGATGCTCCACATATGGTTCTAGAACCTGATGCTCCGCGTGTGGTTCTAGAACCTGGTGCTCCACGTGTGGTTCTCGGACATAATGTCTTACATGTGGCTCCACAACCAAATGCTCCACGTGTGGTTCTGCGATATGATGCTCGACATATGGTTCTAGAACCTGGTGCTCCACGTGTGGTTCTAGAACCTGGTGCTCCACGTGTGGTTCTCGGACATAATGTCTCACATGTGGCTCCACAACCAAATGCTCCATGTGTGGTTCTGGGACATGATGCTCGACATATGGTTCTAGAACCTGGTGCTCCACGTGTGGTTCTAGAACCTGGTGCTCCACGTGTGGTTCTAGAACCTGGTGCTCCACGTGTGGTTCTCGGACATAATGTCTCACATGTGGCTCCACAACCAAATGCTCCATGTGTGGTTCTGGGACATGATGCTCCACGTGTGGTTCTAGAACCTGATGCTCCACGTGTGGTTCTAGAACCTGATGTTCCACATGTGGTTCTAGAACCTGGTGCTCCACGTGCGGTTCTCCGACATAGTGTCTCACATGTGGCTCCACAACCAGGTGCTTGATGTGGGGTTCTGGGACATGATGCTCGACATATGGTTCTAGAACCTGATGCTCCACGTGTGGTTCTGGAACCTGATGCTCCACGTGTGGTTCTAGAACCTGGTGCTCCACGTATGGTTCTAGAACCTGGTGCTCCACGTGTGGTTCTCGGACATAGTGTCTCACATGTGGCTCCACAACCAAGTGCTCCACATGTTGTTCTGGGATATGATGCTTGACATATGGTTCTAGAACTTGGTGCTTTACTGGTGGTTCTAGAACCTGGTGCTCCACGTGTGGTTCTACGACATAGTGTCTCACATGTGGCTCCACAACCAAGTGCTCAACATGTTGTTCTGGGATATGATGCTCGACGTATGGTTCTAGAACCTGGTGCTCCACATGTGGCTCTAGAACCTGATGCTCCACGTGTGGTTCTCCGACATAGTGTCTCTCTTGTGGCTCCGCAACCAAATGCTCCACGTGTGGTTCTCCAATAAGATGCTCGACATATGGTTCTAGAACCTGGTGCTCCACGTGTGGTTCTCGGACATAGTGTTCTACATGTGGCTCCAGAACCACATGCTCCACATATGGTTCTGGGACATGGTGTCCCACATATGGCTCTAGAACTCGATGCTCCCTGCGCTGTTCTGGGACAGGACGCCTCACATATGGCTCAGGAACACGGCGCTCTGCATTTGGCTCTAGAACATGATGCTTCCCATGTAGTTCTGGGACACGATTTGCTGGAAATGGCTCTGCATGATGCCTCATGTGTGGCACTGAAACATGATCACCCACACGTGGTTCTAGAATTTGATGGCCCATGCGTGGTGCTGGAACATGATGCCTCATGTGTGGATCTGAGACATGATGATCCACATGCGGTACTAGAACTTGATGCTCCACATATTGTTCTGGGTCACGGTACCTCATATGTGGTTCCGAAACGCGGGGTGCTGCATGTGGCTGTCGAACTTGATAGCCCATGTGTGGTTCTGGGACACGAAGCCGCATATGTTGTTCTGAATCTTGGCTTTGCTCTAGAAGGTGATGCTTCATGTGTGGTTCTAGAGGATGATTCTCAGTATATGAGTCTAGAACATAGTACACAGCATGTGGCTTTTGAATATCATGCTCCGTGTGGAGTTCTGGGACACGGTGCCTCATACGTGGTCCTGAAACATGATATTTTACATATGGCTCTTGAACTTCATGCTCCCTGTGTAGTTTTGGGACACGACTCTCCATATATGGCCCTGGAGCAAGATGCTCCAGAACCTGATGCTCTATGTGTGCTTCTGGGCTATGAGGATTCCTGTTGGGCTCCAGCACTTCATGTCCTAGAACCCGATACTCCAGCTGTGGTTCGGGGACACGAGGCCCCACAATTGACTCCAGCATGTCATGGTCCACGTATGGCTCAAGAACCTCCTCCTCCACCCGTGGCTCTGGGACTAGATGGCTCGGCCGCTCATGTTCCACGACTGGCTCAATAACCTGATTCTCCTCGTGCGGTTCGGGGGCAGGATGCTTCACAACTGGCTCCAGCACTTGAACATTCAGAGGCGGATCCAGAAGTGCCTGTTCCACATGTGGCTGGAGAACGCGGTGCTCCAGCTTTGGCGCGGGAGCCGTCAGATTTTCCTCTGTCTCCTGGCCGTGCTTGGTCTTGATCTGCGGAGGGACAATGTGGTGCAGATGCAGAGCCGGCAGGGGAAACTGCTTGGAGAGATCTTGCAAATTTCGGGCCATGCCCCGCGGCAGGATGCCTTGCTCTGTGTGCGAGGGTGTGGCACTGCGGCCGACGCTCTCGTCCTGTTCCATCATAATCGACACCATGCTGTCAATCATGTCGGAGATGGCAGCATTGGGCGACAATGCTCGTTCCGCTTCCCTCGCCGCAGAGAGTGAGCAGGGGAGCCTCTGAAAGGACAAAAGAATCGTGACACCGCATGAGATGAGCGTAATGTTTCCCGCCTGCCTTGGCAGGTTGCCCGCATAAGGCGCACATCCACCACAACTAAAGCGCTACAGCCCATAATAACCCCGATCACAGCCCATAATAACCCCAATCACACCCCATAATAACCCCAATCACACCCTATAATAACCCCACATTCACACCCATAATAACCCCACATTCACACCCATAATAACCCCACATTCACACCCATAATAACCCCAATCACACCCCATAATAACCCCAATCACAGCCCATAATAACCACAATCACACCCCATAATAACCCCAATCACAGCCCATAATAACCCCAATCACAGCCCATAATAACCCCAATCACAGCCCATAATAACCCCGATCACAGCCCATAATAACCCCAATCACAGCCCATAATAACCCCGATCACAGCCCATAATAACCCCAATCACACCCCACAATAACCCCAATCACAGCCCATAATAACCCCGATCACAGCCCATAATAATCCCGGGGACAGCCCATAATAACCCCGATCACAGCCCATAATAACCCCGATCACAGCCCATAATAACCCCGATCACAGCCCATAATCACCCCGATCACAGCCCATAATAACCCCGATCACAGCCCATAATAACCCCGATCACAGCCCATAATAACCCCAATCACAGCCCATAATAACCCCGATCACAGCCCATAATAACCCCAATCACAGCCCATAATAACCCCGATCACAGCCCATAATAACCCCAATCACACCCCATAATAACCCCGATCACAGCCCATAATAACCGCAATCACAGCCCATAATAACCGCAATCACAGCCCATAATAACCCCGATCACAGCCCATAATAACCCCAATCACAGCCCATAATAACCCCAATCACAGCCCATAATAACCCCGATCACAGCCCATAATAACCCCGATCACAGCCCATAATAACCCCAATCACAGCCCATAATAACCCCGATCACGGCCCATAATAACCCCGATCACAGCCCATAATAACCCCAATCACCGCCCATAATAACCCCGATCACAGCCCATAATAATCCCGATCACAGCCCATAATAACCCCGATCACAGCCCATAATAACCCCGATCACAGCCCATAATAACCCCAATCACACCCCATAATAACCCCAATCACAGCCCATAATAACCCCGATCACAGCCCATAATAACCCCGATCACAGCCCATAATAACCCCGATCACACCCCATAATAACCCCGATCACAGCCCATAATAACCCCGATCACAGCCCATAATAACCCCGGGGACAGCCCATAATAACCCCAATCAGAGCCCATAATAACACCGATCACAGCCCATAATAACCCCGATCACAGCCCATAATAACCCCGGGGACAGCCCATAATAACCCCGATCACAGCCCATAATAACCCCGATCACAGCCCATAATAACCCCGATCACAGCCCATAATAACCCCGATCACAGCCCATAATAACCCCGATCACAGCCCATAATAACCCCGATCACAACCCATAATAACCCCGATCACACCCCATAATAACCCCAATCACACCCCATAATAACCCCGATCACAGCCCATAATAACCCCAATCACACCCCATAATAACCCCAATCACAGCCCATAATAACCCCGATCACAGCCCATAATAACCCCGATCACAGCCCATAATAACCCCGATCACAGCCCATAATAATCCCGATCACAGCCCATAATAACCCCGATCACAGCCCATAATAACCCCGATCACAGCCCATAATAACCCCGATCACAGCCCATAATAACCCCGATCACAGCCCATAATAACCCCGGGGACAGCCCATAATAACCCCGATCACAGCCCATAATAACCCCGATCACAGCCCATAATAACCCCGATCACAGCCCATAATAACCCCGATCACAGCCCATAATAACCCCGATCACAGCCCATAATAACCCCGATCACACCCCATAATAACCCCGATCACAGCCCATAATAACCCCGATCACAGCCCATAATAACCCCGATCACAGCCCATAATAACCCCGATCACAGCCCATAATAATCCCGATCACAGCCCATAATAACCCCCGATCACAGCCCATAATAACCCCGATCACAGCCCATAATAACCCCGATCACAGCCCATAATAACCCCGGGACAGCCCATAATAACCCCGATCACAGCCCATAATAACCCCGATCACAGCCCATAATAACCCCGATCACAGCCCATAATAACCCCGATCACAGCCCATAATAACCCCGATCACAGCCCATAATAACCCCGATCACACCCCATAATAACCCCGATCACAGCCCATAATAACCCCGATCACAGCCCATAATAACCCCGGGGACAGCCCATAATAACCCCAATCAGAGCCCATAATAACACCGATCACAGCCCATAATAACCCCGATCACAGCCCATAATAACCCCAATCACAGCCCATAATAACCCCAATCACAGCCCATAATAACCCCGATCACAGCCCATAATAACCCCGATCACAGCCCATAATAACCCCGATCACAGCCCATAATAATCCGATCACAGCCCATAATAACCCCGATCACAGCCCATAATAACCCCGATCACAGCCCATAATAACCCCGATCACAGCCATAATAACCCCGATCACAGCCCATAATAACCCCGGGGACAGCCCATAATAACCCCGATCACAGCCCATAATAACCCCGATCACAGCCCATAATAACCCCGATCACAGCCCATAATAACCCCGATCACAGCCCAATAATAACCCCGATCACAGCCCATAATAACCCCGATCACACCCCATAATAACCCCGATCACAGCCCATAATAACCCCGATCACAGCCCATAATAACCCCGGGGACAGCCCATAATAACCCCAATCAGAGCCATAATAACACCGATCACAGCCCATAATAACCCCGATCACAGCCCATAATAACCCCAATCACAGCCCATAATAACCCCAATCACAGCCCATAATAACCCCGATCACAGCCCATAATAACCCCGATCACAGCCCATAATAACCCCGATCACAGCCCATAATAACCCGATCACAGCCCATAATAACCCCGATCACAGCCCATAATAATCCCGATCACAGCCCATAATAACCCCGATCACAGCCCATAATAACCCCAATCACAGCCCATAATAACCCCGATCACAGCCCATAATAACCCCAATCACAGCCCATAATAACCCCAATCACAGCCCATAATAACCCCAATCACAGCCCATAATAACCCCGATCACAGCCCATAATAACCCCAATCACAGCCCATAATAACCCCAATCATAGCCCATAATAACCCCAATCACACCCCATAATAACCCGATCACACCCCATAATAACCCCGATCACGGCCCCCATAATTATCCCCAATCACCAGCCCATAATAACCCCAATCACACCCCATAATAACCCCAATCACAGCCCATAATAACCCCGATCACGGCCCATAATAACCCCGATCACAGCCCATAATAACCCCAATCACCGCCCATAATAACCCCGATCACAGCCCATAATAATCCGATCACAGCCCATAATAACCCCGATCACAGCCCATAATAACCCCGATCACAGCCCATAATAACCCCAATCACACCCCATAATAACCCCAATCACAGCCCATAATAACCCCGATCACAGCCCATAATACCCCCAATCACACCCCATAATAACCCCAATCACACCCCATAATAACCCCAATCACACCCCATAATAACCCCGATCACAGCCCATAATAACCCCGATCACAGCCCATAATAACCCCGATCACAACCCATAATAACCCCGATCACACCCCATAATAACCCCAATCACACCCCATAATAACCCCGATCACAGCCCATAATAACCCCAATCACACCCCATAATAACCCCAATCACAGCCCATAATAACCCCGATCACAGCCCATAATAACCCCGATCACAGCCCACAATAACCCCGATCACAGCCCATAATAATCCCGATCACAGCCCATAATAACCCCGATCACAGCCCATAATAACCCCGATCACAGCCCATAATAACCCCGATCACAGCCAAAATAACCCCGATCACAGCCCATAATAACCCCGGGGACAGCCCATAATAACCCCGATCACAGCCCATAATAACCCCGATCACAGCCCATAATAACCCCGATCACAGCCCATAATAACCCCGATCACAGCCCATAATAACCCCGATCACAGCCCATAATAACCCCGATCACACCCCATAATAACCCCGATCACAGCCCATAATAACCCCGATCACAGCCCATAATAACCCCGGGACAGCCCATAATAACCCCAATCAGAGCCCATAATAACACCGATCACAGCCCATAATAACCCCGATCACAGCCCATAATAACCCCAATCACAGCCCATAATAACCCCAATCACAGCCCATAATAACCCCGATCACAGCCCATAATAACCCCGATCACAGCCCA
>NW_028225181.1:19487822-19557439 GCF_052327205.1 Somniosus microcephalus
TTATTATGGGCTGTGATCGGGGTTATTATGGGCTGTGATCGGGTTATTATGGGCTGTGATCGGGATTATTATGGGCTGTGATCGGGGTTATTATGGGGTGTGATCGGGGTTATTATGGGCTGTGATTGGGGTTATTATGGGCTGTGATCGGGGTTATTATGGGCTGTGATTGGGTTATTATGGGCTGTGATTGGGGTTATTATGGGCTGTGATGGGGTATTATGGCTGTGATCGGGGTTATTATGGGCTGTGATGGGGGTTATTATGGGCTGTGATCGGGGGTTATTATGGGCTGTGATCGGGATTATTATGGGCTGTGATCGGTGTTAATTATGGGCTGTGATTGGGGTTATTATGGGCTGTGATTGGGGTTATTATGGCTGTGATTGGGGTTATTATGGGCTGTGATCGGGGTTATTATGGGCTGTGATTGGGGTTATTATGGGCTGTGATTGGGGTTATTATGGGCTGTGATTGGGGTTATTATTGGGCTGTGATCGGGGTTATTATGGGCTGTGATTGGGGATATTATGGGCCGTGATCGGGGTTATTATGGGGTGTGATCGGGGTTAGTATGGGGTGTGATTGGGGTTATTATGGCTATGATTGGGGTTATTATGGGCTGTGATCGGGGTTATTATGGGCTGTGATTGGGGTATTATGGGCTGTGATTGGGGTTATTATGGGCTGTGATTGGGGTTATTATGGGCTGTGATCGGGGTTATTATGGGCTGTGATTGGGGTTATTATGGGCTGTGATCGGGGTTATTATGGGCTGTGATCGGGATTATTATGGGCTGTGATCGGGGTTATTATGGGCTGTGATCGGGTTATTATGGGCTGTGATCGGGGTTATTATGGGCTGTGATCGGGGTTATTATGGCTGTGATCGGGGTTATTATGGGCTGTGATTGGGGTTATTATGGGCTGTGATTGGGTTATTATGGGCTGTGATCGGGGTTATTATGGGCTGTGATCGGGGTTATTATGGGCTCTGATTGGGGTTATTATGGGCTGTCCCCGGGGTTATTATGGGCTGTGATCGGGGTTATTATGGGCTGTGATCGGGGTTATTATGGGGTGTGATCGGGGTTATTATGGGCTGTGATCGGGGTTATTATGGGCTGTGATCGGGGTTATTATGGCTGTGATCGGGGTTATTATGGGCTGTGATCGGGGTATTATGGGCTGTGATCGGGGTTATTATGGGCTGTCCCCGGGGTTATTATGGGCTGTGATCGGGGTTATTATGGGCTGTGATCGGGGTTATTATGGGCTGTGATCGGGGTTATTATGGGCTGTGATCGGGGTTATTATGGGCTGTGATCGGGATTATTATGGGCTGTGATCGGGGTTATTATGGGCCTGTGATCGGGGTTATTATGGGCTGTGATCGGGGTTATTATGGGCTGTGATTGGGGTTATTATGGGGTGTGATTGGGGTTATTATGGGGTGTGATTGGGGTTATTATGGGGCTGTGATTCGGGGTTATTATGGGCTGTGATCGGGGTTATTATGGGCTGTGATCGGGATTATTATGGGCTGTGATCGGGTTATTATGGGGCTGTGATCGGGGTTATTATGGCTGTGATCGGGGTTATTATGGAGCTGTGATCGGGGTTATTATGGGCTGTGATTGGGGTTATTATGGGCTGTGATTGGGGGTTATTATGGGGTGTGATTGGGGTTATTATGGGCTGTGATCGGGGTTATTATGGGGTGTGATTGGGGTTATTATGGGTGTGATTGGGGTTATTATGGGCTGTGATCGGGGTTATTATGGGGTGTGATTGGGGTTATTATGGGCTGTGATCGGGGTTATTATGGGCTGTGATCGGGGTTATTATGGGCTGTGATCGGGGTTATTATGGGCTGTGATCGGGGTTTATTATGGGCTGTGATCGGGGTTATTATGGGCTGTGATCGGGGTTATTATGGGCTGTGATCGGGGTTATTATGGGGTGTGATTGGGGTTATTATGGGGTGTGATTGGGGTTATTATGGGTGTGATTGGGGTTATTATGGGCTGTGATCGGGGTTATTATGGCTGTGATTGGGGTTATTATGGGGTGTGATTGGGGTTATTATGGGCTGTGATCGGGGTTATTATGGGCTGTGATCGGGTTATTATGGGCTGTGATCGGGGTTATTATGGGCTGTGATCGGGATTATTATGGGCTGTGATCGGGGTTATTATGGGCTGTGATTGGGGTTATTATGGGCTGTGATCGGGGTTATTATGGGCCGTGATCGGGGTTATTATGGGCTGTGATTGGAGTTATTATGGGCTGTGATCGGGGTTATTATGGGGCTGTGATCGGGGTTATTATGGGCTGTGATTGGGGTTATTTATGGGCTGTCCCCGGGGTTATTATGGGCTGTGATCGGGGTTATTATGGGCTGTGATCGGGGTTATTATGGGCTGTGATCGGGGGTTATTATGGGCTGTGATCGGGGTTATTATGGGCTGTGATCGGGATTATTATGGGCTGTGATCGGGGTTATTATGGCTGTGATCGGGGTTATTATGGGCTGTGATTGGGGTTATTATGAGCTGTGATCAGGGTTATTATGGGGTGTGATCGGGGTTATTATGGGCTGTGATCGGGGTTATTATGGTCTGTGATCGGGGTTATTATGGGCTGTGATCGGGGTTATTATGGGCTGTGATCGGGGTTATTATGGGCTGTGATCGGGATTATTATGGGCTGTGATCAAGGTTATTATGGGCTGTGATTGGGGTTATTATGGGCTGTGATTGGGTTATTATGGGCTGTGATTGGGGTTATTATGGGCTGTGATCGGGGTTATTATGGGCTGTGATTGGGGTTATTATGGGTGTGATTGGGGGTTATTATGGGCTGTGATCGGGGTTATTATGGTGGTGTGATTGGGGTTATTATGGGGTGTGATTGGGGTTATTATGGGTTGTGATCGGGGATATTATGGGGCTGTGATCGGGGTTATTATGGCTGTGATCGGGGTTATTATGGGGTGTGATTGGGTTATTATGGGGTGTGATTGGGGTTATTATGGGTGTGATTGGGGTTATTATGGGCTGTGATCGGGGTTATTATGGGCTGTGATCGGGGTTATTATGGGGTGTGATCGGGGTTATTATGGGCTGTGATCGGGTTATTATTGGCTGTGATCGGGGTTATTATGGGCTGTGATCGGGGTTATTATGGGCTGTGATCGGGATTATTATGGGCTGTGATCGGGGTTATTATGGGCTGTGATTGGGGTTATTATGGGCTGTGATCGGGGTTATTATGGGCCGTGATCGGGGTTATTATGGGCTGATGATTGGGGGTTATTATGGGCTGTGATCGGGGTTATTATGGGCTGTGATCGGGGTTATTATGGGCTGTGATTGGGGTTATTATGGGCTGTGATCGGGGTTATTATGGGCTGTGATCGGGTTATTATGGGCTGTGATTGGGGTTATTATGGGCTGTGATTGCGGTTGATTATGGGCTGTGATCGGGGTTATTATGGGGTGTGATCGGGGTTATTATGGGCTGTGATCGGGGTTATTATGGGCTGTGATCGGGTTATTATGGGCTGTGATCGGCGTTATTATGGGCTGTGATTGGGGTTATTATGGGCTGTGATTGGGGTTATTATGGGCTGTGATTGGGGTTATTATGCGCTGTGATCGGCGTTATTATGGGGTGTGATTGGGGTTATTATGGGATGTGATCGGGGTTATTATGGGCTGTGATTGGGGTTATTATGGGCTGTGATCGGGGTTATTATGGGCTGTGATTGGGGTTATTATGGGCTGTGATCGGGGTTATTATGGCTGTGATCGGCGTTATTATGGGGTGTGATTGGGGTTATTATGGGCTGTGATCGGGGTTATTATGGGCTGTGATCGGGGTTATTATGGGCTGTGATCGGGGTTATTATGGGCTGTGATCGGGGTTATTATGGGCTGTGATCGGGGTTATTATGGGCTGTGATTGGGGTTATTATGGGCTGTGATCGGGGTTATTATGGGCTGTGATCGGGGTTATTATGGGCTGTGATTGGGGTTATTATGGGCTGTCCCCGGGGTTATTATGGGCTGTGATCGGGGTATTATGGGCTGTGATCGGGTTATTATGGGCTGTGATCGGGGTTATTATGGGCTGTGATCGGGGTTATTATGGGCTGTGATCGGGATTATTATGGGCTGTGATCGGGGTTATTATGGGCTGTGATCGGGGTTATTATGGGCTGTGATTGGGGTTATTATGAGCTGTGATCAGGGTTATTATGGGGTGTGATCGGGGTTATTATGGGCTGTGATCGGGGTTATTATGGGCTGTGATCGGGGTTATTATGGGCTGTGATCGGGGTTATTATGGGCTGTGATCGGGGTTATTATGGGCTGTGATCGGGATTATTATGGGCTGTGATCAAGGTTATTATGGGCTGTGATTGGGGTTATTATGGGCTGTGATTGGGGTTATTATGGGCTGTGATTGGGGTTATTATGGGCTGTGATCGGGGTTATTATGGGCTGTGATTGGGGTTATTATGGGGTGTGATTGGGGTTATTATGGGCTGTGATCGGGGTTATTATGGGGTGTGATTGGGGTTATTATGGGGTGTGATTGGGGTTATTATGGGTTGTGATCGGGGATATTATGGGCTGTGATCGGGGTTATTATGGGCTGTGATCGGGGTTATTATGGGGTGTGATTGGGGTTATTATGGGGTGTGATTGGGGTTATTATGGGGTGTGATTGGGGTTATTATGGGCTGTGATCGGGGTTATTATGGGCTGTGATCGGGGTTATTATGGGGTGTGATCGGGGTTATTATGGGCTGTGATCGGGGTTATTATTGGCTGTGATCGGGGTTATTATGGGCTGTGATCGGGGTTATTATGGGCTGTGATCGGGATTATTATGGGCTGTGATCGGGGTTATTATGGGCTGTGATTGGGGTTATTATGGGCTGTGATCGGGGTTATTATGGGCCGTGATCGGGGTTATTATGGGCTGTGATTGGGGTTATTATGGGCTGTGATCGGGGTTATTATGGGCTGTGATCGGGGTTATTATGGGCTGTGATTGGGGTTATTATGGGCTGTGATCGGGGTTATTATGGGCTGTGATCGGGGTTATTATGGGCTGTGATTGGGGTTATTATGGGCTGTGATTGCGGTTATTATGGGCTGTGATCGGGGTTATTATGGGGTGTGATCGGGGTTATTATGGGCTGTGATCGGGGTTATTATGGGCTGTGATCGGGGTTATTATGGGCTGTGATCGGGGTTATTATGGGCTGTCCCCGGGATTATTATGGGCTGTGATCGGGGTTATTATGGGCTGTGATTGGGGTTATTATGGGGTGTGATTGGGGTTATTATGGGCTGTGATCGGGGTTATTATGGGCTGTGATTGGGGTTATTATGGGCTGTGATCGGGGTTATTATGGGCTGTGATTGGGGTTATTATGGGCTGTGATTGGGGTTATTATGGGCTGTGATTGGGGTTATTATGGGGTGTGATTG
This sequence comes from Somniosus microcephalus, assembly GCF_052327205.1. NCBI lineage: Eukaryota > Metazoa > Chordata > Chondrichthyes > Squaliformes > Somniosidae > Somniosus > Somniosus microcephalus. Next base: position 19,493,330 of record NW_028225181.1, read on the forward strand.
TGGTTATTATGGGCTGTGATTGGGGTTATTATGGGCTGTGATTGGGGTTATTATGGGCTGTGATCGGGGTTATTATGGGCTGTGATTGGGGTTATTATGGGCTGTGATCGGGGTTATTATGGGGTGTGATTGGGGTTATTATGGGCTGTGATCGGGCTTATTATGGGCTGTGATCGGGGTTATTATGGGGTGTGATCGGGGTTATTATGGGCTGTGATCGGGGTTATTATGGGCTGTGATCGGGGTTATTATGGGCTGTGATCGGGGTTATTATGGGCTGTGATCGGGGTTATTATGGGCTGTGATCGGGGTTATTATGGGCTGTCCCCGGGGTTATTATGGGCTGTGATCGGGGTTATTATGGGCTGTGATCGGGGTTATTATGGGCTGTGATCGGGGTTATTATGGGCTGTGATCGGGGTTATTATGGGCTGTGATCGGGATTATTATGGGCTGTGATCGGGGTTATTATGGGCTGTGATCGGGGTTATTATGGGCTGTGATCGGGGTTATTATGGGCTGTGATTGGGGTTATTATGGGGTGTGATTGGGGTTATTATGGGGTGTGATCGGGGTTATTATGGGCTGTGATCGGGGTTATTATGGGCTGTGATCGGGGTTATTATGGGCTGTGATCGGGGTTATTATGGGCTGTGATCGGGGTTATTATGGGCTGTGATCGGGGTTATTATGGGCTGTCCCCGGGGTTATTATGGGCTGTGATCGGGGTTATTATGGGCTGTGATCGGGGTTATTATGGGCTGTCCCCGGGATTATTATGGGCTGTGATCGGGGTTATTATGGGCTGTGATTGGGGTTATTGTGGGGTGTGATTGGGGTTATTATGGGCTGTGATCGGGGTTATTATGGGCTGTGATCGGGGTTATTATGGGGTGTGATCGGGGTTATTATGGGCTGTGATCGGGGTTATTATGGGCTGTGATCGGGGTTATTATGGGCTGTGATCGGGGTTATTATGGGCTGTGATCGGGGTTATTATGGGCTGTGATCGGGGTTATTATGGGCTGTCCCCGGGGTTATTATGGGCTGTGATCGGGGTTATTATGGGCTGTGATCGGGGTTATTATGGGCTGTGATCGGGGTTATTATGGGCTGTGATCGGGGTTATTATGGGCTGTGATCGGGATTATTATGGGCTGTGATCGGGGTTATTATGGGCTGTGATCGGGGTTATTATGGGCTGTGATCGGGGTTATTATGGGCTGTGATTGGGGTTATTATGGGGTTTGATTGGGGTTATTATGGGCTGTGATCGGGGTTATTATGGGGTGTGATTGGGGTTATTATGGGGTGTGATCGGGGTTATTATGGGTTGTGATCGGGGTTATTATGGGCTGTGATCGGGGTTATTATGGGCTGTGATCGGGGTTATTATGGGCTGTGATTGGGGTTATTATGGGGTGTGATTGGGGTTATTATGGGCTGTGATCGGGGTTATTATGGGCTGTGATCGGGGTTATTATGGGCTGTGATCGGGATTATTATGGGCTGTGATCGGGGTTATTATGGGCGGTGATTGGGGTTATTATGGGCTGTGATCGGGGTTATTATGGGCCGTGATCGGGGTTATTATGGGCTGTGATTGGGGTTATTATGGGCTGTGATCGGGGTTATTATGGGCTGTGATCGGGGTTATTATGGGCTGTGATTGGGGTTATTATGGGCTGTGATTGGGGTTATTATGGGCTGTGATCGGGGTTATTATGGGCTGTGATTGCGGTTATTATGGGCTGTGATTGCGGTTATTATGGGCTGTGATCGGGGTTATTATGGGGTGTGATTGGGGTTATTATGGGCTGTGATCGGGGTTATTATGGGCTGTGATTGGGGTTATTATGGGCTGTGATCGGGGTTATTATGGGCTGTGATTGGGGTTATTATGGGCTGTGATCGGGGTTATTATGGGGTGTGATCGGGGTTATTATGGGCTGTGATCGGGGTGATTATGGGCTGTGATCGGGGTGATTATGGGCTGTGATCGGGGTTATTATGGGCTGTGATCGGGGTTATTATGGGCTGTGATCGGGGTTATTATGGGCTGTCCCCGGGATTATTATGGGCTGTGATCGGGGTTATTATGGGCTGTGATTGGGGTTATTGTGGGGTGTGATTGGGGTTATTATGGGCTGTGATCGGGGTTATTATGGGCTGTGATTGGGGTTATTATGGGCTGTGATCGGGGTTATTATGGGCTGTGATTGGGGTTATTATGGGCTGTGATTGGGGTTATTATGGGCTGTGATTGGGGTTATTATGGGGTGTGATTGTGGTTATTATGGGGTGTGATTGGGGTTATTATGGGGTGTGATTGGGGTTATTATGGGTGTGAATGTGGGGTTATTATGGGTGTGAATGTGGGGTTATTATGGGTGTGAATGTGGGGTTATTATAGGGTGTGATTGGGGTTATTATGGGGTGTGATTGGGGTTATTATGGGCTGTAGCGCTTTAGTTGTGGTGGATGTGCGCCTTATGCGGGCAACCTGCCAAGACAGGCGGGAAACATTACGCTCATCTCATGCGGTGTCACGATTCTTTTGTCCTTTCAGAGGCTCCCCTGCGCACTCTCTGCGGCGAGGGAAACGGAACGAGCATTGTCGCCCAATGCTGCCATCTCCGACATGATTGACAGCATGGTGTCGATTATGATGGAACAGGACGAGAGCGTCGGCCGCAGTGCCACACCCTCGCACACAGAGCAAGGCATCCTGCCGCGGGGCATGGCCCGAAATTTGCAAGATCTCTCCAAGCAGTTTCCCCTGCCCTCTCTGCATCTGCACCACATTGTCCCTCCGCAGATCAAGACCAAGCACGGCCAGGAGACAGAGGAAAATCTGAGGGCTCCCGCGCCAAAGCTGGAGCACCGCGTTCTCCAGCCACATGTGGAACAGGCACTTCTAGATCCGCCTCTGAATGTTCAAGTGCTGGAGCCAGTTGTGAAGCATCCTGCCCCCGAACCGCACGAGGAGAATCAGGTTATTGAGCCAGTCGTGGAACATGAGCGGCCGAGCCATCTAGTCCCAGAGCCACGGGTGGAGGAGGAGGTTCTTGAGCCATACGTGGACCATGACATGCTGGAGTCAATTGTGGGGCCTCATGTCCCCGAACCACAGCTGGAGTATCGGGTTCTAGAACATGAAGTGCAGGAGCCCAACAGGAATCCTCATAGCCGAGAAGCACACATAGAGCATCAGGTTCTGGAGCATCTTGCTCCAGGGCCATATATGGAGAGTCGTGTCCCAAAACTACACAGGGAGCATGAAGTTCAAGAGCCATATGTAAAATATCATGTTTCAGGACCACGTATGAGGCACCGTGTCCCAGAACTCCACACGGAGCATGATATTCAAAAGCCACATGCAGTGTACTATGTTCTAGACTCATATACTGAGAATCATCCTCTAGAACCACACATGAAGCATCACCTTCTAGAGCAAAGCCAAGATTCAGAACAACATATGCGGCTTCGTGTCCCAGAACCACACATGGGCTATCAAGTTCGACAGCCACATGCAGCACCCCGCGTTTCAGAGCCACAGATGAGGTACCGTGACCCAGAACAATATGTGGAGCATCAAGTTCTAGTACCGCATGTGGATCATCATGTCTCAGATCCACACATGAGGCATCATGTTCCAGCACCACGCATGGGCCATCAAATTCTAGAACCACGTGTGGGTGATCATGTTTCAGTGCCACACATGAGGCATCATGCAGGGCCATTTCCAGCAAATCGTGTCCCAGAACTACATGGGAAGCATCATGTTCTAGAGCCAAATGCAGAGCGCCGTGTTCCTGAGCCATATGTGAGGCGTCCTGTCCCAGAACAGCGCAGGGAGCATCGAGTTCTAGAGCCATATGTGGGACACCATGTCCCAGAACCATATGTGGAGCATGTGGTTCTGGAGCCACATGTAGAACACTATGTCCGAGAACCACACGTGGAGCACCAGGTTCTAGAACCATATGTCGAGCATCTTATTGGAGAACCACACGTGGAGCATTTGGTTGCGGAGCCACAAGAGAGACACTATGTCGGAGAACCACACGTGGAGCATCAGGTTCTAGAGCCACATGTGGAGCACCAGGTTCTAGAACCATACGTCGAGCATCATATCCCAGAACAACATGTTGAGCACTTGGTTGTGGAGCCACATGTGAGACACTATGTCGTAGAACCACACGTGGAGCACCAGGTTCTAGAACCACCAGTAAAGCACCAAGTTCTAGAACCATATGTCAAGCATCATATCCCAGAACAACATGTGGAGCACTTGGTTGTGGAGCCACATGTGAGACACTATGTCCGAGAACCACACGTGGAGCACCAGGTTCTAGAACCATACGTGGAGCACCAGGTTCTAGAACCACACGTGGAGCATCAGGTTCCAGAACCACACGTGGAGCATCAGGTTCTAGAACCATATGTCGAGCATCATGTCCCAGAACCCCACATCGAGCACCTGGTTGTGGAGCCACATGTGAGACACTATGTCGGAGAACCGCACGTGGAGCACCAGGTTCTAGAACCACATGTGGAACATCAGGTTCTAGAACCACACGTGGAGCATCAGGTTCTAGAACCAAATGTCGAGCATCATGTCCCAGAACCACACATGGAGCATTTGGTTGTGGAGCCACATGTGAGACATTATGTCCGAGAACCACACGTGGAGCACCAGGTTCTAGAACCACACGTGGAGCACCAGGTTCTAGAACCATATGTCGAGCATCATGTCCCAGAACCACACATGGAGCATTTGGTTGTGGAGCCACATGTGAGACATTATGTCCGAGAACCACACGTGGAGCACCAGGTTCTAGAACCACACGTGGAGCACCAGGTTCTAGAACCATATGTCGAGCATCATATCGCAGAACCACACGTGGAGCATTTGGTTGTGGAGCCACATGTAAGACATTATGTCCGAGAACCACACGTGGAGCACCAGGTTCTAGAACCACACGCGGAGCATCAGGTTCTAGAACCATATGTGGAGCATCATATCCCAGAACCCCACATTGAGCACCTGGTTCTCGAGCCGCGTGCGAGACACTATGTCCGAGAACCACACGTGGAGCACCAGGTTCTAGAACCGTTTGCGGAGCATCATGTCCCTGAACCCCATGTCGAGCACTTGGTTCTGGAGCCACATGTGGAACACCACATCCGAGAACCACACGTGGAGCATCACGTCCCTGAGGTCAACGTAGCGCATGTGGTCCTGGAACCCTATGTGGAGCACCGGGTGGAAGAGCCCTCCGTGGAGCATCACGTCGGGGGGCAGCATGTGGCACATGTGGTCCTCGAGCCGGTGGTGACACACCACGTCCCAGACATACACATGGCCCACAGAGTTCTAGAGCCACACACGGAGCATCATGTTCCAAGGAAGTATGCGGAGCACCATGTTGAGCAACCGCATGTACAGCATCAGGTCATCGCGCCAATTGTAGAACACCACGTCCCAGACATACAAGTGGCCCACAGAGTTCTAGAGCCACACGTGGAGCATCATCTTCCGAGGAAGTTTGTGGAGCACCACATTCTAGAGCCACACGTGCAGCATCACATCATGCAGTCAACCGTGGTGCACCGTCTCCCAGAGCTGCAGGTGGAACACAGGGTCCTAGTGCCGTATGCCGAGCACCATGTTGTGGCTCCACATCTGGAGCACCACGTTCAAGAACCACAGGTGCAGCATCGCGTCGTCGTGCCCATCGTGGAGCATCATGTCCCGAAGATACAAGTTGAGCACAGGATTCTAGAGCCACGCCTTGAGCACGGCGTTCTGGTGCCGCAGGTACAGCACGAAGCCACAGGGCTACATCTGACACACCAGGTGCTTGAGCCCATTCTGGAACGCCCGAGAGCAGAGGTACAGGTAGAACATCATATCCGTGAACCGGCGATGGAGCATCAGGTATTGGAGCCCGTTTTGAAATTCCACCGGCCACAGTTTCACAAACATCGTGTCCTTGAACCAATGGAGGACCAGCAGGACCAGGAGCCCGTTCTGGAATACCAGCGGCCAGAGAATCACGTAGAACACGGCTTTCCTGAACTAAAGCTGGAGCATCAGGTTCAGCACCATCTAGAGCCACCTTTGGACACAACAGTGGCAGAAGAGGTCAAGCAATCCTTTGTTTCGGAACCCGCTGCATTGGCAGCGGAGACGCATGTCGGGATTCCAGTGCAACAACCTGTTCTGCAGCGCCATATCACCCTGCCGCCGTTTCCCACCAATTTCTTCATGCTGAACATCACCCATCACGTTGTGGAGCCCACGGTCACACACCACGTTTCAGCCCCAAAAGTGAGGCACCACGTCCAGCCACCATATGGGACAACGGTGATCACGAATCCGGAAGAGTCAGAACCAATCCGACCGCCACTTCTCCCACATCATAAGCAAACCCCAGATGTCCAGCTTACGACCCAGGAAACAGGTACAATACAGAGCACCCTCTACATTACCCTGACAGTGTACCCCCACTTTATACCCAGTGTCAGCATCGAGCACTCCCGGGGCAGGTACAATACAGAGCACCCTCTACATTACCCTGACAGTGTATCCCCACTTTATACCCAGTGTCAGCATCGAGCACTCCCAGGGCAGGTAAAATACAGAGCTCCCTCGACATTACCTTGACAGTGTACCCCCACTTTATACCCAGTGTCAGCATCGAGCACTCCCAGGGCAGGTACAATACAGAGCTCCCTCTACATTACCCTGACAGTGTACCCCCACTTTATACCCAGTGTCAGCATCGAGCGCTGCTGGGGCAGGTACAATACAGAGCTCCCTTTACATTACCCTGACAGTGTACCCCCACTTTATACCCAGTGTCAGCGTCGAGCACTGCCAGGGCAGGTAAAATACAGAGCTCCCTCTACATTACCTTGACAGTGTACCCCCACTTTATACCCAGTGTCAGCATTGAGCGCTCCCGGGGCAGGTACAATACAGAGCTCCCTCTACATTACCCTGACAGTGTACCCCACTTTATACCCAGTGTTAGCATTGAGCACACCCAGGGCAGGTACAATACAGAGCTCCCTCTACATTACCCTGACAGTGTACCCACAGTTTATACCCAGTGTCAGCATTGAGCGATCCCTGGACAGGGACAATACAGAGCTCCCTCTACATTACCCTGACAGTGTACCCCCACTTTATACCTAGTGTCAGCATCGAGCACTCCCGGGGCAGGTACAATACAGAGCTCCCTCTACATTACCCTGACAGTGTACCCCACTTTATACCCAGTGTCAGCATCGAGTGATCCCAGGGCAGGTACAATACAGAGCTCCCTCTATAACGCCCTGACAGTGTACCCCCACTTTATACCCAGTGTCAGCATCGAGCACTCCCAGGGCAGGTACAGTACAGAGCTCCCTCTACATTACCCTGACAGTGTACCCCCACTTTATATCCAGTGTCAGCATCGAGCGCTCCGGGGGCAGGTACAATACAGAGCTCCCTCTACATTACCCTGACAGTATACCCCCACTTTTTACCCAGTGTCAGCATTGAGCACTCCCGGGTCAGGTAGAATACAGAGCTCCCTCTACATTACCCTGACAGTGTACCCCCACTTTATACCCAGTGTCAGCATCGAGCGCTGCTGGGGCAGGTACAATACAGAGCTCCCTTTACATTACCCTGACAGTGTACCCCCACTTTATACCCAGTGTCAGCGTCGAGCACTGCCAGGGCAGGTAAAATACAGAGCTCCCTCTACATTACCTTGACAGTGTACCCCCACTTTATACCCAGTGTCAGCATTGAGCGCTCCCGGGGCAGGTACAATACAGAGCTCCCTCTACATTACCCTGACAGTGTACCCCACTTTATACCCAGTGTTAGCATTGAGCACACCCAGGGCAGGTACAATACAGAGCTCCCTCTACATTACCCTGACAGTGTACCCACAGTTTATACCCAGTGTCAGCATTGAGCGATCCCTGGACAGGGACAATACAGAGCTCCCTCTACATTACCCTGACAGTGTACCCCCACTTTATACCTAGTGTCAGCATCGAGCACTCCCGGGGCAGGTACAATACAGAGCTCCCTCTACATTACCCTGACAGTGTACCCCACTTTATACCCAGTGTCAGCATCGAGTGATCCCAGGGCAGGTACAATACAGAGCTCCCTCTATAACGCCCTGACAGTGTACCCCCACTTTATACCCAGTGTCAGCATCGAGCACTCCCAGGGCAGGTACAGTACAGAGCTCCCTCTACATTACCCTGACAGTGTACCCCCACTTTATATCCAGTGTCAGCATCGAGCGCTCCGGGGGCAGGTACAATACAGAGCTCCCTCTACATTACCCTGACAGTATACCCCCACTTTTTACCCAGTGTCAGCATTGAGCACTCCCGGGTCAGGTAGAATACAGAGCTCCCTCTACATTACCCTGACAGTGCACCCCCACTTTATATCCAGGGTCAGCATCGAGTGCTCCCGGGTCAGGTACAATACAGAGCTCCCTTTACATAACACTGAGAGTGTACCCCCACTTTATACCCAGTGTCATCATCGAGCACTCCCGGGGCAGGTACAATACAGAGCTCGCTCTACATTACCCTGAAAGTGTACCCCCACTTTATACACAGTGTCAGCATCGAGTGCTCCCAGGGCAGGTACAATACAGAGCACCCTCTACATTACACTGACAGTGTACCCCCACTTTATACCCAGTGTCAGCATCGAGTGCTCCCGGAGTAGGTACAAATCAGAGCTCCCTCTACATTACACTGACAGTGTACCCCGACTTTATACCCAGTGTCAGCATCGAGCATTCCCAGGGCAGGTACAATACAGAGCTCCCTCTACATTACCCTGAGAGTGTACGCCCACTTTTTACCCAGTGTCAGCATCGAGTGCTCCCGGGGCAGGTACAATACAGAGCTCCCTCTACATTACCCTGACAGTGTACCCCCACTTTATACCCAGTGTCAGCATCGAGCACTCCCAGGGCAGGTACAATACAGAGCTTCCTCTACATTACCCTGACAGATCAGCCCCACTTTATATCCCCAATGTCAGCATCGAGCACTCCCGGGGCAGGTACAATGCAGAGCTCCCTCTACATTACCCGGATAGTGTAGCCCCACTTTATATCCCCAATGTCAGCATCGAGCACTCCCGGGGAAGGTACAAGACAGAGCTCCCTCTACATTACCCTGATAGTGTACCCCCACTTTATACCCAGTGTCAGCATCGAGTGATCCCAGGGCAGGCACAATACGGAGCTCCCTCTACAAGACCCTGACAGTGTACCCCCACTTTATACCCAGTGTCAGCATCGAGCACTCCCAGGGCAGGTACAATACAGAGCTCCCTCTACATTACCCTGACAGTGTACCCCCACTTTATACCCAGTGTCAGCATCGAGCGCTCCTGGGGCAGGTACAATACAGAGCTCCCTCTACATTACCCTGACAGTGTACCCCCACTTTATACCCAGTGTCAGCATTGAGCACTCCCGGGGCAGGTACAATACAGAGCTCCCTCTATATTACCCTGACAGTGTACCCCCAATTTATACCCAGTGTCAGCACCGAGCACTCCCGGGGCAGGTACAATACAGAGCCCCCTGTACATTATACTGAGAGTGTACCCCCACTTTATACCCAGTGTCAGCGTCGAGCGCTCCCGGGGCAGGGACAATACAGAGCTCCCTCTACATTCCATTGACAGTGTACCCCCAATTTATACCCAGTGTCAGCATTGAGCACTCCCGGGGCAAGGACAATACAGAGCTCCCTCTACATTACCCTGACAGTGTACCCCCACTTTATACCCAGTGTCAGCATCGAGCACTCCCGGGGCAGGTACAATACAGAGCTCCCTCTACATTACCCTGACAATGTACCCCCACTTTATACCCAGTGCCAGCATCGAGCACTCCCAGGGCAGGTACAATACAGAGCTCCCTCTACATTACCCCGACAGTGTACCCCCACTTTATACCCAGTGCCAGCATCGAGCACTCCCGGGGCAGGTACAATACAGAGCTCCCTCTACATTACCCTGACAGTGTACCCCCACTTTATACCCAGTGTCAGCATCGAGCACTCCCGGGGCAAGGACAATACAGAGCTCCCTCTACATTACCCTGACAGTGTACCCCCAATTTATACCCAGTGTCAGCATTGAGCACTCCCGGGGCAGGTACAATACAGAGCTCCCTCTACATTACCCTGACAGTGTACCCCACTTTATACCCAGTGTCTGCATCGAGTGATCCCAGGGCAGATACAATACAGAGCTCCCTCTATAACGCCCTGACAGTGTCCCCCCACTTTATACCCAGTGTCAGCATCGAGCACTGCTGGGGCAGGTACAATACAGAGCTCCCTCTACATTACCCTGACAGTGTACCCCCACTTTATACCCAGTGTCAGCGTCGAGCGCTGCCAGGGCAGGTAAAATACAGAGCTCCCTCTACATTACCCTGACAGTGTACCCCACTTTACACCCAGTGTTAGCATTGAGCACTCCCGGGGCAGGTACAATACAGAGCTCCCTCTACATTACCCTGACAGTGTACCCACAGTTTATACCCAGTGTCAGCATTGAGCGATCCCTGGACAGGGACAATACAGAGCTCCCTCTACATTACCCTGACAGTGTACCCCCACTTTATACCTAGTGTCACCATCGAGCACTCCCGGGGCAGGTACAATACAGAGCTCCCTCTACATTACCCTGACAGTGTACCCCACTTTATACCCAGTGTCTGCATCGAGTGATCCCAGGGCAGATACAATACAGAGCTCCCTCTATAACGCCCTGACAGTGTACCCCCACTTTATACCCAGTGTCAGCATCGAGCACTCCCAGGGCAGGTACAATACAGAGCTCCCTCTACATTACCCTGACAGTGTACCCCCACTTTATATCCAGTGTCAGCACCGAGCGCTCCGGGGGCAGGTACAATACAGAGCTCCCTCTACATTTCCCTGACAGTATACCCTCACTTTATACCCAGTGTCAGCATTGAGTGCTCCCGGAGTAGGTACAAAACAGAGCTCCCTCTATATTACCCTGACAGTATACCCCCACTTTATACCCAGTGTCATCATCGAGCACTCCCGGGGCAGGCACAATACAGAGCTCCCTCTACATTACCCTGACAGTGTACCCCCACTTTATACCCAATGTCAGCATCGAGCACTCCCGGGGCAGGTACAATACAGAGCTCCCTCTACCTTACCCTGACTGTGTACACCCACTTTATACCCAGTGTCAGCATCGAGCACTCCCGGGGCAGGTACAATACAGAGCTCCCTCTACATTACCCTGACAGTGTACCCCCACTTTATACCCAGTGTCAGCATCAAGCACTCCCAGGGCAGGTACAATACAGAGCTCCCTCTACATTACCCTGACAGTGTACCACCACTTTATACCCAGTGTCAGCATCGAGCGCTCCCAGGGCAGGTACAATACAGAGCTCCCTCTACATTACCCTGACAGTGTACCCACACTTTATACCCAGTGTCAGCATCGAGCACTCCCGGGGCAGGTATAATACAGAGCTCTCTCTACATTACCCTGACAGTGTACCCCCACTTTATACCCAGTGTCAGCATCGAGCACTCCCAGGGCAGGTACAATATACAGCTCCCTCTATATCACCCTGACAGTGTACCCCCACTTTATACCCAGTGTCAGCATCGAGCACTCCCGGGGCAGGTACAATAAAGAGCTCCCTCTACATTACCCTGACAGTGTACCCCCACTTTATACCCAGTGTCAGCATTGAGTACTCCCGGGGCAGGTACAATACAGAGCTCCCTCTACATTACCCTGACAGTGTACCCCACTTTATACCCAGTGTCAGCATCGAGCACTCCCAGGGCAGGTACAATACAGAACTCCCTCTATATCACCCTGGCAGTGTACCCCCACTTAAAATCCAGTGTCAGCATCGAGCGCTCCCGGGGCAGGTACAATACAGAGCTCCCTCTACATTACCCTGACAGTGTACCCGCACTTTATATTCAGTGTCAGCATCGAGCACTCCCGGGGCAGCTACAATGCAGAGCTCCCTCTACATTACCCTGACAGTGTACCCCCACTTTATACCCAGTATCAGTATCGAGCACTCCCGGGGCAGGTACAATACAGAGCTCCCTCTACATTACCCTGACAGTGTACCCACAGTTTATACCCAGTGTCAGCATTGAGCGATCCCTGGACAGGGACAATACAGAGCTCCCTCTACATTACCCTGACAGTGTACCCCCACTTTATACCTAGTGTCACCATCGAGCACTCCCGGGGCAGGTACAATACAGAGCTCCCTCTACATTACCCTGACAGTGTACCCCACTTTATACCCAGTGTCTGCATCGAGTGATCCCAGGGCAGATACAATACAGAGCTCCCTCTATAACGCCCTGACAGTGTACCCCCACTTTATACCCAGTGTCAGCATCGAGCACTCCCAGGGCAGGTACAATACAGAGCTCCCTCTACATTACCCTGACAGTGTACCCCCACTTTATATCCAGTGTCAGCACCGAGCGCTCCGGGGGCAGGTACAATACAGAGCTCCCTCTACATTTCCCTGACAGTATACCCTCACTTTATACCCAGTGTCAGCATTGAGTGCTCCCGGAGTAGGTACAAAACAGAGCTCCCTCTATATTACCCTGACAGTATACCCCCACTTTATACCCAGTGTCATCATCGAGCACTCCCGGGGCAGGCACAATACAGAGCTCCCTCTACATTACCCTGACAGTGTACCCCCACTTTATACCCAATGTCAGCATCGAGCACTCCCGGGGCAGGTACAATACAGAGCTCCCTCTACATTACCCTGACAGTGTACCCCCACTTTATACCCAGTGTCATCATCGAGCACTCCCGGGGCAGGTACAATACAGAGCTCCCTCTACATTACCCTGACAGTGTACCCCCACTTTATACCCAGTGTCAGCATCGAGCGCTCCCAGGGCAGGTACAATACAGAGCTCCCTCTACATTACCCTGACAGTGTTCCCCCACTTTATACCCAGTGTCAGCATCGAGCACTCCCGGGGCAGGTACAATACAGAGCTCCCTCTACATTACCCTGACCGTGTACCCCCACTTTATACCCAGTGTCAGCATCGAGCACTCCCGGGGCAGGTACAAAACAGAGCTCCCTCTACATTACCCTGACAGTGTACCCCCACTTTATACCCGGTGTCAGCATCGAGCACTCCCGGGGCAGGTGCAATACAGAGCTCCCTCTACATTACCCTGACAGTGTACCCCTATTTATACCCAGTGTCAGCATCGAGTGCTCCCGGAGTAGGTACAAATCAGAGCTCCCTCTACATTACACTGACAGTGTACCCCCACTTTATACCCAGTGTCAGCATCGAGCATTCCCAGGGCAGGTACAATACAGAGCTCCCTCTACATTACTCCGACAGAGGACCCCCACTTTATACCCAGTGTCAGCATCGAGCACTCCCAGGGCAGGTGCAATACAGAGCTCCCTCTACATTACCCTGACAGTGTACCCCCACTTTATACCTATTGTCAGCATCGAGTGCTCCCGGGGCAGGTACAATACAGAGCTCCCTCTACATTACCCTGACAGTGTACCCCCACTTTATACCCAGTGTCAGCATCGAGCACTCCCAGGGCAGGTACAATACAGAGCTTCCTCTACATTACCCTGACAGATCAGCCCCACTTTATACCCAGTGTCAGCATCGAGCACTCCCGGGGCAGGTACAATACAGAGCTCCCTCTACCTTACCCTGACAGTGTACCCCACTTTATACCCAGTGTCAGCATCGAGTGCTCCCGGGGCAGGTACAATACAGAGCTCCCTCTACATTACCGTGACAGTGTACCCCCACTTTATACCCAGTGTCAGCATCGAGCACTCCCGGGGCAGGTACTATACAGAGCTCCCTCTACATTACCCTGACAGTGTACCCCCACTTTATATCCCCATTGTCAGCATCGAGCACTCCCGGGGCAGGTACAATACAGAGCTCCCTCTACATTACCCTGATAGTGTAGCCCCACTTTATACCCAGTGTCAGCATCGAGCACTCCCGGGGCAGGTACAATACAGAGCTCCCTCTACATTACCCTGACAGTGTAGCCCCACTTTATACCCAGTGTCAGCATCGAGCGCTCCCAGGGCAGGTACAATACAGCGCTCCCTCTACATTAACTTGACAGTGTACCCCCACTTTATACCCAGTGTCAGCATCGAGCACTCCCGGAGCAGGTAAAATACAGAGCTTCCTCTATATTACCCTGGCAATGGACCCCCACTTTGTACCCAGTGTCAGCATCGAGCACTCCTGGGGCAGGTACTATACAGAGCTCCCTCTACATTACCCTGACAGTGTACCCCCACTTTATACCCAGTGTCAGCATCGAACAATCCCGGGGCAGGTACAATACAGAGCTCCCTCTACCTTACCCTGACTGTGTACACCCACTTTATACCCAGTGTCAGCATCGAGCACTCCCGGGGCAGGTACAATACAGAGCTCCCTCTACATTACCCTGACAGTGTACCCCCACTTTATACCCAGTGTCAGCATCAAGCACTCCCAGGGCAGGTACAATACAGAGCTCCCTCTACATTACCCTGACAGTGTACCACCACTTTATACCCAGTGTCAGCATCGAGCGCTCCCAGGGCAGGTACAATACAGAGCTCCCTCTACATTACCCTGACAGTGTACCCACACTTTATACCCAGTGTCAGCATCGAGCACTCCCGGGGCAGGTATAATACAGAGCTCTCTCTACATTACCCTGACAGTGTACCCCCACTTTATACCCAGTGTCAGCATCGAGCACTCCCAGGGCAGGTACAATATACAGCTCCCTCTATATCACCCTGACAGTGTACCCCCACTTTATACCCAGTGTCAGCATCGAGCACTCCCGGGGCAGGTACAATAAAGAGCTCCCTCTACATTACCCTGACAGTGTACCCCCACTTTATACCCAGTGTCAGCATTGAGTACTCCCGGGGCAGGTACAATACAGAGCTCCCTCTACATTACCCTGACAGTGTACCCCACTTTATACCCAGTGTCAGCATCGAGCACTCCCAGGGCAGGTACAATACAGAACTCCCTCTATATCACCCTGGCAGTGTACCCCCACTTAAAATCCAGTGTCAGCATCGAGCGCTCCCGGGGCAGGTACAATACAGAGCTCCCTCTACATTACCCTGACAGTGTACCCGCACTTTATATTCAGTGTCAGCATCGAGCACTCCCGGGGCAGGTACAATACAGAGCTCCCTCTACATTACCCTGACAGTGTACCCCCACTTTATACCCAGTATCAGTATCGAGCACTCCCGGGGCAGGTACAATACAGAGCTCCCTCTACATTACCCTGACAGTGTATCCCCACTTTATACCCAGTGTCAGCATCAAGCGCTCCTGGGGCAGGTACAATACAGAGCTCCCTTAAGATTACCCTGACAGTGTACCCCCACTTTATACCCAGTGTCAGCATCGAGCACTCCCGGGGCAGGTACAGTACAGAGCTCCCTCTATATTACCCTGACAGTGTACCCCCACTTTATACCCAGTGTCAGCATCGAGCACTCCCGGGGCAGGTACAATACAGAGCTCCCTCTACATTACCCTGACAGTGTACCCCCACTTTATACCCAGTGTCCGCATCGAGCACTCCCAGGGCAGGTACTATACAGAGCTCCCTCAACATTCACAGAATCACAGAAACCCCACAGTGCAGGGAGAGGCCATTTCGGCCCATCGAGCCTGCACCAACACACATCCCACCCGATCACCGTAACCCCTACACCAACACATATCCCACCCTATCCCTGTAACCCCACGTATTTAATCCCCCTAACACTAAGGGTCAATTTATCATAGCCAATCAACCTAACCCGAACATCTTTGGACTGTGGAAGGAAACCGGAGCACCCGGAGGAAACCCACGCAAACACGGGGAGAATGTACAAACTCCACACAGACAGTTGCCCGAGGCCGGATTCGAACCCGGGTCTCTGGCGCTGTGAGGCAACAGTGCTAACCACTATGCCACCGTGCTGCCTCTACAGAGCTCCCTCTACATTACCCTGACAGTGTACCCCCACTTTATACCCAGAGTCAGCATTGAGCGCTCCCAGGGCAGGTACAATACAGAGCTCCCTCTACATTACCCTGACAGTGTACCCCCACTTTATACCCAGTGTCAGCATCGAGCACTCCCAGGGCAGGTACAATACAGAGCTTCCTCTATATCACCTTGACAGTGTACCCCCACTTTATACCCAGTGTCAGCATCTAGTGATCCCAGGGCAGGTACAATATAGAGCTCCCTCTATATCACCCTGACAGTGTACCCCCACTTTATACCCAGTGTCAGCATTGAGCACTCCCGGGGCAGGTACAATCCAGAGCGCCCTCTACATTACCCTGACAGTGTACCCCCACTTTATACCCAGTGTCAGCATCGAGCACTCCCAGGGCAGGTACAATACAGAGCTCCCTTTACATAACCCTGAGAGTTTACCCCCACTTTATACCTGGTGTCAGCATCGAGTGCTCCCGGAGTAGGTACACATCAGAGCTCCCTCTACATTACCCTGACAGTGTACCCCCACTTTATACCCAGTGTCAGCATCGAGCACTCCCGGGGCAGGTACAATACAGAGCTCCCTCTACATTACCCTAACAGTATACCCACACTTTATACCCAGTGTCAGCACCGAGCGCTCCCGGGGCAGGCATAATACAGAGCTCCCTCTACATTACCCTGACAGTGTACCCCCACTTTATGCCCCGTGTCAGCATCGAGTGCTCCCGGGGCAGGTACAATACAGAGCTCCCTCTACATTACCCTGACAGTGTACCCCCACTTTATACCCATTGCCAGCATCGAGCACTCCCGGGGCAGGTACAATACAGAGCTCCCTCTACATTACCCTAACAGTATACCCCTACTTGAAACCCAGTGTCAGCATCGAGTGCTCCCGGGGCAGGTACAATACAGAGCTCCCTCTACATTACCCTGACAGTGTACCCCCACTTTATACCCAGTGTCAGCATCGAGCACTCCCGCGGCAGGTACAATACAGAGCTCCCTCTACATTACCCTAACAGTATACCCCCACTTAATACCCAGTGTCAGCATCGAGCGCTCCAGGGGCAGGTACAATACAGAGCTCCCTCTACATTACCCTGACAGTGTTCCCCCACTTTATACCCAGTGTCAGCATCGAGCGCTCCCAGGGCAGGTACAATACAGAGCTCCCTCTACATTACCCTGACAGTGTATCCCCACTTTATAACCAGTGTCAGCATCGAGCACTCCCGGTGGATGTACAATACAGAGCTCCCTCTACATTACCCTGAAAGTGTACCCCCACTTTATACCCAGTGTCAGCATCGAGCGCTCCCAGGGCAGGTACAATACAGAGCTCCCCCTACATTACCCTGACAGTGTACCCCCACTTTATACCCAGTGTCAGCATTGAGCACTCCCAGGGCAGGTACAATACAGAGCTCCCTCTACATTACCCTGACAGTGTACCCCCACTTTATACCCAGTGTCAGCATCGAGCGCTCCCGGGGCAGGTACAATACAGAGCTCCCTCTACATTACCCTGACAGTGTACCCCCACTTTATACCCAGTGTCAGCATCGAGCACTCCCGGGGGAGGTACAATACAGAGCTCCCTCTACATTACCCTGACAGTGTACCCCCACTTTATACCCAGTGTCAGCATCGAGCACTCCCGGGGCAGGTACAATACAGAGCTCCCTCTACATTACCCTGACAGTGTACCCCCACTTTATACCCAGTGTCAGCATCGAGCGCTCCCGGGGCAGGTACAATACAGAGCTCCCTCTACATTACCCTGACAGTGTACCCCCACTTTATACCCAGTGTCAGCATCGAGTGCTCCAAGGGCAGGTACAATACAGAGCTCCCTCTACATTACCCTGACAGTGTACCCCCACTTTATACCCAGTGTCAGCATCGAGCGCTCCCGGGGCAGGTACAATACAGAGCTCTCTCTACATTACCCTGACAGTGTACCCCCACTTTATACCCAGTGTCAGCATCGAGCACTCCCGGGGCAGGTACAATACAGAGCTCCCTCTACATTACCCTGACAGTGTACCCCCACTTTATACCCAGTGTCAGCATCGAGCGCTCCCGGGGCAGGTACAATACAGAGCTCCCTCTACATTACCCTGACAGTGTACCCCCACTTTATACCCAGTGTCAGCATCGAGTGCTCCAAGGGCAGGTAGAATACAGAGCTCCCTCTACATTACCCTGACAGTGTACCCCCACTTTATACCCAGTGTCAGCATCGAGCGCTCCCGGGGCAGGTACAATACAGAGCTCTCTCTACATTACCCTGACAGTGTACCCCCACTTTACACCCAGTGTCAGCATCGAGCACTCCCGGGGCTGGTACAATACAGAGCTCCCTCAACATTACCCTGACAGTGTACCCCCACTTTATACCCAGTGTCAGCATCGAGCACTCCCAGGGCAGGTATAATACAGAGCTCCCTCTACATTACCCTGACAGTGTACCCCCACTTTATACCCAGTGTCAGCATCGAGCACTCCCGGGGCAGGTACAATACAGAGCTCCCTCTACATTACCCTGACAGTGTACCCCCACTTTATACCCAGTGTCTGCATCGAGCACTCCCGGGGCAGGTACAATACAGAGCTCCCTCTACATTACCCTGACAGTGTACCCCCACTTTATACCCAGTGTCAGCATCGAGCACTTCTGGGGCAGGTACAATACAGAGCTCCCTCTACATTACCCTGACAGTGTACACCCACTTTATACCCAGTGTCAGCATCGAGCACTCCCGGGGCAGGTACAATACAGAGCTCCCTCTACATTACCCTGACAGTGTACCCCCACTTTATACCCAGTGTCAGCACCGAGCACTCCCGGGGCAGGTACAATACAGAGCTCCCTCTACATTACCCTGACAGTGTACACCCACTTTATACCCAGTGTCAGCATCGAGCACTCCCGGGGCAGGTACAATACAGAGCTCCCTCTACATTACCCTGACAGTGTACCCCCACTTTATACCCAGTGTCAGCATCGAGCACTCCCGGGGCAGGTACAATACAGAGCTCCCTCTACATTACCCTGACAGTGTACCCCCACTTTATACCCAGTGTCAGCATCGAGCACTCCCGGGGGAGGTACAATACAGAGCTCCCTCTACATTACCCTGACAGTGTACCCCCACTTTATACCCAGTGTCAGCATCGAGCACTCCTGGGGCAGGTACAATACAGAGCTCCCTCTACATTACCCTGACAGTGTACCCCCACTTTATACCCAGTGTCAGCATCGAGCACTCCCGGGGCAGGTACAATACAGAGCTCCCTCTACATTACCCTGACAGTGTACCCCCACTTTATACCCAGTGTCAGCATCGAGCGCTCCCGGGGCAGGTACAATACAGAGCTCCCTCTACATTACCCTGACAGTGTACCCCCACTTTATACCCAGTGTCAGCATCGAGCACTCCCGGGGCAGGTACAATACAGAGCTCCCTCTACATTACCCTGACAGTGTACCCCCACTTTATACCCAGTGTCAGCATCGAGCACTCCCGGTGCAGGTACAATACAGAGCTCGCTCTACATTACCCTGACAGTGTACCCCCACTTTATACCCAGTGTTAGCATCGAGTGCTCCCAGGGCAGGTACAATACAGAGCTCCCTCTACATTACCCTGACAGTGTACCCCGACTTTATACCCAGTGTCAGCATCGAGCACTCCCGGGGCAGGTACAATACAGAGTTCCCTCTACATTACCCTGACAGTGCACACCCACTTTATACCCAGTGTCAGCATCGAGCACTCCCGGGGCAGGTACAATACAGAGCTCGCTCTACATTAGCCTGACAGTGTACCCCCACTTTATATCCAGTGACAGCATCGAGCACTCCCGGGGCAGGTACAATACAGAGCTCCCTCTACATTACCCTGACAGTGTACCCCCACTTTATAGCCAGTGTCAGCATCGAGCACTCCCGGGGCAGGTACAATACAGAGCTCCCTCTACATTACCCTGACAGTGTACCCCCACTTTATACCCAGTGTCAGCATCGAGTGCTCCCGGGGCAGGTACAATACAGAGCTCCCTCTACATTACCCTGACAGTGTACCCCCACTTTATACCCAGTGTCAGCATCGAGCACTCCCGGGGCAGGTACAATACAGAGCTCCCTCTACATTACCCTGACAGTGTACCCCCACTTTATACCCAGTGTCAGCATCGAGCACTCCCGGGGCAGTTACAATACAGAGCTCCCTCTACATTACCCTGACAGTGTACCCCCACTTTATACCCAGTGTCAGCATCGAGCGCTCCCGGGGCAGGTACAATACAGAGCTCCCTCTACATTACCCTGACAGTGTACCCCCACTTTAAACCCAGTGTCAGCATCGAGCGCTCCCGGGGCAGGTACAATACAGAGCTCCCTCTACATTACCCTGACAGTGTACCCCCACTTTATACCCAGTGTCAGCATCGAGTGCTCCAAGGGCAGGTACAATACAGAGCTCCCTCTACATTACCCTGACAGTGTACCCCCACTTTATACCCAGTGTCAGCATCGAGCGCTCCCGGGGCAGGTACAATACAGAGCTCCCTCTACATTACCCTGACAGTGTACCCCCACTTTATACCCAGTGTCAGCATCGAGCGCTCCCGGGGCAGGTACAATACAGAGCTCCCTCTACATTACCCTGACAGTGTACCCCCACTTTATACCCAGTGTCAGCATCGAGCGCTCCCGGGGCAGGTACAATACAGAGCTCCCTCTACATTACCCTGACAGTGTACCCCCACTTTATACCCAGTGTCAGCATCGAGCACTCCCGGGGCAGGTGCAATACAGAGCTCCCTCTACATTACCCTGACAGTGTACCCCCACTTTATACCCAGTGTCAGCATCGAGCACTCCCGGGGCTGGTACAATACAGAGCTCCCTCTACATTACCCTGACAGTGTACCCCCATTTTATACCCAGTGTCAGCATCGAGCACTCCCAGGGCAGGTACAATACAGAGCTCCCTCTGCATTACCCTGACAGTGTACCCCCACTTTATACCCAGTGTCAGCATCGAGCACTCCCGGGGCTGGTACAATACAGAGCTCCCTCTGCATTACCCTGACAGTGTACCCCCACTTTATACCCAGTGTCAGCATCGAGCACTCCCGGGGCAGGTACAATACAGAGCTCCCTCTACATTACCCTGACAGTGTACCCCCACTTTATACACAGTGTCAGCATCGAGCACTCCCGGGGCAGGTACAATACAGAGCTCCCTCTACATTACCCTGACAGTGTACCCCCACTTTATACCCAGTGTCAGCATCGAGCACTCCCGGGGCTGGTACAATACAGAGCTCCCTCTACATTACCCTGACAGTGCACCCCCACTTTATACCCAGTGTCAGCATCGAGCGCTCCTGGGGCAGGTACAATACAGAGCTCCCTCTACATTACCCTGACAGTGTACCCCCACTTTATACCCAGTGTCAGCATCGAGCGCTCCTGGGGCAGGTACAATACAGAGTTCTACATTACCCTGACAGTGTACCCCCACTTTATACCCAGTGTCAGCATCGAGCACTCCCGGGTCAGGTACAATACAGAGCTCCCTCTACATTACCCTGACAGTGTACCCCCACTTTATACCCAGTGTCAGCATCGAGCACTCCCGGGGCAGGTACAATACAGAGCTCCCTCTACATTACCCTGACAGTGTGCCCCCACTTTATACCCAGTGTCAGCATCGAGCACTCCCGGGCAGGTACAATACAGAGCTCCCTCTACATTACCCTGACAGTGTACCCCCACTTTATACCCAGTGTCAGCATCGAGCACTCCCGGGGCAGGTACACTACAGAGCTCCCTCTACATTACCCTGACAGTGTACCCCCACTTTATACCCAGTGTCAGCATCGAGCACTCCCGGGGCAGGTACAATACAGAGCTCCCTCTACATTACCCTGACAGTGTACCCCCACTTTATACCCAGTGTCAGCATCGAGCACTCCCGGGGCAGGTACAATACAGTGCTCCCTCTGCATTACCCTGACAGTGTACCCCCACTTTATACCCAGTGTCAGCATCGAGCACTCCCGGGGCAGGTACAATACAGAGCTCCCTCTACATTACCCTGACAGTGTACCCCCACTTTATACCCAGTGTCAGCATCGAGCACTCCCGGGGCAGGTACAATACAGAGCTGCCTCTACATTACCCTGACAGTGTACCCCCACTTTATACCCAGTGTCAGCATCGAAGACTCCCGGGGCAGGTACAATACAGAGCTCCCTCTACATTACCCTGACAGTGTACACCCACTTTATACCCAGTGTCAGCATCGAGCACTCCCGGGGCATGTACAATACAGAGCTCCCTCTACATTACCCTGACAGTGTACCCCCACTTTATACCCAGTGTCAGCATCGAGCACTCCCAGGGCAGGTACAATACAGAGCTCCCTCTGCATTACCCTGACAGTGTACACCCACTTTATACCCAGTGTCAGCATCGAGCACTCCTGGGGCAGGCACAATACAGAGCTCCCTCTACATTACCCTGACAGTGTACACCCACTTTATACCCAGTGTCAGCATCGAGCACTCCCGGGGCAGGTACAATACAGAGCTCCCTCTGCATTACCCTGACAGTGTACCCCCACTTTATACCCAGTGTCAGCATCGAGTGCCCCCAGGGCAGGTACAATACAGAGCTCCCTCTACATTACCCTGACAGTGTACCCCCACTTTATACCCAGTGTCAGCATCGAGCACTCCCGGGGCAGGTACAATACAGAGCTCCCTCTACATTAGCCTGACAGTGTACCCCCACTTTATACCCAGTGTCAGCATCGAGCACTCCCGGGGCAGGTACAATACAGAGCTCCCTCTACATTACCCTGACAGTGTACCCCCACTTTATACCCAGTGTCAGCATCGAGCACTCCCAGGGCAGGTACAATACAGAGCTCCCTCTACATTACCCTGACAGTGTACCCCCACTTTATACCCAGTGTCAGCATCGAGCACTCCCGGGGCAGGTACAATACAGAGCTCCCTCTACATTATCCTGACAGTGTACACCCACTTTATACCCAGTGTCAGCATCGAGCACTCCCGGGGCAGGTACAATACAGAGCTCGCTCTACATTAGCCTGACAGTGTACCCCAACGTTATACCCAGTGTCAGCATCGAGCACTCCCGGGGCAGGTACTATACAGAGCTCCCTCTACATTACCCTGACAGTGCACCCACACTTTATACCCAGTGTCAGCATCGAGCACTCCCGGGGCAGGTACAATACAGAGCTCCCTCTACATTACCCTGACAGTGTACCCCCACTTTATACCCAGTGTCAGCATCGAGCACTCCCGGGGCAGGTACAATACAGACCTCCCTCTACATTACCCTGACTGTGTACCCCCACTTTATACCCGGTGTCAGCATCGAGCGCTCCCGGGGCAGGTACAATACAGAGCTCCCTCTACATTACCCTGACAGTGTACCCCCACTTTATACCCGGTGTCAGCATCGAGCGCTCCCGGGCCAGGTACAATACAGAGCTCCCTCTACATTACCCTGACAGTGTACACCCACTTTATACCCAGTGTCAGCATCGAGCACTCCCGGGGCAGGTACAATACAGAGCTCGCTCTACATTAGCCTGACAGTGTACCCCCACTTTATACCCAGTGTCAGCATCGAGCACTCCCGGGGCAGGTACAATACAGAGCTCCCTCTACATTACCCTGACAGTATACCCCCACTTTAGACCCAGTGTCAGCATCGAGCGCTCCCGGGGCAGGTACAATACAGAGCTCCCTCTACCTTACCCTGACAGTGTACCCCCACTTTATACCCAGTGTCAGCATCGAGTGCTCCCGGGGCAGGTACAATACAGAGCTCCCTCTACATTACCCTGACAGTGTACCCCCACTTTATACCCAGTGTCAGCATCGAGCCCTCCCGGGGCAGGTACAATACAGAGCTCCCTCTACATTACCCTGACAGTGTACCCCCACTTTATACCCAGTGTCAGCATCGAGCACTCCCGGGGCAGGTACAATACAGAGCTCCCTCTACATTACCCTGACAGTGTACCCCCACTTTATACCCAGTGTCAGCATCGAGCGCTCCCGGGGCAGGTACAATACAGAGCTCCCTCTACATTACCCTGACAGTGTACCCCCACTTTATACCCAGTGTCAGCATCGAGCACTCCCGGGGCAGGTACAATAAAGAGCTCCCTCTACATTACCCTGACAGTGTACCCCCACTTTATACCCAGTGTCAGCATCGAGCGCTCCCGGGGCAGGTACAATACAGAGCTCCCTCTACATTACCCTGACAGTGTATCCCCACTTTATACCCAGTGTCAGCATCGAGCACTCCCGGGGCATGTACAATACAGAGCTCCCTCTACATTACCCTGACAGTGTACCCCCACTTTATACCCAGTGTCAGCATCGAGTGCTCCCGGGGCAGGTACAATACAGAGCTCCCTCTACATTAGCCTGACAGTGTACCCCCACTTTATACCCAGTGTCAGCATCGAGCACTCCCGGGGCAGGTACAATACAGAGCTCCCTCTACATTACCCTGACAGTGTACCCCCACTTTATACCCAGTGTCAGCATCGAGCACTCCCGGGGCAGGTACAATACAGAGCTCCCTCTACATTACCCTGACAGTGTACCCCCACTTTATACCCAATGTCAGCATCGAGCACTCCCGGGGCAGGTACAATACAGAGCTCCCTCTACATTACACTGACAGTGTACCCCCACTTTATACCCAGTGTCAGCATCGAGCACTCCCGGGGCAGGTACAATACAGAGCTCCCTCTACATTACCCTGACAGTGTACCCCCACTTTATACCCAGTGTCAGCATCGAGCACTCCCGGGGCAGGTACAATACAGAGCTCCCTCTACATTACCCTGACAGTGTACCCCCACTTTATACCCAGTGTCAGCATCGAGCACTCCCGGGGCAGGTACAATACAGAGCTCCCTCTACATTACCCTGACAGTGTACACCCACTTTATACCCAGTGTCAGCATCGAGCACTCCCGGGGCAGGTACAATACAGAGCTCGCTCTACATTAGCCTGACAGTGTACCTCCACTTTATACCCAGTGTCAGCATCGAGCACTCCCGGGGCAGGTACAATACAGAGCTCCCTCTACATTACCCTGACAGTGTACCCCCACTTTATACCCAGTGTCAGCATCGAGCACTCCCGGGGCAGGTACAATACAGAGCTCCCTCTACATTACCCTGACAGTGTACCCCCACTTTATACCCAGTGTCAGCATCGAGCACTCCCGGGGCAGGTACAATACAGAGCTTCCTCTACCTTACCCTGACAGTGTACCCCCACTTTATACCCAGTGTCAGCATCGAGTGCTCCCGGGGCAGGTACAATACAGAGCTCCCTCTGCATTACCCTGACAGTGTACCCCCACTTTATACCCAGTGTCAGCATCGAGCACTCCCGGGGCAGGTACAATACAGAGCTCCCTCTACATTACCCTGACAGTGTACCCCCACTTTATACCCAGTGTCAGCATCGAGCACTCCCGGGACAGGTACAACACAGAGCTCCCTCTACATTACCCTGACAGTGTACCCCCACTTTATACCCAGTGTCAGCATCGAGCACTCCCGGGGCAGGTACAATACAGAGCTCCCTCTACATTACCCTGACAGTGTACCCCCACTTTATACCCAGTGTCAGCATCGAGCACTCCCGGGGCAGGTACAATACAGAGCTCCCTCTACATTACCCTGACAGTGTACCCCCACTTTATACCCAGTGTCAGCATCGAGCACTCCCGGGGCAGGTACAATACAGAGCTCCCTCTACATTACCCTGACAGTGTACCCCCACTTTATACCCAGTGTCAGCATCGAGCACTCCCGGGGGAGGTACAATACAGAGCTCCCTCTACATTACCCTGACAGTGTACCCCCACTTTATACCCAGTGTCAGCATCGAGCACTCCCGGGGCAGGTACAATACAGAGCTCCCTCTACATTAGCCTGACAGTGTACCCCCACTTTATACCCAGTGTCAGCATTGAGCACTCCCGGGGCAGGTACAATACAGAGCTCCCTCTACATTACCCTGACAGTGTACCCCCACTTTATACCCAGTGTCAGCATCGAGCACTCCCGGGGCAGGTACAATACAGAGCTCCCTCTACATTACCCTGACAGTGTACCCCCACTTTATACCCAGTGTCAGCATCGAGCACTCCCGGGGCAGGTACAATACAGAGCTCCCTCTACATTACCCTAACAGTGTACACCCACTTTATACCCAGTGTCAGCATCGAGCACTCCCAGGGCAGGTACAATACAGAGCTCCCTCTGCATTACCCTAACAGTGTACCCCCACTTTATACCCAGTGTCAGCATCGAGCACTCCCAGGGCAGGTACAATACAGAGCTCCCTCTACATTACCCTAACAGTGTACCCCCACTTTATACCCAGTGTCAGCATCGAGCACTCCCAGGGCAGGTACAATACAGAGCTCCCTCTACATTACCCTAACAGTGTACCCCCACTTTATACCCAGTGTCAGCATCGAGCACTCCCGGAGCAGGTACAATACAGAGCTCCCTCTACATTACCCTGACAGTAGGAGTGGGCCTTTGGCGTTGCGGTAGCATCCCCGCCGCTGGGCCAGCAGGCGTAGGGTTTCTAACCCCGCTCCAGACAGTCCCGGCAAGTGGAGTCGGAGCTCCGGCTCTAAATTCTGGGTTGACATCCAGCGGGATACTTGTGTCCATGGGTGTGGGTGGTCCCCCCCCCCTCGTATGGGTTGTGGGAGCCCGTAAAACCCTCCCGCCAGAAGACTAACCACCCTAATGGCTGGTACGAAGATGGTTACAGTCACGGAAGGAGCGTTAGTCGCGGCCAGAAATCCTTCCACCGCTTCATACAGTTCCCCAAAGGGAACAGTGTGAAGACACGTACGACGACGACCCTGACAGTGTACCCCCACTATATACCCAGAGAAAGAAAGAATGAATGAATCAATCAATGAATCAATCAAACAATCAATCCTAATTAATTTATATGGTACCTCTCAGAACCCTAGGCCATTCCAAAGCGTTTTCAAGTCAATGAAATACTTTTGAAGTGTTGTTATGTAGGAAACGCGGCAGCCAATTTGCGCACAGCAAGCTCCCACAAACAGCAACGTGACATTGTGAACGGAGGATCAGATCATCTGTTTTAGTGACGTTGTTTGAGGGATAAATATTGGCCAGGACACCGGGGAGAACTCCCCCGCTCTTCTTCAAAATAGGGCCTTGGGATCAGACAGGGTCTCGGCTTAGCGTCTCTGCTGAAAGACGGCACCTCTCTCGGTACGGCCGCTGGGAGCATCGGCCTGGATTATGGGCTCAATTCTCCGGAGTTGGCCTTGAACTCCTGGCCACCTGACTCAGAGATGCGAGTGCGACCCACTGAGTCAAACCAGACATCTCAATCATCGGTTAACAGCTTGGCATAGGTAAAGAGCATCATGGGATAGTTAGCATTGAGGGGGAGGTCAAAGTGTAGGAACCACAGGCGTATGTTGGATGTGATAAGTAGGCACATTCATGGAGGAGAGAAGTCATTGCTCAACCACCGTGTTAGTCGTTAGCAATGGGCTCACAGCAAGGGTACTGAGCTAAACTTCATAAATCACTTGTTGGGCCTCAGCTGGCGTATTGTGTCCAATTCTGGGCACCGCACTTTTGGAAGGATGTCCAGGTCTCGGAGAGGAGATTTACCAGATGAGGGACTTCAGTTACGTGGAGAGACTGGGATTGTTCTTCTTGGAGCAGAGAAGGTTAAGGGGAGATTTACCAGAATGGTACCAGGGGATGAGGGGCTTGAGTTACGTGGAGAGACTGGAGAAGCTGGGATTGTTCTCCTTGGAGCAGAGAAGGTTAAGGGGAAATTTACCAGAATGATACCAGGGGATGAGGGACTTCAGTTACGTGGAGAGACTGGAGAAGCTGGGGTTGTTCTCCTTGGAGCAGAGAAGGTTAAGGGGAGATTTACCAGAATGGTACCAGGTGTGAGGGACTTCAGTTACGTGGAGAGACTGGAGAAGCTGGGATTGTTCTCCTTGGAGCAGAGAAGGTTAAGGGGAGATTTACCAGAATGGTACCAGGGGATGAGGGGCTTGAGTTACGTGGAGAGTCTAGAGAAGCTGGGGTTGTTCTCCTTGGAGCAGAGAAGGTTAAGGGGAGATTTACCAGAATGGTACCAGGGGATGAGGGGCTTGAGTTACATGGAGAGACTGGAGAAGCTGGGATTGTTCTACTTGGAGCAGAGAAGGTTAAGGGGAGATTTACCAGAATGGTACCAGGGGATGAGGGACTTCAGTTACGTGGAGAGACTGGAGAAGCTGGGATTGTTCTCCTTGGAGCAGAGAAGGTTAAGGGGAGATTTACCAGAATGGTACCAGGGAATGAGGGGCTTGAGTTACGTGGAGAGACTGGAGAAGCTGGGATTGTTCTCCTTGGAGCAGAGAAGGTTAAGGGAAGATTTACCAGAATGGTACCAGGGAATGAGGGGCTTGAGTTACGTGGAGAGACTGGAGAAGCTGGGATTGTTCTCCTTGGAGCAGAGAAGGTTAAGGGGAGATTTACCAGAATGGTACCAGGGGATGAGGGGCTTGAGTTACGTGGAGAGACTGGAGAAGCTGGGATTGTTTTCCTTGGAGCAGAGAAGGTTAAGGGGAGATTGACCAGAATGGTACCAGGGATGAGGGACTTCAGTTACGTGGAGAGTCTGGAGAAGCTGGGGTTGTTCTCCGTGGAGCAGAGAAGGTTAAGGGGAGATTGACCAGAATGGTACCAGGGATGAGGGGCTTGAGTTACGTGGAGAGTCTGGAGAAGCTGGGGTTGTTCTCCTTGGAGCAGAGAAGGTTAAGGGGAGATTTACCAGAATGGTACCAGGGGATGAGGGGCTTGAGTTATGTGGAGAGACTGGAGAAGCTGGGGTTGTTCTCCTTGGAGCAGAGAAGGTTAAGGGGAGATTTACCAGAATGGTACCAGGGGATGAGGGGCTTGAGTTACGTGGAGAGACTGGAGAAGCTGGGATTGTTCTCCTTGGAGCAGAGAAGGTTAAGGGGAGATTTAATAGAGGCATTCAAAAATTAGATAGGGAGACACTGTTTCCGCTGGCAGGAGGGTCGGTATCCAGAAGACACAGATTTAAGGTAATTGGCTAAAGAATCAGAGGGGGAGATGAGGAGAATTTGTTTAATACAGCGAGTTGTTGTGGTCTGGAATGCACTGCCTGAAAGGGTGGTGGAAGCAGATTGAATAGTAACTTTCAAAAGGGAATTGGATAAATACTTGAAAAGGAGAAATTTGCAGGGCTAGGGGGAGAAGAGCGGGGGAGTGGGACTAACTGGAGACCTGAGTGTCCTTGTGCACCAGTCGCTGAAGGTAAGCATGCAGGTGCAGCAGGCGGTTAAGAAGGTAAGTGGTATGTTGGCCTTCGTAGCGAGAGGGTTCCAGTACAGGAGCAAGGATGTCTTGCTGCAGTTGTACAGGGCCTTGGTGAGACCACATCTTGAGTATTGTGTGCAGTTTTGGTCGCCTTATCTGAGGAAGGATGTTCTTGCCATGGAAGAAGTGCAGCGAAGATTCACCAGGCTGATACCTGGGATGGCAGGAATGACGTATGAGGAGAGATTGGGTCGATTGGGCTTGTACTCGCTGGAGTTTAGAAGAATGAGAGGGGATCTCATTGAAACTTATAAAATTCTAACAGGACTGGACAGACTAGATGCAGGAAGGATGTTCCCGATGGCGGGGGAGTTCAGAACCAGGGGTCACAGTCTAAGGATAAGGGGTAAGCCATTTAGGACTGAGATGAGGAGGAATTTCTTCACCCAGAGAGTGGTGAACCTGTGGAATTCTCTACCACACAAGGCAGTTGAGGCCAGTTCATTAAATACATTCAAGAAGGAGTTGGATATATTTCTTAAGGCTAAAGGGATCAAGGGGTATGGGGAGAAGGCAGGGACAGGGTACTGAATTTGGATGATCAGCCATGATCACATTGAATGGCGGAACAGGCTCGAGGGGCCGAATGGCCTACTCCTGCTCCTATCTTCTATGTTTTCTATGTTTTCTGTGAGAGCTCTTTCAAAAGCTGGCACAGGCACGATGGGCCGAATGACCTCCTCCGGTGCTGTACGATTCAATGATGCTAATTATTGCCGGATTTCTCTTGCAGCGGCCCAGATGCTGCCCCGGCTTCGATCGCCGGGGCCGAGCTCGAGCGTCCACGAGCGGCTGGTTCCGAGCGTCCGGACGCCGCTCCCCCCACCTCCCCCCCTCACCCCCGCCCCCCGCAGGCTCAGCCCCAAGCCCAGGCCGCCCTCCATTGTGGACCGGAACGTCAAGACCCTGCTGAACTACACCATCAACATCGACCGGGCTGAGGCTGCCTCCGCTCCCCGTTCCCCGCCACCCTCCCCCTCCCCCACCCGCCCCCCGCCCCAGCGATTCGCACGGATGAGGGCGGACGACGACGACGACGCGATGGTGGCGCGCTCCAACGTGATCATGGACTTGGACCCGGAGTCTCACGACAATCAGCAGCACCTGAGTGGGTGAGAGGACCTGGTGAGGGGGCAGGAGCAGGCTTGAACTGGGAATGGTAGCATAGTGGTTATGTTACTGGACTAGTAATCCAGCGGCCTGGACTAATGATCTGGCAGAATTTCAATTCAGTTCATTAAATAAATCTGGAATTTTTTTTTAAGAAGCTAGTGACAGTAATGGTGACCATGATTGTCGTAAAAACCCATCTGGTTCACTAATGTCCTTTAGGGAAGGAAATCTGCCGTCCTTACCCGGTCTGGCCGGTATGTGACTCCAGACCCACAGCAATGTGGTTGACTTAACGGCCCCTCTGAAATGGCCCAGCGAGCCACTCGGTTGTAAAAAGCCGCTACGACAAAGTCACTGTGGGAGGACCTTCACCACACGGACTGCAGCGGTTCAAGAAGGTGGTTTCAGCACCTCCTTGCCAAGGGCAATTCACAGAATCACAGAAACCCCACAATGCAGATAGAGGCCATTTCGGCCCATCGAGCCTGCACCGACACATATTCCACCCGATTCCCGTAACCCCACGTATTTAATCCCCCTAACACTAAGGGTCAATTTATCGTAGCCAATCAACCTAACCCGCACATCTTTGGACTGTGGGAGGAAACCGGAGCACCCGGAGAAAACCCACGCAAACACGGGGAGAATGTGCAAACTCCACACAGACAGTCGCCCAAGGCCGGATTCGAACCCGGGTCCCTGGCGCTGTGAGGCAACAGTGCTAACCACTATGCCACTGGGATGGGCAATAAATGCTGGCCTTGCCAGCGACGCCCACATGAATCCTGTGAATGAATATTTTTTAAAAACTGTAAGGGAGGAGCAATTTCGGAGAAGGTGGGAGAATTTGAGCAGAAATTGAGGAAGAATTAAGTGAATGGGCAAAACTGCGGCAAATGGATTTCAATGTAAACAAATGAGAGGTCATCACTTTGGAGCTAAAAGGGTAGAGCAGGGTACTTTCTAAATGGTGAAAGGCTAAAAACAGTGGAGGTCCAAAGAGACTTGGGGGGTCCAGGTACACAGATCATTAAAATATGAAATAACGACAGAAAATGCTGGAAATACTCAGCAGGTCAGGCAGCATCCGTGAAGGGAGAAACAGAGTTAACGTTTCAGGTCTGGGACCCTTCATCAGAACTGGAAAAAGCTGGAGATGTAACAGATATTGGCCCTGAAATTAGGATCGGGGGCTTGCCGCGCGTGCAAGCCCCCGATCTGCACTCACCCGGCGCGCCGACATCTGAAGCCCGGGCCTGTTTGCATTTCCTGCCACAGGCCCGGTTCTGATCCCGGCGCGCTGTGCTAACCTGATCCAGCGGCGTAGTTAGTGCGATGTGCCGGCTGGGATCAGGTGAGCACCGTGCAGCCAATCAGGGGAGGGGAAACTTCATTCATGAGTTTGACAGTAAGAGCTGTCAAACTCATGAAAAGTATGGGCTGCCAAAACACTACTTTAACTTTAAATAAACATTTTAAAAACATCCCACTGATTATATTAACTATAAATAAGTTTTTTAAAATGTTTTAAACAATTAATCAATTTTTTGAAAAAAATAAATTTTTAAAAAATAGGGTCTAAAACTAAGCTTACCTTACTGTAAATTCTTTAAAAATAATAAACCTGTGGAAAAAAAATTTCTACATTGTACTAAAAGCCCACTTACCTGTAAAACTAAGTACTTACGTCTGGTTTTTCCACACGTAAAGACCGGAGGCCTTTACACGCGCGCAACTCTGGAAAAATAAGGAATTTCAGTGCGCACGTGCTGCCTGTGCAGTCGCGCGCGTTCTGCCTCTTAACCCCTTGGGTCAGAGGACAGGAAATGCCGGTTTTCCCCGCATGCGCTGTGCATGCTGAAAACCGGCAATTCCTCCGGTCACACGCGTGAGTACCCTGTCCGTACTCACACGTTGTGCCCGGAATTACTGGGCCAATAAACAGGTGCAGAGACCGGGGGGGTGGGGTTTAGGAGGGGAGGAAGGAATTGAAAGAACGTGCTGTGAAAATGTTGCAAATGGGAATGGCAAAATCATACTGCATCAAAAATGGGGGCAGGGATAATGATCTGAAATTGTTGAACTCGATATTGAGTCCGGCAGGCTGTAAAGTGCCCAATCGAAAGATGTTCCTCGAGCTTACGTTGAGCTTCATTGGAACACCGTCTCTGCGCCTGCTTAGTATCTGTTACATCTCCAGCTTTTTCCAGTTCTGACGAAGGGTCCCAGACCTGAAACGTTGGCCCAGAAATTCGGGTCGGGGGCTTCCCGCGGGTGCAAGCCCCCGACCTACACTTACCTAGCGCGCCGGCCGTTGAGGTCTGGGCCTGCGTGGATTTCCGGTCTGTGGCCCGCTCCAGCTCCCGGCGCGCTGTGCGTGCGTGACCCAGCGGCGTACTTAGTGCGATGCGTCGGCTGGGATCACGTGAGCACTGGGCAACCAATCAGAGGAGGCAAAAGTCCATTCATGAGTTTGACAGAAAGAACTGTCAAACTCATGAAAACTCCGGGCGCCCAAAACAGTACTTAACCTTAAAATAAATTTTTAAAAAACATCACACTATTTAAATCAACTATAAATAACGTTAAATAACCATTTTAAACAATAACTTACATTTTTGAAAAAAATAATTTTATAAAAAATCGGAGCTAAAAATACACTTACCTTACTGTAAAGTATTTAAAAATAATAAACCTGTGGAAAAAATGTTCTAATTTTAATTAATTGACCACTTACCTTTTAAAATGAAGTCCTTGCGTCTGCTTTTTTAATGTGTAAAACGTAGAGGCCTTCACCCACGGGCAAACCTGTCAAAAAAAAGGAAGTTCAACGCGCAGGCGCAGACTCCTGCGCGCACGCGTTCGACCTCTGAATCCCTTCGTTCAGAGGATCGGAAATGCCGTTTTCCCGCGCATGCGCAGTGCATGCAAGAAACCGGCACTTCCACTGGGTCCACGCGTGGGTACTCCGTGCGTACTCACACGTTGGGACCCGAATTACTGGGCCGTTAACTCTGTCTCTCTCTCCACCGATGCTGCCTGGCCTGCTGAGTATTTCCAGCATTTTCTGTTGTTATTTCAGATTTCCAGCATCCGCAGTATTTTGCTATTATATTAAAATGTCATGAACAGGTACAGAAAATAATGAAAAAGGCTAATGGAATGCTGGCCTTTATATCTAGAAGACTAGAATACAAGGGGGTAGAAGTTATGCTGCAGCTGTACAAAGCCCTGGTTAGACCACACCTGGAGCACTGGGAGCAGTTCTGGGCACCACACCTGAGGAAGGATATACTGGCCTTGGAGCGTAGGTTTACCAGAACTACACAAATTAGGCTTGTATTCCCTGGAATGTAGAAGGTTAAAGGGTGATCGGATCAAAGTTCTCAGGATATTAAGGGGAACTGATAGGGTAGATATAGAGAGAGAGAAACTATTTCCGCTGGTTGGGGATTCTAGGACTAGGGGGATAATTTTAAAATTAGAGCCAGATCTTTCAGGAGTGAAATTAGGAAACACTTCGACACACAAAGGGTGGTAGAGGTTTGGAACTCTCTTCCCCAAACGGCACTTGATGCTCGGTCAATTTTAAATTTGAGATTGATAGGTTTTTGTTAACTGAAGCTATTAAGGGATACGGGGCAAAGGCGGGTAAATGGAGATAGGTCACAGATCAGCCATGATCTCATTGAATGGCGGAACAGGCTCGAGGGGCCGAATGGCCTCCTCCTGCTCCTATCTTCCGATGTAACTCAGAGCAAATTGAAGAGAAATGGCCGAGAAATTGAGGTGAAACTGAGGAGGAATTAGAAGAGAATTTGGGGAGAAATGTACAGGAATTGAGTAGAAATTGAAGATTCACTGAGGAGAAATTGATGTGACATTGATGAGAAACTGGAGGAGAATTTCGTCGAACCTTTTCTGCACAGAAGGGGGCTGATGTGCCTTCAATAACCACAAAACTAGAAGTTATAGACTTTAACAAGTTGGCTTTTAATCACTAAGATCAGAGCTAACATCTCAACACACCGACTGGCTCACAGGAATGAGTCATACAGATCCTGGGATCTTTAAGTAAGAGAAGTCAGGGGCGGAGCCAAGAGCCAAGACCTGGAACCTTCCAGGTTAGTCAGGGAAGAGGAAGTGAAACTATACACCGTGTGGGGGAGGGTAATATACATGAGTGCAAAACGAATACAGGCAAGACAAGCAGATTTCATTACATTGGCCATTCGGCCCGTCGTGCCTGTGTTTTTTGAAAGAGATGTCCAAATTAATCCCAAACCCCAGATTTTCCCCCGTAACCCTGCAAATTGGTCCTCTTCAAGTACGTGTCCAATTACCTTTTGAAAGTTCCGATGCAATCTGACTCCACCACCCTTTCAGGTAGCGGGTTCCAGATCTTAACAACCCTCTGTGTGGAAAAAATGTCTCCACATTTTCCACTCTAGCTCTTTTGTCAATTATTTTAAATCTACAATCTCTGGTTCAGAGGAAACCGTTTCTCCCTACTTGCTCTATCAAAACCCCTCATCATTAGGAATACCTCAATTAGCTCTGCCCTGAACCGTCTCTGCTCCAAGGAGAACAATCCCAACTTTTCCAGCCTCTCCACATAACTGAAGTCCCTCATCCTGGTAAACCTCTGCACCCTCTCCTGGGCCTTGACGTCCTTCCTAAAGTTCGGTGCCCGGAATTGTACTCAATACTCCAGCTGAGGCCTAACCAGAGATTTGTAAAGGTTTACAATGACTTCCTTCTTTTTGTATTCAATGCCCCTATTTACAGAGCCAAGTATCCCATACGCTTTCTGAACTGTCTTATCAACTTGCCCTGCCACCTTCGAGGATTAGTGAATATGCACCCCCAGGTCCCTCTGCTCTTCCACCTCCCTCAAAATAGTACCATTTAGATTGTACGGCCTCTCCATGTTGTTCCTTCCCAAACTTCACACTTATCAGCATTAAATGGCATCTGCCATGTGTTTGCCCATTTCACCAGCCTGTCTACATCCTCCTGAAGGTTCACCAGGCTGATACCTGGGATGGCAGGAATGACGTATGAGGAGAGATTGGGTCGATTGGGCTTGTACTCGCTGCAGTTTAGAAGAATGAGAGGGGATCCCTGAGGGTAGCGGAGCGGGCCCAGGGGCCGTGTAGCCTGATCCTGCTCCTATTTCGTGTGTCTAATTCTGTTAGATTCAGGAGATGGTTCTGTGATAGTAGATTGGCGGTTAGGATCAGATCAGCCATGATCTTATTGAATGGCGGAGCAGGCTCGAGGGGCCGATTGGCCTACTCCTGCTCCTATTTCTTATGTTCTTATGCTACTGTCCTCACTATTTACTACATTGCCAAGTTTTGTATCATCTGCAAACTTCAAATTTGTACTCCTTATACCCAACTCCAGGTCATTTCTACATAACAAGAAAAGCAATGGTCCCAATACCGACCCCTGGGAGACCCCACCTCATACTTCGCTCCAGTCAGTAAAACATCCGTTCGCCACTACTCTCTGCCTCCTATCCCTTAGCCAATTACGTACCCAAGTTAACACTGTCCCTTTAATACTATGTTTCTTCTATTTTCCATGTCTGTTATGTGGTACTTTATTAAATGCCGTTTGAAAGCCCATATATACAACATCTACTGCACTACCTTCATCAACCCTCTCTGTTACTTCATCATAGACATAGAAACATAGAAGATAGGAGCAGGAGTCGGCCATTCGGCCCCTCGAGCCTGCTCCACCATTCAATGAGATCATGGCTGATCATCCAAATTCAGTACCCTGTCCCTGCTTTCTCCCCATATCCCTTGATCCCTTTAGCCTTAAGAAATATATCTAACTCCTTCTTGAATATATTTAATGAATTGGCCTCAACTGCCTTCTGTGGTAGAGAATTCCACAGGTTCGCCACTCTCTGGGTGAAGAAATTCCTCCTCATCTCTGTCCTAAATGGCTTACCCCTTATCCTTAGACGGTGACCCCTGGTTCTGGACTCCCCGACCATCGGGAACATCCTTCCTGCATCTAGTCTGTCCAGTCCTGTTAGAATTTTATAAGTTTCAATGAGATCCCCTCTCATTCTTCTAAACTCTAGCGAATATAAGTCCAATCGACCCAATCTCTCCTCATACGTCATTCCTGCCATCCCAGGTATCAGTCTGGTGAATCTTCGCTGCACTCCCTCCATGGCAAGAACATCCTTCCTCAGATAAGGCGACCAAAACTGCACACAATACTCAAGATGTGGTCTCACCAAGGCCCTGTACAACTGCAGCAAGACATCCTTGCTCCTGTACTCGAATCCTCTCGCTACGAAGGCCAACATACCATTTGCCTTCTTAACCGCCTGCTGCACCTGCATGCTTACCTTCAGCGACTGGTGCACAAGGACACCCAGGTCTCGTTGCACTTCCCCCTCTCCCAATCTATTGCCGTTCAGATAATAATCTGCCTTCCTGTTTTTGCCACCAAAGTGGATAACCTCGCAGTTATCCACATTATACTGCATCTGCCATGCATCTGCCCAATCACCCAACCTGTCCAAATCAAAGAACTCAATCAGGTTAGCCAGACACGATTTGCCTTTAACAAATCCATACTGGCTATCCCTTATTAACCAATGCTTCTCCAAGTGAGAATTGATTTTGTCCTTGACAATGGTCTCTGGTAGTGGCCTGTAGTTACCAGGTTTATACCTCTCCCCATTTTTTGAATAGGGGTGTAATATTTGAAACCCTCCAGTCCTCTGGCAATGCTCCCATATCGAAGGAGGATTGAAAGATTGTGGTCAGAGCTTCTGCTATCTCCACCCTAGCTTCCCTCAGCAACCTAGGAAGCATCTCAACTGGTCCGGGTGACTTATTAACTTTGAGTGATGCTGACCTATTTAGGGCCTCCTTCCTAGCTATTTTTATCCTATCTAATATCTCTACTCCATCATCGCTACTCCAACATTAACCTCATCCTCTTCTTTTGTGAAGACAGGTGCAAAGCCAATATTTATCCCTCAATAAACATCATTAAAAACAGATGAGCTGGTCATTGTCACATTGCTGTTTGTGGGAGCTTGCTGTGCACAAATTCACAGCCGCGTTTCCTACATTACAACAGTGACTGCACTTCGAGCAGTGCTTCATTGGCTGTGAAGCGCTTTGGGACGTCATGAAGGCACGATATAAATGTACTCGCTTATACTCGCTGGAGTTTAGAAGAATGAGAGGGGATCTCATTGAAACTTATAAAATTCTGACAGGACTGGACAGACTAGATGCAGGAAGGATGTTCCCGATGGTCGGGGAGTCCAGAACCAGGGGTCACAGTCTAAGGATAAGGGGTAAGCCATTTAGGACAGAGATGTGGAGGAATTTCTTCACCCAGAGAGTGGTGAACCTGTGGAATTCTCTACCACAAAAGGCAGTGGAGGCCAATTCATTAAATATATTCAAGAAGGAGTTGGATATATTTCTTAAGGCTAAAGGGATCAAGGGATATGGGGAGAAGGCAGGGACAGGGTACTGAATTTGGATGATCAGCCATGACCTCATTGAATGGCGGAGCAGGCTCGAGGGGCCGAATGGCCTACTCCTGCTCCTATCTTCTATGTTTCTATGTAAGTTCATTCTTTTCCAGTTGGCCCTTTAGGATTAATTATCCCCCTGCCCCCCCCCCCCCGGGATACCTGTTATCTTGTGCGACTATGGGTAGAAGGATCAGCGGGGAGTTGAGAGGAACTTTTTTCACCCAGAGGGGTGGTGGGGGTCTGGAACTCACTGCCTGAAAGGGTGGGAGAGGCAGGAACCCTC
The DNA here is from genome assembly GCF_052327205.1 of Somniosus microcephalus. NCBI lineage: Eukaryota > Metazoa > Chordata > Chondrichthyes > Squaliformes > Somniosidae > Somniosus > Somniosus microcephalus. The sequence goes on from NW_028225181.1 coordinate 19,531,892, forward strand.
AGCACATTTAAAAAGTACTTGGATGTGCACTTGAAGTGCCGAAACCTCCAGGGCTAAGGACCGAGAGCTGGAAAGTGGGATGAGGCTGGAGAGCTCTGTCGGCCGGTACAGACACGATGGGCCGAATGGCCTCCTTCTGTGCTGTAAATTTCTATGCTTTCTATGAAGTACTTATTCCGTACCTCAGTCATGCCCCCTTCCTCCACAAGAAGATTCCCATTGTTGTCCCTGATCGGCCCCACCCTTCCTTTAACTATCCTTTTACTTTCTTTATGTTTATAAAAGATTTTTTGTTACTCACTAATCTTTTCTCATACTCTCTGCCCTTCTGAGATCCTTTTTCAATTTCCCCCTGCGCTCTCTGCCTTGTGCCTGGTATTCGATTAGATTCTGTTCCTGACACTTGTCATAAACCTCCTTTTTCCGTTTTATTTTAACCTCTATTTCTTTTGTCATCCAGGGAGCTCGAGCTTTGGATGCCCCATCTTTCCTCCTTATGGGAATAGGCTTGGTTTGTACCCGAACTATCTCTGCCTTGAAGGCCTGCCATTGCTCATTTTTACTGTTTTCTTGGCCAGTCTTTGTTTCCAGTCCCCCTGTGCTCAATCCCTTGTCAAATCGCTGAAATTGCCACTCTTCCAGTTGGGTATTTTCGCCATTGATTTTTCTTTGTCGTTTTCTGCTGCTCAGATTTCGCTAGATGTTCGAAAGATCGAACAAATAGTTTCGCAATTTTCCTTTTAGGGTTCAAATGTAAGTTTTGGTCTGAACAAACACACAGGCAACAGATTTCACGTACAAAGATTTATCTATATATAAAGGAATCGATCTGTCTTTCTGTCTATCTGTCTGTCCTTCTGTCTGTCTGTCCTCGGGTGTGCGTCTGTCCGGCTATGCGCTCGAAAGTTATAGAGCCTACCTACGCGCGCATTACCTCCGAAGAAAGCTTACGCTTCCGGGACGGTCATAAGCATATTTACTTTTCGGTCGGACGAAAATTGTTCGCGCCTTATGCAAAAAACCTTCAAAATTAAACTCATTATCTGCTACTTAGCATTGATTGACTGACGTCAAGGTTCGACCAATCCTGTGCCGTCACGATTGACCAATCCTACAGTACGGTCCCCTGATGGTTGGCCAATCGGTGTGTGTGTGTGTGGGCGGGAATAATCGTTTTCATCTCAGGGATCTGGCAGCCATTGTTTCACTGCCATTACTTCAGCTTCCAGCTCAAACTACTTTGATCGTCCAGCTTTGAAAAAGTTAGTATCCCTTTTAAAAATAACATAAGATTTACCAAAAACGTTTTATAAGTACTTTCACTTTCATCTTTCAAGGTATTAAAAGGTAGAAATGTTGCCCGGCAGCAGATTGAGAGAGGGACACAGACAGGGCCCAAAACCTCGCACTCGATTTAAACCGCCCGGCCCAAAACAGCCCTGGCAAAGCCGGGCTCCCCCAGCTAGTCTTTAATAAATGCTTAACAAACACCGTTCATTATTTAAACTACAATTCCAAAATATAAGACTCACAACTTATATTGATACTACCCTGATTTTGTCCGAGGTGATCAATCTCTGTCCAAACCTCTACGTAGGGTTTCTGTCCCCAGGTCCCTGCTGTCGAGTGTTGCTCCTAGGTCCTCGCTTGCTATCTGGGGTTTTTCCTCCTGGCTTATACTATCCTATAATCTGTCCCATCTCTTTGGTTACACATTTGTTACTGTCCCTGCATCCTGATGATTAGTTTACCCTATTCCACATCCTGTCTCATCTCCTTGATTAGTTTACGTCTTACTTCATTTAACTGGCGTCTGTAGAGACCTCACTCGTGTCTGACGAGGTTACCTAGGAGTCCTCTGTTTAGAACATTCCTGAGCCTCTGCATTATTTATCCATTATCCCTTACACATGGTGATTCCTTCACTTTATTTCAGTTTTCTTACATAGCTTCCATTTCCACACTTTCCATAACTACTTCAAACCTAATTATATTCTGATCGCTATTACCCAAATGCTCTCTCACTGAAACATGCTCCACTTGCCCCAATTCATTCCCCAGAACTAGATCCAGCACTGTGTCCTTCCTCATTGGGCTAGAAACATACTGATGAAGAAAGTTCTCATGTATACATTTTAGGAATTCTTCTCCTCCTTGTCCTTTATTCTGTTTTTCCCCAGTCTATATTCGGGTAATTGAAGTCCCCTACTATTACTGCTCTATTATTTTTACATTTCTCTGACATTTCCCTACAGATTTGCCTCTCTATCTCCTTCTTACTATTAGAACCGGGTTTTCCTGGTCCTCGTCTTGAGTTCCGTAGTACGAAGAATGATTTCAGGCTCGAGGGTTCGGAGAGTTAAAACAACATTTTATTACTTCCAACTGTTCGCAGTGGTCACACAGTATATTGAGGTCTTTTACAGTACATTCGTGTCCCGAGAGTCACACCGGGTTAGGCACGTGTTGCCAGCATTTACGTCCCCGGGAGGTGTCTGACTCTCTTGATGATCCACACGTCTTCTGGCTAAGGGGCGAATACCGGTAGGGAAGCCCCTTTTATACAGTGGGACAAGGGTCATTACATCACTTCCCTGGCAACAACCGTTCTCCAATGGGGATCACTTAAGCCCTTTCAGTTTGGCCACGATCTGGTCTTCAGTCTGGCGGGCAAGTCCTGACTTGCCTCACTGTTGCATATGCCTTCCTGAAGTACCGGATCGTGATTGGGCACCGCACAATAGCTAGCCAATCATCTTCTAGCTAGCAGTTAAGCCCTTTCAGTGACCTTTATTACTCGTTAACACTTGGCCGCAGGCTGGGGCAGGTGTCTCTCTTTTCTGCTAGCTTTGCACTTTGCAAAGCTGGGGCTGCTCTTTAATCTAATCTAGACTTTCCTCGTGCGAAGCCATTTTTGTAAGCCAATTCATCGTCCATTTTATTCACATTTCCACATCACTATTTGGGGGTCGATAGTAAACACCCAGCAAAGTAACAGCTCCTTTTCTGTTCCTTAACTCCAACCAAATAAATTCAGTCTTTGAACCCTCTAGAATGTCGTCCCTTTGTAGAACTGTATCGAATCCTCGATCAATGCTGCCACACACCTGTATTTTCATCCTTCCCTAACCCTCGAGAAAACATTGCAGCCAGGAATGTTTAATTCCCATTCCTGTCTATGTTTAAGCCAGGTCTCCTTATAGCCACTATATCATAACTCCATGTGGCAACTTGCGCCTGTAACTCATCAATCTTATTTGTAACAAATTGAGGAGAACAGGGGGAGAAATTGAGGAAAAACTCAGGAGAAACTGAAGAGAATCTGTCGAGTAATTGAGCAGGAATTGAGAAGTCACAAGAACTTTAGGAGAAATTGAAGAGAAACTAGCAAAGAAATTGAGTTGATATTGGGGAGAAGTTCAGGAGACCAGGGGGCAGAAATTGAGTTGATATTGGGGAGAAGTTCAGGAGAACAGGGGGCAGAAATTGAGTTGATATTGGGGAGAAGTTCAGGAGAACAGGGGGCAGAAATTGAGTTGATATTGGGGAGAAGTTCAGGAGACCAGGGGCAGAAATTGAGGGGAGATTGAGGAGAAACGTAGCAGCAAATGAGGACAAATTGGGGAAAAATTGAGCAGGCATTGAGGAGAATATGGGGAATGTTTGAGGATAAATTGAGGACTAATCGGAGAAAAACAGGAGAAATTCAGAAGAAATCAGGGAGAAATTAATGAGAAACTGGGGAGCAATTGAAGAAGTGAAAGGCAGCTGAGGAGAAATTGATAAAGAATTGAGTAATTGAGAAATTGATAAAGAATTGAGCAATTGAGAAATTGATAAGGAATTGAGTAATTGAGAAATTGATAAAGAATTGAGCAATTGAGAAATTGATAAAGAATTGAGTAATTGAGAAATTGATAAAGAATTAAGCAATTGACAAATTGATAAAGAATTAAGCAATTGAGAAATTGATAAAGAATTGAGTAATTGAGAAATTGATAAAGAATTAAGCAATTGACAAATTGATAAAGAATTGAGTAATTGAGAAATTGATAAAGAATTGAGTAATTGAGAAATTGATAAAGAATTAAGCAATTGACAAATTGATAAAGAATTGAGCAATTGAGAAATTGATAAAGAATTGAGTAATTGAGAAATTGATAAAGAATTGAGTAATTGAGAAATTGATAAAGAATTGAGCAATTGAGAAATTGATAAAGAATTGAGTAATTGAGAAATTGATAAAGAATTGAGTAATTGAGAAATTGATAAAGAATTGAGCAATTGAGAAATTGATAAAGAATTGAGTAATTGAGAAATGATAAAGAATTGAGCAATTGAGAAATTGATAAAGAATTGAGTAATTGAGAAATTGATAAAGAATTAAGCAATTGACAAATTGATAAAGAATTAAGCAATTGAGAAATTGATAAAGAATTGAGTAATTGAGAAATTGATAAAGAATTAAGCAATTGACAAATTGATAAAGAATTGAGTAATTGAGAAATTAATAAAGAATTGAGTAATTGAGAAATTGATAAAGAATTAAGCAATTGACAAATTGATAAAGAATTGAGCAATTGAGAAATTGATAAAGAATTGAGTAATTGAGAAATTGATAAAGAATTGAGTAATTGAGAAATTGATAAAGAATTGAGTAATTGAGAAATTGATAAAGAATTAAGCAATTGACAAATTGATAAAGAATTGAGTAATTGAGAAATTGATAAAGAATTAAGCAATTGACAAATTGATAAAGAATTGAGTAATTGAGAAATTGATAAAGAATTGAGTAATTGAGAAATTGATAAAGAATTAAGCAATTGACAAATTGATAAAGAATTAAGCAATTGACAAATTGATAAAGAATTAAGCAATTGACAAATTGATAAAGAATTGAGTAATTGAGAAATTGATAAAGAATTGAGTAATTGAGAAATTGATAAAGAATTGAGTAATTGAGAAATTGATAAAGAATTAAGTAATTGACAAATTGATAAAGAATTAAGCAATTGACAAATTGATAAAGAATTGAGCAATTGAGGAGAAATTGATAAGGAATTGTTTGAGGGAGATGGCTTATCGGGGGAAGGCAGCAGCAGCCAACTTCCTGGCACCATGGGTGGTTCTGCTGCACAGGATGGGAGGAAAAAGGGTGGGAGAGCTATAGTGATAGGGGATTCTATTGTAAGGGGAATAGATAGGCGTTTCTGCGGCCGCAAATGAGACTCCAGGATGGTGTGTTGCCTCCCTGGTGCAAGGGTCAAAGATGTCTCGGGGCGACTGCAGGGCATTCTGGAGGGGGAGGGTGAACAGCCAGTTGTCGTGGTGCATATAGGTACCAACGATATAGGTAAAAAATGGGATGAGGTCCTAAAAGCTGAATGTAGGGAGTTAGGAGGTAAATTTAAAAAATAGGACCTCAAAGGTAGTAATCTCAGGATTGCTACCAGTGCCACGTGCTAGTCAGAGTAGAAATAGAAGGCTATTTCAGATGAATACATGGCTAGAGGAATGGTGTAAGGGGGAGGGATTCAAATTCCTGGGACATTGGAACCAGTTCTGGGAGAGGTGGGACCAGTACAAACTGGACAGTTTGCACCTGGGCAGGACCGGGACCGATGTCCTAGGGGGAGTGTTTGCTAGTGCTGTAGGGGAGGGTTTAAACTAAAATGGCAGGGGGTTGGGAACCTGTGCAGTGAGACAGAGGAAAGGGAAACAAGGATAGAAACAAAAGACAGGAAGAAGAAAAGCAAAAGTGGAAGGCAGAGAAATCATGGGTGTAAATCAAACAGGGCTACAGTAAATAATCATTCTAAAAGGACTAAGAGTGTTAAAAAAACAAGCCTGAAGGCTTTGCGTCTTAATGCGAGGAGCATTCATAATAAGGTGGATGAATTAGCTGCGCAAATAAATGTAAACGGATATGATATAATTGGGATTACGGAGACATGGCTCCAGGGTCACCAAGGCTGGGAATTCAACATCCAGGGGTATTCAATATTCAGGAAGGACAGGCAAAAAGGAAAAGGAGGTGGGGTAGCATTGCTGGTTAAAGAGGAGATTAACACAATAGTAAGGAAGGATATTAGCTCTGATGATGTGGAATCTGTATGGGTAGAGTTGAGAAATACCAAGGGGCAGAAAACGTTAATGGGAGTTGTATACAGACCCCCAAACAGTAATGCTGAGGTTGGGGATGGCATTAAATGGGAAATTAGAGACGCGTGCAATAAGGGTACAGCAGTTATCATGGGTGACCTTAATCTACATATAGATTGGGCTAACCAAATTAGTAACAATACTGTGGAGGAGGAATTCCTAGAGTGTATACGGGATGGTTTCCTGGACCAATATGTCGAGGAACCAACTAGAGATCAGGCCATCTTAGACTGGGTATTATGTAATGAGAAAGGATTAATTAGCAATGTTGTTGTGCGAGGCCCCTTGGGGAAGAGCGATCATAATATAGAATTCTTCATTAAGATGGAGAGTAAAGTATTTGACTCAGAGACTCGGGTCCTGAATTTAAATAAACGAAACTACAATGGTATAAGGTGTGAGTTGGCTAGGATGGACTGGGGAACGTTACTTAAAGGGTTGATGGTGGATAGGCAATGGCAAACATTTAAAGATCGCATGGATGAACTACAGAATTTATTCATCCCTGTTTGGCATAAAACTAAAACAAAAAAGGTGACTCAACCGTGGCTACCAAGGGAAATTAGGGATAGCATAAGATCCAAGGAGAGGACATATAAATTGACCAGAAAAAGCAGCAAACCTGAGGATTGGGAACAGTTTAGAATTCACCAAAGGAGGACAAAGGGATTAATTAAGAGGGGGAAAATAGAATATGAGAGTAAGCTTTCAAGGAACATAAAAACAGACTGTAAAAGCTTCTATAGATATGTGAAGAGAAAAAGATTGGTGAAGTCAAGCGTAGGTCCCTTGCCGTCAGATTCTGGGGAATTTATAATGGGGAACAAAGAAATGGCAGACCAATTAAATATATACTTTGGTTCTGTCTTCACAAAGGAGGACACAAATAACCTTCCAGAGATGTATGGGAACATAGGGTCTAATGAGAGGGAGGAATTGAATGAAATCAGTATTTGTAGGGAAATGGTGTTAGGGAAATTGACGGCATTGAAGGCCGATAAATCCCCAGGGCCTGATAATCTACATCCTAGGGTACTTAAGGAAGTGGCCCTAGAAATAGTAGATGCATTGCTGGTCATCTTCCAAAATTCTATAGACTCTGGAACAGTTCCCATGGATTGGAGGGTAGCTAATGTAACCCCACTATTTAAAAAAGGTGGTAGAGAGAAAATGGGGAATTATAGACCAGTATGTCTGACATCGGTAGTGGGGAAAATGCTAGAGTCCATTATAAAAGATGTAATAGCAGAGCACTTGGAAAACAGTGACAGGATCGGAGAAAGTCAACATGGATTTACAAAAGGTATATCATGCTTGACTAATCTACTGGAATTTTTTGAGGATGTAACTGATAGAATAGATAAGGGAGAACCAGTGGATGTGGTGTATTTGGAATTTCAGAAGGCTTTCAATAAGGTCCCGCATAAGAGATTGGTGTGCAAAGTTAAAGCACATGGGATTGGGGGTAAGGTACTGACTTGGATAGAGAACTGGTTGGCAGACAGGAAGCAAAGAGTTGGAATAAACGGGTCTATTTTCCGAGTGGCAGGCAGTGACTAGTGGGGTACCGCAGGGATCGGTGCTAGGACCCCAGCCATTCACAATATATATTAATGATCTAGACGATGGAACTAGATGTAATATCTCCAAGTTTGCAGACGACACAAAGCTGGGTGGGCGTGTGTGCTGTGAGGAGGGTGCAGAGAAACTCCAGTATGATTTGGACAGGTTGGGTGATTGGGCAGATGCATGGCAGATGCAATATAACGTGGATAAATGCGAGGTTATCCACTTTGGTGGCAAAAACAGGAAGACAGATTATTTTCTGAATGGCAATAGATTGGGAAAAGGGGAAGTGCAACGAGACCTGGGTGTCCTTGTGCACCAGTCGCTGAAGGTAAGCATGCAGGTGCAGCAGGCGGTTAAGAAGGCAAATGGTATGTTGGCCTTCATAGCGAGAGGATTTGAGTACAGGAGCAAGGATGTCTTGCTGCAGTTGTACAGGGCCTTGGTGAGACCACATCTTGAGTATTGTGTGCAGTTTTGGTCGCCTTATCTGAGGGAGTGCAGCAAAGATTCACCAGACTGATACCTGGGATGGCAGGAATGACGTATGAGGAGAGATTGAGTCGATTAGACTTATACTCACTGGAGTTTAGAAGAATGAGAGGGGATCTCATTGAAATTTATAAAATTCTAACAGGACTAGACAGACTAGACGGAAGGATGTTCCCGATGGCGGGGGAGTCCAGAACCAGGGGTCACAGTCTAAGGATAAGGGATAAGCCATTTAGGACAGAGATGAGGAGGAATTTCTTCACCCAGAGAGTGGTGAACCTGTGGAATTCTCTACCACAGAAGGCAGTAGAGGCCAATTCATTAAATATATTCAAGAAGGAGTTGGATATATTTCTTAAGGCTAAAGGGATCAAGGGATATGGGGAGAAAGCAGGGACCGGGTACTGAATTTGGATGATCAGCCATGATCACATTGAATGGCGGAACAGGCTCGAGGGGCCGAATGGCCTACTCCTGCTCCTATCGTCTACGTTTCTATGTTTCTATGAATTGAGCAATTGATAAGGAATTGAGTAATTGAGAAATTGACAAGGAATTGAACAATTGAGGAGAAATTGGCTAGAAATTGAGGAGAACTTGGGGAGAAATAGAGCAAAATTTGGTGAAACTGAGGAGAAATTGAAGATATATTTAGGAGGAATTAAGAAGAAATTGAGTAGAATCTGGTGTGAAACTGAGGAGAAACTGAGGAGAAACTGAGGAGAAACTGAGGAGAAACTGAGGAGAAACTGAAGAGAAACTGAAGAGAAACTGGGGAGAAATTTGTGACGAGTGGCACTGGGTGAACCCAACTGCAGGAAGGCAAACTGAGGCAGAGGATAGGTTGCAAACACAAAGATAGACTTTACTAGAAACAAACAAAATAACAACAGCACAGATACGGGCTAGCAGGCCGGCAAGAGGATCACAAGGCAGTGTGAAACCCAGGACTGAGCACCAGACATAAAACTAAGCACCACTTAAATAGCAGGCATATAACCATGCGCAGGTGAGTACGATTAGGAAGAAAGAAGGAAACAATTAAGAGTTCATGGTGCCCTCTGGTGGCGAGGCGAGGCAAAACCTGGGTCATTCCTGACAGAAATTGAGGAGAAACTGGGGAGAAATTGAAGATAAACTGGGGTGAAATTGAAGAGAAATTGGGGAGCATTTGAAGAGAAACTGATGAGAAACTGGAGAAATTGAGGAAGCAGGAGGGGGTGTGTGTGGATTGTGGGCGGGTGGGGAATCCATCGAAAGATAACATATGTGAATAATTTGTGGGGACTTGTCCCTCCCCCTCCCCCTCCCCTGTCCTTTCAGAAAGCCCTGGGCTTTGCAGGTTCAAGACATCAAGAGGATCTTGTGCAACGTGGCTCTCTCTAGCAGCTGTATCTCATCTGACGTGATGTCCAATTGGATGGAAATTGAAAATTCCCGGCTGGATTTCGGGTCGAAGGTGAGCGCTTCCTTGTTCCTGCGGAGTCGTGGCACCTCTGACATGTTCCGTAATTGAGCCCGGTGGCCCTTACGATCTGGGGTGCACCCAGCCACCAGCCCAGTGTGGAATGAAGCGAGCCACTGGGACGGAGGTGGGCTACTTGCCACCCTATGAATCGCCAACTCTCTCTTAAGAGAGATGGGGAATAAGACACATTGGTTTGTGTGTGTGAGTTAGATGAATGGACTTTTCTTTTTATTCGTTCATGGGATGCGGGCATCGCTGGCGAGGCCAGCATTTATCGCCCATCCCTAATTGCCCTTCAGAAGGTGGTGGTGAGCCGCCGCCTTGAACCGCTGCAGTCCGTGTGGTGAAGGTGCTCCCACAGTGCTGTTAGGGAGGGAGTTCCAGGATTTTGACCCAGCGACGATGAAGGATCGGGTGATATACCTCCAAGTCAGGCTGGTGTGTGACTTGGAGGGGAACTTGGAGGTGGTGGTGTTCCCATGCGCTTGCTGCCCTTGTCCTTCTAGGTGGAAGAGGTCGCGGGTTTGGGAGGTGCTGCCGAAGAAGCCTTGGCGAGTTGCTGCAGTGCATCTTGTAGATGGTACACACTGCAGCCACGGTGCGCTGGTGGTGGAGGGAGTGAATGTTTAAGGTGGTGGAATCTGCACATCATTTAACACTAATGTAGCTTTCCATACATTACTCAATGACATGACTCAGACATTCATGAAAGAAAGACTTATGAAATGATACTGAGCGGCCTGCGGGTGGCGCTGCCCAGGGAGAGTACTAATACTCGGGCACGGGCCCAGCTTGCGCAGGACATTCTTAACAGGAACTAGTGAAGGACACAACTAGACCTCCATGTTGTAAAACAGTTGATTAAAGCTTTGTTTAACGCTTAGACCAAGTGCCTAGTAGTTCTCTTACGTCACTCAATACATAAAACAATAAAGTTGCCACCCCATTTATTCACTAAACATGGAATCAAGGAATGAATTATGCCTGTGCTGGCCTGTCCCACTCCCCCTGCTCTACAAGATAGACTCTGGAACAGTACCCATAGATTGGTGGGTAGCTAATGTAACCCCACTATTCAAAAAAGGTGGTAGAGAAAAAACGGGGAATTACAGACCGGTAAGCCTGACATCGGTAGTGGGGAAAATGCTAGAGTCCATTATAAAAGATGTAATAGCAGAGCACTTGGAAAACAGTGACAGGATCGGACAAAGTCAACATGGATTTACAAAAGGTAAATTGTGCTTGACTAATCTACTCGAATTTTTTGAGGATGTAACTGGTAGAATAGATAAGGGAGAACCAGTGGATGTGGTGTATCTGGACTTTCAGAAGGCTTTCGACAAGGTCCCGCATAAGAGATTAGCGTGTAAAGTTAAGGCACATGGGATTGGGGCAAGGTATTGACTCGGATAGAGACAGAAAGCAAAGAGTTGGAATAAACGGGTCTTTTTCCAAATGGCAGGCAGTGACTAGTGGGGTACCGCAGGGATCGGTCCTTGGACCCCAGCTATTCACAATATATATAAATGATCTAGACAAGGGAACTAGATGTAATATCTCCAAATTTGCAGACGACACAAAGCTGGGTGGGCGTGTGTGCTGTGAGGAGGATGCCGAGAAACTCCAGGATGGTTTGGACAGGTTGGATAATTGGGCAGAAACATGGCAGATGCAGTATAACGTGGATAAATGTGAGGTTATCCACTTTGGTGGCAAAAACAGGAAGACAGATTATTTTCTAAATGGCAATAGATTGGGAGAAGGGGAAGTGCAACGAGACCTGGGTGTCCTTGTGCACCAGTCGCTGAAGGTAAGCATGCAGGTGCAGCAGGCGGTTAAGAAGGCAAATGGTATGTTGGCCTTCGTAGCGAGAGGGTTTGAGTACAGGAACAAGGATGTCTTGCTGCAGTTGTACAGGGCCTTGGTGAGACCACACCTTGAGTATTGTGTGCAGTTTTGGTCGCCTGATCTGAGGAAGGATGTTCTTGCCATGGAGGGAGTTCAGCGAAGATTCACCAGGCTGATACCTGGGATGGCAGGAATGACGTATGAGGAGAGATTGGGTCGATTGGGCTTGTACTCGCTGGAGTTTAGAAGAATGAGATGGGATCTCATTGAAACTTATAAAATTCTAACAGGACTGGACAGACTAGATGCAGGAAGGCTGTTCCCGATGGTCGGGGAGTCCAGAACCAGGGGTCACAGTCTAAGGATAAGGGGTAAGCCATTTAGGACAGAAATGAGGAGGAATTTCTTCACCCAGAGAGTGGTGAACCTGTGGAATTCTCTACCACAGAAGGCAGTAGATGCCAATTCATTAAATGTATTCAAGAAGGAGTTGGATATATTTCTTAAGGCTAAAGGGATCAAGGGATATGGGGAGAAGGCAGGGACTGGGTACTGAATTTGGATGATCAGCCATGATCGCATTGAATGGCGGAGCAGGCTCGAGGGGCCGAATGGCCTACTCCTGCTCCTATCTTCTATGTTTCTATGTTTCTATGTTACAAGCATTTATCCAATTCCTTTTAAACGTTACTATTGAATCTGCTTCCGCTGCCCTTTCAGGCAATGCATTCCAGATCTCAACAACTCACTGCTTAAATCATTCTCCTCATCTACCCCTCTGGGTCTTTTGCAAGCTATCTTAAATCTGTGCCCGCTGGTTGTCGACCCTCCTGCCAATGGATTATTCTATCAAAACCCCTTGTGATTTTTGTACACCACTGTAAAATCAGCTCTAAGGAGAAAAGAAAGATTTATATAGCACCTATCACAGCCTCAGAAATGTAAGTCTGTCTTTTTTATTCCTTTCCCTCTGAGTCAGGAGGTTGTGTGTTCAAGTCACACTGCAGAGAGTTCAGTCCCATAATCCAGGCCGACATTCCCGGTGCTAGTTGGAGTGCGGCACTGTCCGAGGGGCAGTACTGAGGGAGCGCTGCACTGTCAGAGAGGCAGTACTGAGGGAGCGCTGCATTGTCAGAGGGGCAGTACTGAGGGAGCGCTGCACTGTCGGAGCGGCAGTACTGAGGGAGCGCTGCACTGTCGGAGGGGCAGATCTGAGGGAGCGCTGCACTGTCGGAGGGGCAGTACTGAGGGAGCGCTGCACTGTGGGAGGGGCAGTACTGAGGGAGCGCTGCACTGTCAGAGGGGCAGTACTGAGGGAGCGCTGCACTGTCCGAGGGGCAGTACTGAGGGAGCGCTGCACTGTCAGAGGGGCAGTACTGAGGGAGCGCCGCACTGTCGGAGGGGCAGTACTGAGGGAGCGCTGCACTGTCCGAGGGGCAGTACTGAGGGAGCGCCGCACTGTCGGAGCGGCAGTACTGAGGGAGCGCTGCACTGTCGGAGGGGCAGTACTGAGGGAGTGCTTCACTGTCGGAGGGACAGTACTGAGGGAGCGCTGCACTGTGGGAGGGGCAGTACTGAGGGAGACTGCACTGTCAGAGGGGCAGTACTGAGGGAGTGCTGCACTGTCCGAGGGGCAGTACTGAGGGAGCGCTGCACTGTCAGAGGGGCAGTACTGAGGGAGCGCTGCACTGTCAGAGGGGCAGTACTGAGGGAGAGCTTTACTGTCGGAGCGGCAGTACTGAGGGAGCGCTGCACTGTTGTGGGGCAGTGCTGAGGCAGCGCTGCACCGTCGGAGGGGCAGTAATGAGGAAGCGTTGCACTGTTCGAGGGGCAGTACTGAGGGAGCGCTGCACTGTCGGAGGGGCTGTACTGAGAGAGCGCTGCACTGTCAGAGAGGCAGTAATGAGGAAGCGTTGCACTGTCGGAGGGGCAGTACTGAGGGAGCGCTGCACTGTCGGAGGGGCAGTATTGAGGGAGTGCTGCACTGTCGATGGGGCAGCACTGGGAGCACTGCACTGCCGAAGGGGCTGTACTGAGGGAGCGCTGCACTGTCGGAGGGGCAGTACTGAGGAAGCGCTGCACTGTCGGCGGGTCAGTACTGAGGGAGCGCTGCACTGTCGGAAGGGCAGTACTGAGGGAGTTCGACACTTTCGGAGGGACAGTACTGAGGAATTCCTGCACTGTCAGAAGGGTATTACTGAGGGAGTGCTGCGCTCTCGGAGGGGCAGTACTGAGGAAGCGCTGAACTGTCGGAGGGGCAGTACTGAGGGAGCGCTGCACTGTCAGAAGGGCAGTACTGAGGGAGTGCTGCACTGTCGCGGGCCAGTACTGAGGGAGCGCTGCACTGTCGGAGGGGCTGTACTGAGGGAGCGCTGCACTGTCAGAGGGGCAGTACTGAGGGAGCGCTGCACTGTCGGAGTGGGCAGTACTGAGGGAGCGCTGCACTGTCGGAGGGGCAGTACTGAGGGAGCGCTGCACTGTCGGAGGGACGGTACTGAGGGAGCGCTGCACTGTCGGAGCGGCAGTACTGAGGGAGCGCTGCACTGTCAGAGGGGCAGTACTGAGGGAGCGCTGCACTGTCTGAGGGGCAGTACTGAGGGAGCGCTGCACTGTGGGAGGGGCAGTACTGAGGGAGCGCTGCACTGTCAGAGGGGCAGTACTGAGGGAGCGCTGCACTGTCTGAGGGGCAGTACTGAGGGAGCGCCGCACTGTCGGAGGGGCAGTACTGAGGGAGCGCTGCACTGTCGGAGGGGCAGTACTGAGGGAGCGCTGCACTGTCGGAGGGGCAGTACTGAGGGAGCGCTGCACTGTCGGAGGGGCAGAACTGAGGGAGTGCTTCACTGTCGGAGGGGCAGTACTGAGGGAGCGCTGCACTGTGGGAGGGGCAGTACTGAGGGAGATTGCACTGTCAGAGGGGCAGTACTGAGGGAGCGCTGCACTGTCGGAGAGGCAGTACTGAGGGAGCGCTGCACTGTCAGAGGGGCAGTACTGAGGGAGCGCCGCACTGTCGGAGGGGCAGTACTGAGGGAGCGCTGCACTGTCGGAGGGGCAGTACTGAGGGAGCGCTGCACTGTCAGAGGGGCAGTACTGAGGGAGCGCTGCACTGTCGGAGGGGCAGTACTGAGGTGGAGCGCTGCACTGTCGGAGCGGCAGGACTGAGGGAGCGCTGCACTGTTGTGGGGCAGTACTGAGGGAGCGCTGCACTGTCAGAGGGGCAGTAATGAGGAAGCGTTGCACTGTTGGAGGGGCAGTACTGAGGGAGCGCTGCACTGTCGGAGGGGCTGTACTGAGAGAGCGCTGCACTGTCAGAGAGGCAGTAATGAGGAAGCGTTGCACTGTCGAAGGGGCAGTACTGAGGGAGCGCTGCACTGTCGGACGGGCAGTATTGAGGGAGTGCTGCACTGTCGGAAGGGCAGTACTGAGGGAGTTCGACACTTTCGGAGGGACAGTACTGAGGAATTCCTGCACTGTCAGAAAGGTAATACTGAGGGAGCGCTGCACTGTCGGAGGGGCAGTACTGAGGAAGCGCTGAACTGTCGGAGGGGCAATACTGAGGGAGCGCTGCACTGTCGGAGGGGCAGTACTGAGGGAGCGCTGCATTGTCGGAAAGGCAGTACTGAGGGAGCGCTGCACTTTCGGAGGGGCAGTACTGAGGGAGCGCTGCACTGTCGGGGCAGTACTGAGGGAGCGCTGCATTGTCAGAGGGGCAGTACTGAGGGAGTGCTGTACTTTCGGAGGTGAGGTACTGAGGGAGCTCGACACCTTCGGAGGGACAGTACTGAGGAAGCGCTGCACTGTCGGAGGGCAGTACTGAGGGAGCGCTGCACTGTCGCAGGGGCAGTACTGAGGGAGCGCTGCATTGTTGGAAAGGCAGTACTGAGGGAGCGCTGCACTGTCGTAAAGGCAGTACTGAGGGAGCGCTGCACTTTCGGAGTGGCTGTTCTGAGGGCGCGCTGCACTGTGGGAGGGGCAGTACTGAGGGGGTGCTGCACTGTCGGAGGGGCAGTACTGAGGGAGCGCTGCACTGTCGGAGGGGCAGTACTGAGGGAGCGCTGCACTGTTGGAGTGGCAGTACTGAGGGAGCGCTGCACTGTCGGAGGGGCAGTACTGAGGGAGCACTGCATTGTCGGAAAGGCAGTACTGAGGGAGCGCTGCACTCTCGGGTGGGCAGTACTGAGAGAACGCTGCACTGTCGGAGAGGCAGTACTGAGGGAACGCTGCACTGTCGGAGGGGCAGTACTGAGGGAGCGCTGCACTGTCGGAGGGGCATGACTGAGGGAGCGCTGCATTGCCGGAGGGGCAGTACTGAGAAAACGCTGCAATGTCGGGGGGGCAGTACTGAGAGAACGCTGCAGTGTCGGAGGGGCGGTACTGAGGGAGCGCTGAACTGTCGGAGGGGCAGTACTGAAGGAGCGCTGCACTGTCGGAGGGGCAGTACTGAGGGAGCGCTGCACTGTCGGAGGGGCAGTACTGAGGAAGCGCTGCACTGATGGAGGGGCAGTACTGAGGGAGCGCCGCACTGTCGGAGGGGCAGTACTGAGGGA
This sequence comes from Somniosus microcephalus, assembly GCF_052327205.1. Taxonomy (NCBI): domain Eukaryota; kingdom Metazoa; phylum Chordata; class Chondrichthyes; order Squaliformes; family Somniosidae; genus Somniosus; species Somniosus microcephalus. Next base: position 19,547,972 of record NW_028225181.1, read on the forward strand.
GCGCTGCACTGTCGGAGGGGCAGTACTAAGGGGGCGCTGCACTGTTGGAGGGGCAGTACTGAGGGAGCGCTGCACTGTTGGAGTGGCAGTACTGAGGGAGTGCTGCAATGTCGGAGGGGCAGTACTGAGGGAGCGCTGCACTGTCGGAGGGGCAGTACTGAGGGAGCGCTGCACCGTCAGAGGGGCAGTACTGAGAGAACGCTGCACTGTTGGAGGGGCCGTGCTGAGGGAGCGCTGCACTGTCGGAGGGCGGTACTAAGGGAGCCCTGCACTGTCAGAGGGGCAGTACTGAGCGAGTGCTGTACTGTTGGAGGGGGCAGTACTTCGGGACCGCTGCACTATCGGAGCGGCAGTACTGAGGGAGCGCTGCACTGTCGGAGGGGCAGTACTGAGGGAGCACTGCACTGTTGGAGGGGCAGTACTGAGGGAGCGCTGCACTGTCGGAGGGGCAGTACTGAGGGAGCACTGCACTGTCGGAGGGGCAGTACTGAGGGAGCACTGCACTGTCGGAGGGGCAGTACTGAGGGAGTGCTGCACTGTCGGAGGGTCAGTACCGAGGGAGCGCTGCACTTTTGGAGGGTCAGTACTGAGGGAGCGCTGCACTGTCGGAGGGGCAGTACTGAGGGAGTGCTGCACTGTCGGAGGGGCAGTACTGAGGGAGTGCTGCACTGTCGGAGGGTCAGTACCAAGGGAGCACTGCACTGTCGGAGGTTCAGTACCGAGGGAGTACCGCACTGTCGGAGGGTCAGTACCGAGGGAGCGCTGCATTGTCGGAGGGGCAGTACTGAGGGAGCGCTGCACTGTCGGAGGGGCAGTACTGAGGGAGCACTGCACTGTCGGATGGGCAGTAGAGGTAGACTATCCTTTATCCGAAAACCTCGGGACCAGCCGTGTTTCGGTTTTAGGAAAATTTCGGTTTTCGGAAGGTGCGCGAAAACACTTCGGTTTTCAGAGGTAATTCGGTTTTCGGGAGTGCGGATAAAGGATACACTATCCCTTATCCGAAAATAACGACTATAAATACTGTAGTTACAGGGATAAATACTGTAGTACAGTTTATTTGTAAGGAAAACATTCAGTAAAACTTCAAACATGTACAGGTACAAACTAAGCTAAATACCTGTACATAAACATGCAATAAAGGTACATTACATCTGGCTTGAGGATCTTGGAGAAGATGGTACATCAGTGTTGTCATCATTGTCATCAGGTTGGAGTTGGACATCTGAAGATGGGCCAGGAACAGGATTCTCAAGTGATGAAGCAGCACTACGACAGACGGCCTTTTTAAAGACTTCTTCCAGTGTCATCTGTCTCTTTAACATTGGTTTCTGTCTAAGCAGTCTCTCTTTGATTGAGTAAACTTGCATAATCTCTTGCTCACTGATAAATGCACGTTTTTCAAGGCCAGCAATTAACTGATCACACATTGTCACCATATCGTCTATGGGGATTTTGTCACCTGTGTTCACAATGTCATCATCATCATCACTACTGTCCTCATGCTTGTCTTTATTTAACACCATTTCAGCAATTTCCCCATCACTCAACGAATTCACAACAGGCGCATCATTGTCAATGTTCAGCACTTCTTCGATGTCAGCTTCCTCTAACGTATTTACACTTTCGGATGATAAACCTTTGGCGTAAGTGAGGAGGTTTGATATCATCATCTTCTCCTGACTGACAGGAAATCCTTCAAACTCGTCATCTGCAGGTCCATCTTCATGAAACATCGTTGAAGGCCAAAGTCTGTGCCAAGCATTTGTTAATGTTGGTTTGTCAACATCGTTCCAAGCATTAGCAACTGCATAAATGGCATCCTTAACATTGAATTCTTTCAGGAAGCTTTGGATTCCTTCGCCTCTGTTGATTGCATCAAGCATAGAGTTCAAAAAAACGTCTTTATACTTGCTCTTCATGGAGCGTAAAATTCCTTGGTCACAAGGCTGTATTAAAGATGTCACATTAGGGGGAAAGTTAATGCCGAAAACATAACTTTTCACAAGAAGTTCAGGAGGGGGATGTGCGGAGCAGTTGTCCAGGAACAATAAAATTTTGCAGTTTTCTTCCAGTCCAACTTGCCTGCAATGAGCTCGTGTCGCTGGTACGAAGTGGTTATTGAACCAGTGAGAAAATATTCCTCTGGTTACCCATGCTTTCCTGCTCGCATAATAATGCACAGGTAAATTGCATACACCTTTCAAACATCTCGGATGTTGACTTTTTCCAATCACTACCAACTTTAACTTGTGTGTACCTGCAGCATTGGCACACCCAAGAACAGTCAACCTGTCCTTAGCATCCTTAAAACCTGCTGGTGCACTCTCATCAGCCGTTGCTAATGTTTTTCTAGGAACGTAGCGCCAGAACAGAGCTGTTTCATCAGCATTGTAAATTTGTTCAGGACCGAGGTTTTCATCCGATATTATTTTTGCAAACTCATCTATGTAATTTTCAGCTGCTTCATGATCAGCAGAAGCTTTTTCACCACAGATTTTCAGATATCTTATACCATGACGCTTCTTAAATGTATGCAGCCAACCTTCTGAATATTCACACTCAACTTCAATGTTCAGTTCTTCATGGTATATTCTAGCTTGCTTCATGACCATCAAACCAGTCAGTGGCACACGTTCACCTCTGCGTTGTCGAATCCACTCAATCAGCACACGGTCAAGATCTTCATTTTTTGCCCTATGCAATGTTTTCCTAATTTTCATTAGTTTATGGTCATCACTGTCAGTGTAAAATTTCAACAACTTGTCTTTCTGTTTCTTTAAGTCATATACGGTGGTAGTTCCCACACCATATTCTTCAGTAAGATGTCGCACAGACACACCACGATCAAGCTTCTGCAATAACTCCACTTTCTGCGATATCGATAATGAGTAATGCTTCCTTCTCTGCTTCTCACTGTTACCCATTGGGGTATCTGCAGCTCTTTTTAGCATTTTCACAAATTGTTAAAAGCCAGCAAATATCTAAGAGAGCAGCAAATATCTAAGAGAGCTGCAAATATCTAAGAGAGCTGCAAATATCTAAGAGAGCAGCAAATATCTAAGAGAGCAGCAAATATCTAAGAGAGCAGCAAATAGCAGCAAATATCTAAGAGAGCAGCAAATATCACACAGAGCAGCATAACACCTGCGTGGGTCAAGCATCGGCAGCGTCGGGTCATGCTATGCGCCACTTTCGGCTTTCAGAGGTTTTCTGGTTTCGGATGTGTGGATAAAGGATGGTACACTATCTCTTATCCGAAATTGGGTGGGGTTCGGCGGGGGGTGGGGTACGGCGGGGGGGTCGGGGGTCGGTGGGGGTCGGGTTCGGCTGGGGGGTCGGGGGTGGGGGTCGGCGGGGGTCGTAGTCGTGCGCATTTCGGTTTTCAGAAGTCATGCTTTGCTCCACTTTCGGCTTTCAGAGGTTTTCTGGTTTCGGATGTGCGGATAAAGATTTCGGTTTTCAGAAGTGTGGAAAAATGCTACACTATCCCTTATCCGGCTAGGCCTGTAAGTCGTGCGCCACTCTGGTCATGTCGTGCGCACGACTTACGTTGACCGAAAAAACCTTCGGTTTTTAGAGGGTTTTGGTTTTCGGAAGTCCGGATAAAGGGTAGTCTACCTGTACTGAGGGAGCGCTGCACTGTCGGAGGGGCAGTACCGAGGGAGCGCTGCACTGTCGGAGGTGCAGTACTGAGGGAGCGCTGCACTGTCGGAGGGGCAGTACTGAGGGAGCGCTGCACTGTCGGAGGGGCAGTACTGAGGGAGCGCTGCACTGTCGGAGGAGCAGTATTGAGGGAGCGCTGCACTGTCGGAGGGGCGGTACTGAGGGAGCGCTGCACTGTCGGAGGGGCAGTACTGAGGGAGCGCTGCACTGTCGGAGGGGCAGTACCGAGGGAGCGCTGCACTGTCGGAGGGGCAGTACTGAGGGAGCGCTGCACTGTCGGAGGGGCAGTACTGAGGGAGCGCTGCACTGTCGGAGGAGCAGTATTGAGGGAGCGCTGCACTGTCGGAGGGGCGGTACTGAGGGAGCGCTGCACTGTCGGAGGGGCAGTACTGAGGGAGCGCTGCACTGTCGGAGGGGCAGTACCGAGGGAGTACCGCACTGTCGGAGGGGCAGTACTGAGGGAGCGCTGCACTGTCGGAGGGGCAGTACTGAGGGAGCACTGCACTGTCGGAGGGGCAGTACCGAGGGAGTACTGCACTGTTGGAGGTGCAGTACTGAGGGAGCGCTGCACTGTCGGAGGTGCAGTACTGAGGGAGCGCTGCACTGTCGGAGGTTCAGTACCGAGGGAGTACCGCACTGTCGGAGGTTCAGTACCGAGGGAGTACCGCACTGTCGGAGGTTCAGTACCGAGGGAGTACCGCACTGTCGGAGGTACAGTACTGAGGGAGCACTGCACTGTCGGAGGGGCAGTACCGAGGGAGTACTGCACTGTCGGAGGTGCAGTACTGAGGGAGCACTGCACTGTCGGAGGGTCAGTACTGAGGGAGCGCTGCACTGTCGGAGGTGCAGTACTGAGGGAGCGCTGCACTGTCGGAGGGGCAGTACTGAGGGAGCACTGCACTGTCGGAGGGGCAGTACCGAGGGAGTACTGCACTGTCGGAGGGTCAGTACTGAGGGAGCGCTGCACTGTCGGAGGGTCAGTACTGAGGGAGCGCTGCACTGTCGGAGGGTCAGTACTGAGGGAGTGCAGCACTGTCGGAGGTTCGGTGCCGAGGGAGCACTGCACTGTCGGAGGGGCAGTACTGAGAGGGCGCTGCACTGTCGGAGGTGCAGTACTGAGGGAGCACTGCACTGTCGGAGGTGCAGTACTGAGGGAGCGCTGCACTGTCGGAGGTGCCATCTTTCAGATGAGACCTTAAACCGAAACCCGGTCTGACCTCTCCGGTGGACATATAACAAATCACGACCACTATTTCGAAGAAGAGCAGGGGAGTTTTCCCCGGTGTCCTGGGCCAATGTTTGTCCCTCAACCAACATCACTAAAAAACAGATCACCTTGTCATTATCACATTGCTGTGTGTGGGAGCTTGCTGTGCGCAAATTGGCTGCCGGGTTTCCTACTTTACAACAGTGATTACAGTTCAAAAAGTCCTTCATTTGCTGTGAAGCACTTTGGGACACTCTGAGGGGAAAAGGTGCAATGACTTCATTTATTCATTCATACCTGAGTTTGTGAAAGGCACTCTATAAATTAGAGCTGGGTGGAACAAAGGTTCACGAGATTGTTTAGAAGAATGAGAGGTGATCTCATTTGAACATATAAGATTCTGAGGGAGGATAACAGGGGGGATGCTAAGAGGTTGTTTCCCCTGGCTGTGGAGTCAAGTACCAGGGGCTAAAAATTGAGTAGTGCCCCAATTGAGGCGTTAACTTCGCCGGGCCGATAACCCGGAAAATTAGCACCACCGCGCCGGAAATTGAGTGGTTGCGCCCCAAGAGGGAAGCGGGGCACTACTGGAAGCGCCCCACATCCCTCTTGGGGTGCTGTGAGTGAATATCGTGGCGCTACGTGTTGCAGCGCCACACGCTGTGGCACGTCGTGCTGCGGTATTGCAGGCCTTCCTCCCCTTCTTAAAGGAGAGGGGCCTTGTGCAGCGCGATCTGGGGCCCAGCTGGGCCCCCGGGGATCGGGAGTGCAGGCAAAAGAGCCCGGAACCCAAGAGAAGTGCCGGGCTCTTGGAGCGCAGCCAGCACTCCGCGGCGGGGGCGGTTCAGGAGGTCGGGGACAGGAGCGTAGGCAGGTGCTGGCAGGCGGCCAGCAACAAAAATGGTCGCCCCGCACCTCGCCTTTATATTGCGCCTCCCCGGCCGCAGGTACGCCCCCCTGACCCTGTCGGACATAGCGTCCGGCAGTAAATCAGGGGGCGCTCCCGAAGATCGCGGCCGGGGCGTGAGCGGGGCGCTGCGCACACCAATGACGTCATCGCCAGCGGCGCAGCACTACCGACTAGCACCACCACTAACCTCCCGCTGAATTTGGCGGGAGGCGTGGGCAGTGCCACGCCCGGGCGCAAGTTGGTTTGCGCCTCACTAAGCGCCCTCTTAAGGCGCTAACAGGTGGCGCCACCAACTGAATTTTTCCCCATAATCTCAGGAAAAAGGGGTCGGCCATTTTGGACTGAGATGAGGAGAAATTTCTTCACTCCGAGGGTGGTGAATCTTTGGAATTCTCTACCCCAGAGGGCTGTGGAGGCTCAGTCGTTCAGTCTATTCAAGAGAGAGAGCGATCGACTTTTGGACTCGAGGGGAATCAAGGATATGGAGATTGGGTGGGAAGGTGGAGTTGAGGTCGATGATCAGCCATGATCTTATTGAATGGCGGAGCAGGCTCGATGGGCCGTATGGCCGACTCCTGCTCCTATTTCTTACGTTCTTATCTTCTTATGCCCCCCTCGCTACCCACCCCCCCCACCCCTCCTTAGGTGTGCGATGGTCTGGGCAGGAAACACGCCAACCTGTGCAAGCTCTGCCCATTCTGCTCGCTCAAAGTGGAGCAGTGCCGATCGAGGGGCCGTCTGCAGAGGGTGCCGTGCAGCAACTACGCCACCACAGTGACATACATCAACCCCAAGGTCAAAGCCGCCCATCAGAAGATCGGCAACAAGGTAAAAGGGGCTTCGCACCCCGTCACCCCTCTTCTCCGTCCGCCCCTCCCCCCCGCCGAACCGGAGCCTCGGGGGGGGGACCAGCAACACCAGGTGGGTCGACGGGTTCTGTGGGCGCCGCTCACCCTCACACTCCCCTCTCCACCACCCAGCCCCCACCCACACCCGCCCTCCATGCGTCAGACCCAGGTAAAGCTATTCTACCATGGGAGCTGCACGATGGCACAGCCACAATCCAAAAAACAGGTCAGCAATGTCAATGTGGAGGGAGCTCTGTATTGTACTTGCCCCGGGAGCGCTCGATGCTGGCACTGGGTATAAAGTGGGGGTACACTGTCAGGGTAATGTAGAGGGAGCTCTGTATTGTACCTGCCCCGGGAGCGCTCCATGCTGGCACTGGGTATAAAGTGGGGGTACACTGTCAGGGTAATGTAGAGGGAGCTCTGTATTGTACCTGCCCCGGGAGCGCTCCATGCTGGCACTGGGTATAAAGTGGGGGTACACTGTCGGGGTAATGTCGAGGGAGCTCTGTATTGTACCTGCCCCGGGAGCGCTCCATGCTGGCACTGGGTATAAAGTGGGGGTACACTGTCAGGGTAATGTAGAGGGAGCTCTGTATTGTACCTGCCCTGGGAGTGCTCGATGCTGACACTGGGTATAAAGTGGGGGTACACTGTCAGGGTAATGTAGAGGGAGCTCTGTATTGTACCTGCCCCGGGAGCGCTCGATGCTGGCACTGGGTATAAAGTGGGGGTGCACTGTCAGGGTAATGTAGAGGGAGCTCTGTATTGTACCTGCCCCGGGAGTGCTCGATGCTGACACTGGGTATAAAGTGGGGGTACACTGTCAGGGTAATGTAGAGGGAGCTCTGTATTGTACCTGCCCCGGGAGTGCTCGATGCTGACACTGGGTATAAAAGTGGGGGGGTACACTGTCAGGGTAATGTAGAGGGAGCTCTGTATTGTACCTGCCCCGGGAGCACTCGATGCTGTCACTGGGTATAAAGTGGGGGTACACTGTCAGGGTAATGTAGAGGGAGCTCTGTATTGTACCTGCCCCGGGAGTGCTCGACGCTGACACTGGGTATAAAGTGGGGATACACTGTCGGGGTAATGTAGAGGGAGCTCTGAATTGTACCTGCCCCGGGAGCGCTCGATGCTGACACTGGGTATAAAGTGGGGGTACACTGTCAAGGTAATGTAGAGGGAGCTCTGTATTGTACCTGTCCTGGGAGTGCTCGATGCTGACACTGGGTATAAAGTTGGGGGTACACTGTCAGGGTACTGTAGAGAGCTCTGTATTGTACCTGCCCCTGGAGTGCTCGATGCTGACACTGGGTATAAAGTGGGGGTACACTGTCAGGGTAATGTAGAGGGGGCTCTGTATTGTACCTGCCCTGGGAGCGCTCGATGCTGACACTGGGTATAAAGTGGGGGTACACTGTCAAGGTAATGTAGAGGGAGCTCTGTATTGTACCTGTCCTGGGAGTGCTCGATGCTGACACTGGGTATAAAGTTGGGGGTACACTGTCAGGGTACTGTAGAGAGCTCTGTATTGTACCTGCCCCTGGAGTGCTCGATGCTGACACTGGGTATAAAGTGGGGGTACACTGTCAGGGTAATGTAGAGGGGGCTCTGTATTGTACCTGCCCTGGGAGCGCTCGATGCTGACACTGGGTATAAAGCTGGGGGTACACTGTCAGGGTAATGTAGAGGGAGCTCTGTAATGTACCTCATCTAATGCAAGTCTCTTTCCCTTCCAGTTGGGCTCTGTTGAGGACCTGGAATATGACGGGATTGTTTTGTACGGGGGCCTGACCATCGATTACTGGTGCGCTCGACTGGCTGAATTCGGTTGCGACGACTCCCGGGTCACGGGCTGGCTGGAGCAGGAGTTCGTGGCCTTCCACGAGGGAGCTTTCCCCGATGAGGTGCGACTGCGCGGCCCTTTAAACGCTGCTCCCACCTCCTGGAGCAAAACAAATTGGAGCTCCACATCCGTCGTGAGGAGGCGGGGGTGCGGTGTAAATGGGCGTGCTTCCGAAATCCTAGAGGGCCAAATCGTGGCCTAGCCTTGCCACCCCCACCCCACCAGATCCGATCGCCACTCGCACCCCCCTCCCAACCTGGCTATTCAGCTATAGGCTGCTGCATTGGTCGTGGCGGTCGATCTGAATGATAGAGTGACGCGCGCCAGTGATCAATTAACTGAGCCCAGGGGTGTCTGCCGGATATTGAACTGTGCGGGCAGCACCAAACCTGAGGCCCACTTTGTCGTAGAGCACCCACCCTCTGCCCTCCCCCCCACACACACTCACCCACTATCCAGAGGGAGTCACTGGGCAATGATCGGGTGCTGGGAGCCTGGTGGATTCACCCCTTCTTCCTCCTTAATCCATAGGGTCCTGAGGCCAATTGCAGCCCCTTTTTCGCCCGTGACCGGCTAACTCGACACAAGGCCGGGGATGGAGCCAGTGCCTTTCCTGCCCCGCCCCCCCCCACCCCCCCCCAGCGACCCCTGACCGGCACTAAAACCTGCACCTTGTTTCTATCCTGTGACAGATTTGTGATAACCGCGGACAGCTTCACCCCAACTATTGCAGCTTCAAGAGTCTCCAGTGTCTTCGCCGAGCCTCCCCGCAAGAGAAGGTAAGGTAAGGTCCCCCTCCCTTCACGTTCCCCCCCCGCTTCCCTCCCCGCTCCCCCTCCCCTTCTCCCCCTCCTCTCTACCTCCCCCTCCCCTTCTCCCCCTCCCCCCTCCCAGCCCCCGCTCCCCCTGCCCGTCCTCGCACCCCCTCCCCTCCACTGTTCCCCCTCCCCAGCTCTGAACCCACTCCCCTCCCCCACCCCACATACCC